>NC_069679.1:13511393-13819098 GCF_023699985.2 Odocoileus virginianus
AGACAAAGACTGGCTGAATGGATACAAAAACAAGACCCCTATATATGTTATCTACAAGAGACCCACATCAAAACAAGGGATACATACAGACTGAAAGTGAAGGGCTGGAAAAAGATATTCCATGCAAATAGAGACCAAAAGAAAGCAGGAGTAGCAATACTCATATTAGATAAAATAGACTTTAAACAATGGCTGTGAAAAAAGACAAAGATGTACACTACATAATGATCAAAGGATCAATCCAAGAAGAAGATACAACAATCATAAATATATATGCACCCAACATAGGCGCACCACAATATGTAAGAAAAATGCTAACAGGTATGAAAGGGGAAATTAACAATAACACAATAATAGTGGGAGGCTTTAATACTCCACTCACACCTATGGATAGATAAACTAAACAGAAAATTAACAAGGAAACACAAACTTTAAATGACACAATGGTCCAGCTAGACCTAATTGATATCTATAGGACATTTCACCCCAAAACAATGAATTTCACCTTTTTCTCAAGCACACACAGAACCTTCTCCAGGATAGATCACATCCTGGGCCATATATCTAGCCTTGGTAAATTCAAAAAAATTGAAATCATTCCAAGCATCTTTTCTGACTACAATGCAGTAAGATTAGATGTCAATTACAGGAGAAAAACTATTAAAAATTCCAACATATGGAGGCTGAACAACATGCTGCTGAACAACCAACAAATCACAGAAGAAATCAAAAAAGAAATCAAAATATGCATAGAAATGAATGAAAATGAAAACACAACAACCCAAAACCTATGGGACACTGTAAAAGCAGTGCTAAGGGGAAGGTTCATAGCAATACAGGCTTACCTCAAGAAACAAGAAAAAAGTCAAATAAATAACCTAACTCTATACCTAAAGCAACTTGAAAAGGAAGAAATTATGAACCCCAGAGTTAGTAGAACAAAAGAAATCTTAAAAATTAGGGAAGAAATAAATGCAAAAGAAGCAAACGAGACCATAGCAAAAATCAACAAAACCAAAAGCTGGTTCTTTGAGAAGGTAAATAAAATTGACAAACCATTAGCCAGACTCATCAAGAAACAAAGGAAGAAAAATCAAATCAACAAAATTAGAAATGAAAATGGATAGATCACAACAGACAACACAGAAATACAAAGGATCATAAGAGACTATTATCAGTAACTATATGCAAATAAAATGGACAACTTGGAAGAAATGGACAACTTCTTAGAAAAGTACAACTTTCCAAAATTGAACCAGGAAGAAATAGAAAATCTCAACAGACCCATCACAAGCGTTGAAATTGAAACTGTAATCAGAACTCTTCCAACAAACAAAAGCCCAGGACCAGACGGCTTCACAGCTGAATTCTACCAAAAATTTAGAGAAGAACTAACACCTATCCTACTCAAATTCTTCCAGAAAATTGCAGAGAAAGTTAAACTTCCAAACTCATTCTATGAGGCCACCATCACCTTAATACCAAAACCTGACAAAGATACCACAAAAAAAGAAAACTATAGGCCAATATCACTGATGAACATAGATGCAAAAATCCTTAACAAAATTCTAGCAAACAGAATCCAACAACGTATTAAAAAAATCGTACATCATGACCAAGTGGGCTTTATCCCAGGGATGCAAGGATTCGTCAATATCTGCAAATCAATGTAATACACCACATTAACAAATTGAAAACTAAAAACCATATGATTATCTCAATAAATGCAGAGAAAGACTTTGACAAAATTCAACATCCATTTATGATTTTAAAAACCCTTCAGAAAGCAGGAATAGAAGGAGCATACCTCAACATAATAAAAGCTATATGTGACAAACCCTCAGCAAACATTATCCTCAATGGTGGAAAATTGAAAGCATTTCCCCTAAAGTCAGGAACAAGACAAGGGTGCCCACTCTCACCACTACTATTCAATATAGTTTTGGAAGTTTTGGCCACAGCAATCAGAGTAGGAAAAGAAATAAAAGGAATACAGATTGGAAAAGAAGAAGTAAAACTCTTACGGTTTGCAGATGACACGATCCTCTACATAGAAAACCCTAAAGACTCTACCAGAAAATTACTAGAGCTAATCAATTAATATAGTAAAGTTTCAGGATATAAAATTAACACACAGAAATCCCTTGCATTCCTATACATTAACAATGAGAAAACAGAGAAATTAAGGAAACAGTTCCATTCACCATTGCAACGAAAAGAGTAAAATACTTAGGAATAAATCTACCTAAAGAAACAAAAGACCTATATACAGAAAACTATAAAACACTGATGAAAGAAATCAAAGAGGACACAAATAGATGGAGAAATATACCGTGTACATGGATCAGAAGAATCAATACAGTGAAAATGAGTATACTACTCAAAGCAATCAATAGATTCAATGCAACCCCTATCAAGTTACCAACGGTGTTTTTCAGAGAACTAGAACAAATAATTTCACAATTTGTATGGAAATACAAAAAACCTCGAATAGCCAAAGCAATCTTGAGAAAGAAGAATGGAACTGGAGGAATCAAACTGCCTGACTTCAGTCTCTGCTACAAAGCCACAGTCATCAAGACAGTGTGGTACTGGCACAAAGACAGAAATATAGATCAATGGAACAGAATAGAAAGCCAAGAGATAAATCCACGTACCTACACACACCTTATCTTTGACAAAGGAGGCAAGGATATACAGTGGAGGAAAGACAATCTCTTTAACAAGTGGTGCTGGGAAAACTCGTCAACCACCTGTAAAAGAATGAAACTAGAACACTTTCTAACATGATACACAAAAATAAACTCAAAATGGATTAAAGCTCTAAATGTAAGACCAGGAACTATAAAACTCCTAGGGGAGAACATAGGCAAAACACTCTCTGACATAAATCACAGCAGGATCCTCTATGACCGACCTCCCAGAATATTGGAAATAAAAGCAAAAGTAAACAAATGGGACCTAGTTAAAATTAAAAGCTTCTGCACAACAAAGGAAACTATAAGCAAGGTGAAAAGACAGCTTTCAGAATGGGAGAAAATAATAGCAAATGAAGCAACAGGCAAATAATCTCAAAAATATACAAGCAACTCCTGCAGCTCAGTTCCAGAAAATTAAAAGACCCAATCAAAAAGTGGCCCAAAGAACTAAACAGACATTTCTCCAAAGAAGATATACAGATGGCTAACAAACACATGAAAAGATGCTCAACATCACTCATTATCAGAGAAATGTAAATCAAAACCAGAATGAGGTACCATCTCACGCCGATCAGAATGGCTGCTATCCAAAAGTCTATAAGCAATAAATGCTGGAGAGGGTGTGGAAAAAAGGGAACTCTCTCACACTGTTGGTGGGAATGCAAACCAGTACAGCCACTATGGAGAACAGTGTGGAGATTCCTTAAAAAACTGGAAATAGAACTGCCATATGACCCAGCAATCCCACTGCTGGGCATACACACTGAGGAAACCAGAATTGAAAGAGACACTTATACCCCAATGTTCATCGTAGCACTGTTTATAATAGCCAGGACATGGAAGCAACCTAGATGTCCATCAGCAAATGAATGGATAAGAAATCTATGGTACATATACACAATGGAATATTACTCAGCCATTAAAGAGAATACATTTGAATCAGTTCTAATGAGGTGGATGAAACTGGAGTCTATTATACAGAGTGAAGTAAGTCAGAAAGAAAAACACCAATACAGTATACTAATGCATATATATGGAATTTAGAAGATGGTAACGATAACCCTGTATGCGAGACAGCAAGAGAGACACAGATGTATTGAACAGTCTCTTGGACCCTGTGGGAGAGGGCAAGGGCAGGATGATATGGGAGAATGGCATTGAAACATGTAAATTATCATATATGAACCGAATCTCCAATCCAGGTTCTATGCATGATACAGGATGCTCAGGGCTGGTGCACTGGGAAGACCCAGAGGGATGGGATGGGAGAGGGAGGTGGGAGGAGGGTTCAGGATGGGGAACACATGTACACCCATGGTGGATTCAAGTCAATGTGTGACAAAACCAATACAATGTTGTAAAGTAAAATAATTAATTAAAAAATAAATTAAAGAAATTTTGTTATTATTGCAAATGGGTTTACTAATGTAGAAACTTATCAGATATTCTGTTGAGTTTTCTATGCATATGATCACATTTATCCTTTGAAAATAATTATATTTTTTCTCTTCTTCTCCAAATCTTAAATCTCTTTCTTCACTTTTTAATTTGTATTATCCTAATGCTAAGGTTGAATAGAGGTGTGGATATTATTCATCCTTGGCTTGTTCATAATTTTAAATGTCTTCAAAAAGCATTTTTTGAGGTATAAGTTATATTTAGTGAAAATCATAGATCTTCAATGGGCTCTTTAATCAGTTTTGTTGGAAACAGACATTTGTTCGCCTCAGAATGTCCCCTGTGCTCCTTCATAATCTCTCGCCTCTCCAGAAGCAACTACAGTTCCAATTTTTATAATTATGTTAATTTTGTCTATTCTAGAATTTCATATGAATGGAATAATAATAGAATGTGTTTTTATGCGCCTGGCTTCTTTCAATCAGAATAAAATTTTTGAGATTCATCTGTGTTATCACTTGTATCCTTTTTAGTGCTTAATAGTATTTCATGGTATGACTATAACACAGTTTGTTTATTCTCCTTTTGATGGGCATCTGGGTTATTTCCAGTTTGGGACTTTTAAGAATAAAACTGCTATGAACATTCTTATAGTAGACTTTTTGTGGACACAGGCTTTTTTATTTTTCTAGAATTGTTGAGTCATAAAGTAGTTGTATCCTTAACTTTTTAGGAAACCATCGGTTTTCCAATGTTATTGCTACATTTTAGACTTCCAGCAGCAATATGTGAGAGGCCTAGTTGCTCCACATCTTATACATTTAGTATTGTAAACTATTGTAAATCTATTTCATTTTACCCATTGTATCAGGTATGTATGATTTCCCTTATTGTGTTGGTGCCTAATTGCTTTAATTAGCATTTCCATGATGACTAATGCTTTTGAGCACTTTTTCATCTAAGTTGACTAGCTGTATTTCACTATGTTTGGTGAAATGTTTTGAATTTTTTACCCATTTAAAAAAATTGTGTTGTTGCTTTTAGTTTTATCATTGTGTTGTAAGAATTTTTTGTACACTGTGGATAAAAAATCCCTTTATCATATATATTTATTGTGAATATTACTCCCAATTTGGCTTGCCTATTTTTTTTTAATTTTTGTTGTCCACCCCCCCAGCTTTTTTTTTGAGACTGTCAAGATAATTTAAATATTTCATTAATCAAAGTTGTACCCAAAATTGTGCTTCATTTTTTCACTATATACTTTAACTTAAGGAAATCTGTAAAATCAGTACATTTGAGAAATCCTGAAAAATTCCAGTAGCTATAAGCTATTCAAAAATTGCTTACAGAAAGTATTTAAACAGGAGTTGGGGACACTACAAAAGTTTATTTACAAAACAAAAGTAGAGTCGGAGATGTAGAAAACAAGCTTATGGCTACCAGGTGATAAGGAGGGAGGGATAAATTGGGAGGTTGAGACTGACATATACACTACTATATATAAATTAGATAACTAATAAGAACCTGCTATATAGCACAGAGAACTCCACTCTGTACTCTGTGATGGCCTATATGGGAAAAGACTCTTTAAAAAGAAGTGGACATATATGTAACTGATTCACTTTGCGGTACACCTGGAACTAACACAACATTGTAAATCAACTATAATCTAACAAAAATTTTAAAAGTATTAAAGCCAGCACCATATAAACAACATACACTTAAGGACCTGAATGCTTCACATACAGAGTCATGTTTTTTTACTCACTGATAAACTAAAGGTCCATTTCAAGATGCTTCTCTTGTAGGTTTCATTTGTTTGTTTGTTTGTTTTTTAGCAAGAAAAGCCCTATAAAGGATGGCTTCATCTAGTCTTCATAGTCACATTCATCTTCATCTTGGCTAATCTGGAAGTAACAAAGTTCCTAAGTCTCCTTCTCAGATGCAACCACATGAAGCCAATCACGAAGATCGTTCTTTTTTAAGGTATTTCTTGGTAAAGTATTATAAATTCCTTTTAGAAAACTGTTTCTGAGAAACAACTGTGATTTTATTCTTGAAGGATCCAATATGAGTAACATTCCCAAGATCTCTAATCTTTTCATTCACTTTAACCTTCTCCTATAGAAACATTCAAAATTTCCAGAGTAAAAAGGTCTATCTTTTGACTCTGTGAGTAAGGTTCAAATTAAATTTCCAGGTTGACTTTCTTGGGCTTCTTGTCTTTCTTTGGCACCATCTTGGAGACTGGCCTCTTGATCTTCCCCTGGCTTTTTTTTCCTAATATTTATTTTATTTTATTAGGCTGGATCAGGTTTTAGTTGCAGCATGCAGGATCTTCAGTCTTCCTTGTGGCATGTGGACTCTTAGTTTCAGCATGTGGGACCTAGTTCCTGGTCCAGGGAATCGAACTCAGGCCCCCTGCATTGGGAGCTTGGAGTCCTAGTCACTGGACCACCATCGAAGTCCCTTGCCTATTTTCTTGATGGTGCTTTCTGATGAATAGAAATTTTTAATTTTGATGAAGTCCAATTAATCAATCTTTTATGGTTTATACTTTCTGGATACTCCCTAAGAATTCTCTGCGTACTGAGAGGTCACAAAAATATTCTCCTAGCACTTCTAGTAATTTAATTATTTTAGCTCTTAAGTTTCAACCCATGAAATGAAGTGAAGTTGCTCAGTCATGTCCGACTCTTTGCAACCCCATGGGCTGTAGCCCACCAGGCTTCTCCATCCATGGGATCCAGGCAAGAATACTGGAGTGGGTTACCATTTCCTTCTTCAGGGGATCTTCCCAACCCAGGGATCTAACCCAGGTCTCCCGCATTGCAGGCAGACACTTTAACCCTCTGAGCCACCAAGGAAGCCCTGACTCAAATTGAGTTTTGTGTGTAGTGTGAGGTAGGGGTTGAGGTCCTTTACTTCTCATATGGATATCCAATTTTTCTAGCTCCATTTATTGAGGATATTTTCCTTTCCCCATTGAATGTGCTTTGTCATTTTAATAAAAATCAGTTGTTTGTATATATGTGGGTCTATATCTGGACTCTCTATTTGATTCCATTAGTTTATTTGACCATCCATTCTCCAGTAGCATATTATTTTGGCCGCAGTTTGGGTTTTTCTTTTTTCCTTTTTCTGTCTGAAAAATGTCATTATTTTGCTTTCATATTTTTAAAAGTTTTTACTGGAGTATAGTTGATTTACAATGTTGTGTTAGTTTTGGGTATAGAGCAAAGTGAATCAGCTATACATATACATATACCCATTCTTTTTAAGATTCTTTTCCCATATAGGCCATTACAAAGTTTTGAGTAGAGTTCCCTATGCTATATAGTAGGATCTCATTAATTATCTATTTTATATATAACAGTGTTTATATGCCAATTCCAGTCTCCCATTTTACCCTCCCTGCTTTCATATTTTAAAGGGTATTTTTATTGGAGATAGAATGACATTTGCAGTTTTTTTTTCTTTCACCACCTTAAGAAAGGTCATTCAATGTCTGCAGCTTCCAGAATTTTGATGCAAAATAATCAAATCTTACTGTTGCTTCTTTGAAAGTATATAATGCACCTTTATTCTTTGGCTACTTTTTGTTACTTAGCTTTGGTTTTCAGCCATTTGACTAAGTATTTAGGCATTATTTTCTTTGTATCTATCCTACTTGGGTTTTATCAAGCATCTTGAATCTATACATTGATATCTTTGATCAGTTTTGGAAAGTTCTTGATCTTTCTCTCTTCCAACTTTGCTTCTAACTCATTCTCTCCATCCTCTCTGCTTGGATTCCAGTTTCACTATGTGTAAACCTTTGATTGTGTCTTGCATGTCTCTTCTTTCCATTGTTTTTTCTCTGTGGGCTTCAGTTCGGATAATTTATATTGAACTTTGAGTTTACCAATTCTGTTTGTTGCTTGTAAATCCATCAGTGAGTTTGTAATTTCAGAAATTGTACTTTGCAGCTCCAGAAAAAGCCCATTTGATATTTTTACAGATTACAATTCTCTGCTAAAGTATTCTTTTTAACAATTTTGTCATATTTTCCATTTTCCCCTTCAACATATTTGAAATAGTTCTTTAAAAATGCCTTGTCTGAGGCAATTGAAACACATGCAAAAATAAACAAATGGGACCTAATCAAACTTACAAGCTTTTGTACAACAAAGGAAACCACAGACAAAATGAAAAAGATGACCTACAGAATGGGAGAAAATATTTGCTAATGATGAAACCAATAAGTGCTTAATTTCCAAAACATACAAGCAGCTCATACATTTCAATGACAAACAAAAAAACCCAAGCAAAATATGGGCAGCAACTTCCCTGGTGGTCCGGTGGCTGGGACTCTGTATCCCAATGTCTGGCAAGATGGTGGCAGCAGTGACCTTCCTCTGGCTGCTAGACCAGGGCAGCCTGGTGGCAGGGAGCCTGCCCAGGGGCACAGGTGCTTCACTGTGCAGTCCTCACTAGCTGGTGAGGAGGTCACGCACCCTGGACAGTTCTATGATCATAACAACTATAGGCAACTTCCATTTGTAGGTTGTCAGAAAGAAGTGAATGAAAACTTTACCACTGATCTGATAGCAGAGCAGCCTGTGAGTGAAGTCAGGAGGCAAGTGGCATCTCGTGACAGGAATGAAGGGGTCCAAGGCCAGCCATGGTGTACATAAACTCGGGCAAAGACACAAAGGGGGCAACATGCAGCTACTGTGGACTAGGGCTCAGACAGCACCATCACGATGGGGGTGCATGGGGGTACTTCAGTGATGGAGTGAATCAGGAGACCCTCAGTGCTGTATGTATTGCTTCACTAGTGTTGAATAAAGGGTGTTGTTCTCAAAGAAAAAAAATAATAAAAATCCTGTGTAACCTTGAAAATATGGGTCAACTGTGGGTCTTCTTCTATTATCTTTTCTTCTCCTGAGCACATATGATCACATTTTCCTGCCTTTTCACATGCCTTATAATTCTTTACTGTACACTAGAGATCTGCCAGGAGGCACTAGTGGTAAAGAACCCACCTGCCAATGCAGGAGACCTAAAAGACGCGGGTTCGATTCCTGGGTGGGGAAGATCCCCTGGAGGAGGGCTTGGCAATCCACTCCAGTATTCTTGCCTGAAGAACCCCATGGACAGAGGAGCCTGGTGGGATACAGTCCATAAGGTCACGAAGAGTTGGACAGGATGGTAGCAACTTAGCACACATGCAGAGATCTTACATATATGAACTAAGACTGAAGAATTTTCCCTAGATAGGTTTTACCCTTTCTATATTACGTAGATAAGATATGGTGCTAATCACAACTATGTGATTAGAAAATAAACTAGATTGACGTTGGGTTCTAGTTCTTTTTGACTCAGTCTCCTCTGGTTTGATTGAGAGCTAGTCATGTCTTTATTTCCATAGTCATAAGACACCGTGGGGAATTCGTTTATGCCTTTAAGAGATTTGATTAGCCTCCAAATCAATACAGCTTCAAATTTTGGCAAATATCGAGACTAGCTGTGTGTTTGACACAACCACCACCTTCCTCTAGCAGGACTTTGTCTCCTAAGCACTATGAATCTGTGCAGAAATTTCACTTTCTTGTTCTACACCTTTCCTGCTACACACACTTCCCCCAGGCTCCTGTGTCACTTATAGAAAAGTGAAAACGTTAGTCGCTCAGTCATGTCTGACTCTTTCTGACACCATGGACTGTAGCCCTCAAGGCTCCTCTGTCCCTGGAATTCTCCAGGCAAGAATACTGGAGTGGATAGCCATTCCCTTCTCCAGGGGATCTTCCTGATCCAGGGATCTAGCCTGGGTCTCCTGTAGCAAATCTTTCCTGTGAAAGAAGATTGGCTATGCTGCAAACGTGCTTTTCAATCAAAGGCCCCATATTTTTAATTATGGAAAATAATTTGACATTGTGTCTTGAAATACTTTATCTTGTTTCTTTTTCTGAGACTTCAGTTGAATGCATGTCATCCACTCCACTTTTGTCATCAGTACCTCTTAATTTCTCTATATCCTTTGTAATACATTTTATGTTGACTTTTGTACTCTGCCTAATCTTTCAACACTCTCATCTGTTCTTTGGCCAAATATATTCTGCTGCTCACCCCAGTTATTTCTTTCAGTGATTACACTTGTCATTCCCAATATTCCTAGTTATTTTTTAAATAATTGCTCTTCTTGGTTTATATTTGCAATGCTTCTCTTATGCCTTGAAAGGATATATGTATTGTTCTTAATGTAAATTCTTCTTTTACCCAGTCTGTTCATTTCACTTCTCTGATAGTCATTTGTTTGTTGGTTGTTTTTGGCTCAGAGCTCATGTTTCCTTGGAAGTGTCAGCTCTCTCAGCCAATAATGTGTACTTTGGAAGGAGGAGTGAGATTAAAGACCAGATTCCTGCTTTGACTCCTCCTTCTGAAGTTATGAGGCGAGCGCCTCAGGGTGCAGAGCCTCTGAGCATCTGTTTCCTGTTTGTCAATGACCTCAGAACCCTGCCTTTCAAAGAATGTGTTCGAACTCTGCCCTAGTCACTCCTCTTTCCTAAGAGCTGCCTCTCTGTGCAGTCATTTTTTCCCAATCAAGGTGGGGAAGAAGGAGAGACTGCTCAGTGGCTGCCTGCCAGCCTTTGTTTGTTGAATCTATTTCTCACCCCTTGTTGTTTAGGCACTAAGTTGTGGCCAACTCTTTGGAACCCCATTGACTGTAGCCTGCCAGGCTCCTCTGTCCATGGGATTTTCTAGGCAAGAATACTGGAGTGGGTTGCCATTCCCTTCTCCAGGGGATCTTCCTGACCCAGAGATGGAACCTCCATCTCCTGCATTGTCAGGTGGATTTTTTACCACTGAGCTGCCAGGGAAGACCATTTCTCACCCTAGCTGGCTCCAAAACTGTCTTTGAGGTTACCTTGCCATTTGCAACTGGTGTTATATTGGTGTTTTCTGCCCACAGAAGTGGAAAGGCAGATTATTGTGGAGGAGAGAAAATCCACAACTAGAAAGTCTTCCCCTAGATTCTCATCCATCCATGATATCTGACTTTCTCCACCTCTAATTTGCATATCCACACAGATTGGGACCTGTCTGACTTCTTTTTCTCCAAGTTCGATTCTGGGATACATCACTCCTCTTTGATTATACAGTGTCTTCAGGGCTGAATTTGGGGGAGGAAATCATCAGTTTACTTAATTCAGCATCAAGATGGAAATCTGAAACCTCCTTCTGCTTTCCATTATCTAGAAATTTCCCAATATTTTTGGTCTGCCAATGGCTCTTCATCTTATCTTCCATTTCTTTTATGTATTGGTTACTTTAAAAATTGTTTGTATATCTGCTCTGTCATTTCAAATGCAAGGCTATGTTCTGAAAGTCTTCCTCCTCTTATTTTGAAGGATCTCCTACTTGTTAAGAAGCTGGGGTCTCATCTTTGCTCTCCCTAGCTTTCCCATCTGTAACATGGGAGCAAATGGACTAGGTGGTATTTGAGGGCCTTCCCCTTCTCTTGTGCTATGACTTAAGGATCACGCCTGGCTGTTGTTTGGCTTGTTTCCTTCTTTACATTCCACATTAGTTTGGAAATGTGGGTGGGGGCGCCACATTCTCCCTGATCTCACTCTGGTCATAAGTCAAAATGGAGAGCTGAGAAACGAAGGCAGTTTCCTCTTAAAAGAAAAGCATAAACCATCTACAAAAACAATTCCAAAATGAATAACCAAGCTAGATGAACAGAGGACTATCCTGAGAAATGTAGAACTGGTGGCAGGGGGATAATTTAAGGATTTATTATTCCCAAAGCAAAAGCAGACTTCCAAATTACCTTTTATCTTTTTCTATTTTTTTTCCAAAAGCCCCACTGAGAGCCCCCAGGAGCTGCTAATAACTAGTGTGAGATCATAACTCCCTAGGAGATAGATGTCTCTGTGTGACCTGTGATGTCAGAAAACAGGGTGGTAACTTGAATGACCTCCAAGTATCTCGCATATCAAATACACAGTAGTGTCCTTTTGTAAGGGCAGAAACCATGAATATTGGGAAGAGCTAAAATCCATTCTGGGAAGGTTTGGGGGAGTTGGGAAGAGCCCACTGTCTTTTAGATCTAATTTTGACTTATATTTGGTTATTCAGCCTGTAGTCCCTGCTCATAAAGACATGAGTCTGACAGTTCAAAAAGTGAGAGGGCTGGGGTGGTGGCGTGGGCTTTGAGGTACAAGAATGAGGCACAGGCAGCCTTCACTCCTTGCCATCCACAGTTTTAGGCATCATAAGGCCACAAACTATTGACCAAGGACCTCAGCTCAACCCTCATAGACATATGGGGAAACTGAGGCTAAGAGAGGTCAGGGACTTGCCTGATGTCACAAAGAGAGTCAGTAGCTGACTTAGAACTCAAGGCCTCTTATTCCCATGCAGGAGTCCGATACCTGTACCTAGGTGCCTTAGGTAAGTTCCTGTAGCTTCCAAGACCCCATTGAGTTTGAGGGAGACCCTGAGTCAGGCCTAGAACAAGGGCTAATGAAACATGTATCACTACTACTACATGGATGCTGTGCTGTGCTGCAGGAATCCTCATTCATGACTAAAGAACTTGTTCCCTACACTCATAGCATTTCTGCAGGAAGATAGCTCTCAGTTGTTAAGTTTTCTTTGGGAATTGCTTCTGCCGAAGAAAGTAACCTGGATCAGGCCATTCCCCCTTCCCAGGAGACCCATAACCAATGGTTGAACAGTGCTTAGGTACAAAAGACCAGCCCTGGCCCTAACACAAGACAATGCTAAAGAGGTCATCCCAGCTTCAGAGTGCCTTATGGGGTTGGCTGAGGCCATTCTTGAGACTGTATTGTAGCCCAACATCTCTCTCTGCCAGTTCTTTTCTTCTTCTGGTGTTGAGCACAGAGCATCCCTAATGAACTTCCTGGGTGCTAATCTCCATATTAGAGTCTGCTTCCCAGGAACCTGTCCTGTCACACTTGGGTTGAATTACAATCATACAGAAGCCAGACCTTGAGAAGGAGCTGAAGTCAGGTGGCTTCAGTCATGTCAGGGGAGCAGCTGAAACAAGATGGGTCAGGAGGTACAACACAGACTCTGAACCTAGAGGTCTGGATTCCTGCCTCCCCATAGCAGCCATCTGCCCTGCTGTAATCTTGCCTGCAAACCCCTAAATAGATAAGGGGTGGGGGGCGGGGGGAGAGTATATGTGATTATTCCAAACTGTCATCTTTCATCCCTATTTAAAAACCATGCTGGACTTCCTGGTGGCCCAGTGATTAGCAATCTGCCTGCCAACACAGGGAACATGGGTTAGATCCCTGGCCCAGGAAGATTCCACATGCTGCAGGTGAGCAACTGAGCCCAAGTGTGCTACAGCTGTTGAGCTGATGCACCTACAGCTTAGGCTCCACAACAAGCGAAGCCACCACAATGAGAAGCCCATGCACCACAGCAAAGAATAGCCCCCGCCCCTACAACTAGAGAAAGCCTAGTCAAAGACGCAGAAATCCTGGGTCAGACTCAGCTTTTACCCTGGAGAATTCTGAGCAGAGGAATGACTTAACTTGCCTGTGTTTAAAAGGATTGCTCTGGACACTTCCCTGACCTCCACAGCCCTAGTCCACACTGCTTTCCCCTCTTCTCTCCTCCCACTTCCTCCTCCAGCTCCAAGTATTGAGGAGTATCCTTGTGGACCTTGGACGGGGGCGAGGGGGCGTGGGATCTTTCCACTTGTCACCAGAAGGGGGCGCAGGGTAGCAAATGCTATGTCACCCATGGTGGGGAAAACTTGGGGTGGTGGGGGAAGAGGGGAATTTGGAGGCAAACTTAGTTCCTTCTTAGGGTTTCCCTCGTAGCTCAGTTGGTAAAGAATCTGCCTGCAATGCAGGAGACCCGGATTTGATTCCTGGGTCGGGAAAATTCCCCTGAAGAAGGAAATGGCAACCCACTCCAGTATTCTTGCCTGGAGAATCCCATGGACAAAGCAACCCTGGCAGGCTACAGTCCATGGGGTTGCAAGAGTCTGACATGACTTAACAATCACCATCATTAGTCCCTTCTTGGCTTTGCAGACCATTTGTCTGTGGCAATAGCTTCATTAGTCCTGCCTGCTACAGGGCTAAGGGGGAAATTCTCCTGATGCTCTCAGAAGTGGCTGGCTGCAGGGGAGCCTGAGGTGGATTCTTCTGGAGGAAAAAGAGACAGAGACCCTGAACAAATGACACACTCTTCCCCCACCCCCGCCACCACATGGCCAGTCCCTGGCAGGGCTGGGAGGTGAGCCTTGGTGTCCTGGCTTCCAGCCTATTGTACTGTCTACACGTGAGTCCTGCCAGCCAGGGTTAAGGCATTTGCTCCAGAGTTCAATTATTCTTTCAGCTACAAAATGTAAGGCGGGTACAGAGGGAGCAGGGGTGAGGAACCTGGAGGCAAATAAGCCTGGGTTCCTGCCCCGAGGGAGCTCTCAAATGCTTATGGAGATAAAGCTTGAGACAAGCAGAGAACACTGTGGGCAACGCACGTCAGATCCAATCAGGGTTGAAGTTGGCACCTGCATCCTGAGGGGGACTTGCGGGAGGAAGTAACCGATTTGTCCAGTTTGAGAGAACCATTTCTGATAGACTTCCTTTCCCTGAGGGGAGGGAGTACTTAGGGTGGAGGGTGTGGAGTGATGGAGAGGAACACAATTTGACAGCTATGCTGACCCCATCAGAATGATGAGGGACTGGTGGAGAAACTTCTAGGGTGAGCGGAGGAACTTTTTGGCTGGTGTCATTCCTCAGAGGTATCACCCCTCTCCCTGAATGGACAGTCCTTGCTGCTGCTAAAGCTGCCTATTGAAAACCTGAGGCTGATCACCATTTGTCTGTGGAGGTGTCGGGTTTCCTCGGAAAGTCTGGTTGTAGAGATTTCTTTAGAAGTTGGTTTGTGATGATCTCATCTTGGGAAATGAGGAAAGGAGAAGAGATGCCAAATACGTTATTGTGCTGAAAGTCCTGTTTTAAGAAAACAAATGCAAGATTGAATGCATTAGCCACTGCCAGCCACAAACATGGAGAAAGCAGTTAAGCCAGTAAGGAGTAGTACCCCACATTTGATGTGGGAATCTAGGGTGAGGTGGGAGGAAAATCTGGTTTCCAGTCAGTGGTATGAGTGGGGAGGGAGGGGCCCGGTAAGAGGACTGACCCATCAGGGTGACTTTCCTGGTGGTCCAGTGAATAAGAGTCTATGTTCCCAGTGCAGGGTGTCCAGGTTCCATCCACAGTCAGGGAACTAGATCCCACACACCAAAACAAGGAACCTCACATGCCACATCCAAGATCCCATGTTCCTACAACTAAGACCCAGTGCAGTCAAAATAAATAAAGAGGACTTCCCTGGTAGGACAATGGACGGGAATCTGCTTGCCAATGCACGGGACACAAGTTCCATTCCCGATCTGGGAAGATTCCATATGCCACAGAGTAACGAGACCCACAGGCCACAACTACTGAAGCCCATGCACCTAGAGTCTATGCTCTGCAACTGGAGAGGCACCACAATGAGAAACCCTGTGCACAGCAACCAGAGAGCAGCCCCTGTTCACTGCAACTAGAGAAAGCAAAGAAGACCCACCACAACCAAAAATTAAATACATAAAAAAAGTTTTTTAAAAGGAAGGACTCATCAAGGAGGATTGAATGAATCATTCTCATCACTGGGGCAGTGACGCTTTTCCTTGTGTCCCCACCAGGACTGGGACTATGATAAGATGTCCTGATGATGCCCAGGCACACTGTCTCAAGCCCAACTAAAACCAAACAGCAATGGTAATACCTAAGGTTTAACACCTGGATTAACATCAGGACTTCTGGATTTCAAGAGGTTTATCCACTGTCTTCCTTACAAGGATCTCCATTGCTGACTTCGGATGCTGGACCTTTCATTCTCTGTGCCTTATTCTTCCAGCTGGAACTCTTTATCTTCCTCTTCTGTGCTCTCTTCTCTGAATGTCACAGGTCAAACCTAACAGCGGGGCCAGGGTGAGGGCGCCGTATATGAGGCACCTATGATGCAACTTGAAGGAGGTGCTCGCTTTCAGGGTCATGCAAGTGCTAAGTGATTTGAAGTTATTAGAACAAAACAACTCCCAATGTGATGACAGATTTCCCCTGGCATTATGGTGCAGTTTTTAATGTTCTTGTTTTGTTCTCTAATTTTGGCCCAAACCTCCTGTTGGGAGGGCGACCCTGACCCTCCAGCAGCAGGACACAGAATCTGAGATGGATTCCTAGGACTGGGAGCACTGTAAACCTGGGCTATGGAGAAGGAATAGGGGGCTGAATGGCTCTACCTAGGGCAGATAATGAAGACGGGATGGTGGGTTGGGTGAAGGCAGGTGGTTATACAAGCCTGGTTAGGTTATGTGTGTGTGTTGGAGGAGAAGTGTTCCTGGATGATCCTCCAGTGAGGATTAGTTCCTCTCTTTTTTTCAGGCTGCTCCTGTCACTTTGCTGGCTAGAAGCTTCCAGCTGGAAGTATTTGAATCTAGACACCTGAAAAGTGAAAGTGTTAGTAGCTCAGTTATGTCTGATTCTTTGCGACCCCATGGGTTATAGCCCACCAGGCCCCTCTGTCCATGGCATTCTCCAGGCAAGAATACTGGAGTGGGTTGTCATTCCCTTCTCCAGGGGATCTTCCCAACCCAGGGATCTAACCCAGGTCTCCTGCATTGCCAGCAGATTCTTTACTGTCTGAGTCATCAGGGAAGCCCAGACACCTGAAGTCCACTCTAATACCCAAGTGCCAGGAATAAGAAACTTTCTAGCAGGAACCTGCAGTGGTCACTATGCACCATGTTCAACCCCAAACTGGATCTGCTCATTCAGGGAAATGGAGTTGACTTAGTCTGGGCTGGCTGGCCTGCTCCAGATGGCAGCCCTGGGAACACTAAATGAGTGGGCGGGACTGGTTGTGGGATGTGGCCTTTGCCAAGATATCAAGGACTTGAGGCCTGAAAATGCACACAACTCAGGGGGTGATGTGCAACAACTAGCCTGAGTGGAGGGAGGCCAATGAGAAGACACTGGTGTCACAGGGATCCTCAGGAAAAAATTGCTGAATGGGGCCTTAAACCCCCCTTCAAAGTCAGGTTAAGGAATCCAGTTGCTGGATTTAAGAGTATTCAAACAGATGAGGAAGACATCTGTCCTTTTGTATGTCAAAGGAGCAAAAGGAAGTTGTCTGTGAATTTCACCATGAACTCAGAATTTCTGTCCTGGGGAAACTAATATGAAGGTCAGAACACCCCCTCCCTTTGTCAGAATGGTGGTCTGATGTTCTTTACAGGTATCCTGGGGAGGAGAAGATTATGGAAGGTCACCATTCCTTTGTTACTGAGCATGGCCCCACCCATCAGAATAAGACCCAGTTTCCCCCTCAGTCAGTCCCTCCCATCAGGAAGCTTCCATAAGCCTCTTATCCTTACCCATCAGATGGCAGACAGAATGCAAACTACAATCACAGAAAACTAACCAAACTGATTAACCCAATGAAACTATGAGCCATACCGTGTAGGACCACCCAAGATGGACAGGTCATGGTGGAGAGTTCTGACAAAACATTGGCCCCTGGAGAAGGGAATGGCAAACCACTTCAGTATTCTTGCCTTGAGAGCCCCATGAACAGCATGAAAAGGCAAAAAGATAGGACACTGAAAGATGAACTCCCCAGGTCAGTAGGTGCCCAGTATGCTACAGGAGATCAGTGGAGAAATAACTCTAGGAAGAACAAAGAGACAGAGCCAAAGCAAAAATAACACCCAGTTGTAGATGTGACTGGTGATGGAAGTAAAGTCTGATACTTTAAAGAGCAATACTGCATAGGAACCTGGAATGTTAGGTCCATGAATCAAGGCAAATTGGAAGGGGTCAAACAGGAGATGGAAGAGTGAACATTGACATTTTAGGAATCAATGAACTAAAAAGGACTGGAATGGATGAATTTAACTCTGATGACCATTATATCTGCTACTATAGGCAAGAATCCCTTAGAAGAAATGGAGTAGCTATCATAGTAAACAAAAGAGTCCAAAATGTAATACTTGGATGCAATCTCAAAAACGACAGGATGATCTCTGTTCATCTCCAAGGCAAGCCATTCAATATCACAGTAATCCAAGTCTAAGCCCTGACCAGTAATGCTGAAGAAGCTGAAGTTGAATGGTTCTATGAAGACCTACAAGATCTTTTAGAACTAATACCCAAAAAAGATGTCCCTTTCATTATAGGAGACTGGAATGCAAAAGTAGGAAGTTAAGAGATACCTGGAGTAACAGGCAAATTTGGTCTTGGAGTAGAAAATGAAGCAGGTCAAAGGCTAAAAGAGTTTTGCCAAGAGAATGCACTGGTCACAGGAAACACCCTCTTCCAACAACACAAGAGAAGACTCTACATGTGGACACCACCAGATGGTCAATACCAAAATCAGACTGATTATATTCTTTTTTCTGGCACATGAATGTTAACAGCAGTATTAAAAAAATTTTTTTTTAATTTGTTTTTTTTTCCATTTATTTTTATTCATTGGAGGCTAATTACTTAACAATATTGCAGTGGTTTTTGCCATACATTGACATGAATCAGCCATGGATTTACATGTGTAAATCCATGATCCCTGATGGGGATCTCCTGATCCCCCCTCCCGCCTCCCTCTCCATCCCATCCCTCTCCCTCTGGGTCTTCCCAGTGTACCAGCCCTGAGCACCCGTCTCATGCATCCAACCTGGGCTGGTGATCTGTTTCACCCAATGATAGTATACTTGTTTCAATGCTGTTCTCTCTGAACATCCCACCCTTGCCTTCTCCCACAGAGTCTAAAAGTCTGTTCTGTACATCTGTGTCTCTTTTTCTGTTTTGCATATAGGGTTATTGTTACCATCTTTTTAAATTCCCTATATATGCGTTAGTATACTGTATTAGTCTTTGTCTTTCTGGCTTACTTCACTCTGTATAATGGGCTCCAGTTTAATCCATCTCATTAGAACTGATTCAAATGAATTCTTTTTAATGACTGAGTAATATTCCATAGTGTATATGTACCACAGCTTCCTTATCCATTCATCTGCTGATGGGCATCTAGGTTGCTTCCATGTCCTGGCTATTATAAACAGTGCTGCGATGAACATTGGGGTATACGTGTCTCTTTCAGATCTGGTTTCCTTGGTGTGTATGCCCAGGAGTGGGATTGCTGGGTCATATGGCAGTTCTATTTCCAGTTTTTTAAGGAATCTCCACACTGTTCTCCATAGTGGCTGTACTGGTTTGCATTCCCACCAACAGTGTGAGAGGGTTCCCTTTTTCTCCACACCCTCTCCAGCATTTATTGCTTATAGACTTTTGGATAGCAGCCATTCTGATCGGCGTGAGATGGTACCTCATTCTGGTTTTGATTTACATTTCTCTGATAATGAGTGATGTTGAGCATCTTTTCATGTGTTTGTTAGCCATCTGTATATCTTCTTTGGAGATGTGTCTGTTTAGTTCTTTGGGCCACTTTTTGATTGGGTCTTTTAATTTTCTGGAACTGAGCTGCAGGAGTTGCTTGTATATTTTTGAGATTATTTGCCTGTTGCTTCATTTGCTATTATTTTCTCCCATTCTGAAAGCTGTCTTTTCACCTTGCTTATAGTTTCCTTTGTTGTGCAGAAGCTTTTAATTTTAACTAGGTCCCATTTGTTTATTTTTGCTTTTATTTCCAATATTCTGGGAGGTGGGTCATAGAGGATCCTGCTGTGATTTATGTCAGAGAGTGTTTTGCCTATGTTCTCCTCTAGGAGTTTTATAGTTTCTGGTCTTACATTTAGATCTTTAATCCATTTTGAGTTTATTTTTGTGTATGGTGTTAGAAAGTGTTCTAGTTTCATCCTTTTACAAGTGGTTGACGAGTTTTCCCAGCACCACTTGTTAAAGAGGTTGTCTTTTTTCCATTGTATATCCTTGCCTCCTTTGTCAAAAATAAGGTGTCTGTAGGTACGTGGCTTTATCTCTGGGCTTTCTATTTTGTTCCATTGATCTATATTTCTGTCTTTGTGCCAGTACCACACTGTCTTGACTGTGGCTTTGTAGTAGAGCCTGAAGTCAGGCAGGTTGATTCCTCTAGTTCCATTATTCTTTCTCAAGATTGCTTTGGCTATTCGAGGTTTTTTGTATTTCCATACAAATTGTGAAATTATTTGTTCTAGTTCTGTGAAGAATACCGTTGGTAGTTTGATAGGGATTGCATTGAATCTATAGATTGCTTTGAGTAGTATACTCACTTTCACTATATTGATTCTTCCAATCCGTGAATACGGTATATTTCTCCATCTATTTGTGTCCTCTTTGATTTCTTTCATCAGTGTTTTATAGTTTTCTATGTATAGGTCTTTTGTTTCTTTAGGTAGGTATACTCCTAAGTATTTTATTTGTTTTGTTGCAATGGTGAATGGTATTGTTTCCTTAATTCCTCTTTCTGTTTTCTCATTGTTAGTATATAGGAATGCAAGGGATTTCTGTG
Source organism: Odocoileus virginianus (assembly GCF_023699985.2). Lineage (NCBI taxonomy): Eukaryota > Metazoa > Chordata > Mammalia > Artiodactyla > Cervidae > Odocoileus > Odocoileus virginianus. The sequence goes on from NC_069679.1 coordinate 13,532,021, forward strand.
TGTTAATTTTATATCCTGCAACTTTACTATATTCATTGATTAGCTCTAGTAATTTTCTGGTGTGATTATATTCTTTGCAGCCAAAGATGGAGAAGCTCTATACAGTCAGCAAAAACAAGACCAGGAGCTGACTGTGGCTCAGATCATGAACTCCTTCTTGCCAAATTCAGACTTAAATTGAAGAAAGTAGGGAAAACCACTGAACCATTCAGGCATTACCTAAATCAAATCCCTTACAATTATACAGTGGAAGTGACAAATAGATTTGAGGATTAGATCTGAGAGACAGAGTGCCTGAAGAACTATGGATGGAGGTTCTGACATTGTACAGGAGGTAGTGATGAAAACCATCCTCAAGAAAAAGAAATGCAGGAGAAGGAAATGGCAACCCACTCCAGTGTTCTTGCCTGGAGAATCCCAGGGACAGGGGAGCCTGGTGGGCTGCCGTCTATGGGGTCGCACAGAGTCGAACATGACTGAAGCGACTTGGCAGCAGCAGCAGCAGCAGTATGTTTTAAGGGTACAGGGCTTCCCTGGAGGCTCAGATGGTAAGGAGTCTGCCTGCAGTGTGGGAGACCTGGGTTCTATCCCTGGGTTGGGAGGGGTCCCCTGGAGAAGGGAATGGCAGCCCACTCCAGTGTTCTTGCCTGGAGAATGCCATGGACAGAGGAGCCTGGCGGGCTACGGTCCATGGGGTCACAAAGAGTCAGACTTGACTGAGCAATTTTCACAAACACACACACACACACACAAACACACTCTTAACGGTACCAGTCGGTGTTATTATTATTAAGTAAAACCATTACAATTTGTATTATCTGGGAGGCATAATACCCTTAAAATCTACTAAAAACAAATTAATCTATCAGATGAGCTAATCAACAACTTTGAACAAATATCTATTATATTTATGTATTTGCTGATGAGAAATAAGTCCACAGGTGGATGACATAAGCTGAGTAAGTTGCAGCAAGACTAAGAGAAAGGCTAACTCTGTGGACCCTGGTAAGGTGGAAAGGCTTGGGTTAGGTGACAGAGTCCTGATAGAGTTAGGTGCTGTGTCCTGCAGAAGCTCTGAGAACAGATTGAGACAGGTAAGCTCTAGAAGAGATAAGCAGCTAGAGAAAACTACAGGAAATAGAACTGAATTCTTATTCCACAAAACAAAAACAAGGTGAGAACTTCTGTGGCATATGCAGAAATGTAAAGTCGGATGTGTTACTTTATTTTACATACCAACTGTTTTGAGACTTCTGGAGATGTGCAAGGCTCTGAACACAGCCCTCTCTGAGCAAGGCACTGGGAACTCCCTGGAGATATGCTTCCAGCCTTTTCTCTGGGGGGACACAATTCCTTGCCTTTGTCAAACTGTTTAAATTTACAGGTGTCTATGATATACAAGTGTCAACCTTGCGATGTAAGTGTCCTTACGATATTTCATAGATGAGCATGTTAAATCTCAGGGGAGTTAAGTAAATAAAGTAAAACTATAATTAAAAAAAAAAAGAAATGCAAAAAGGCAAAATGGTTGTCTGAGGAGGCCTTACAGACAGCTGAGAAAAGAAGAGAAACAAAAGGCAAAGGAGAAAAGGAAAGATATACCATTTGAGTGCAGAGTTCCAAAGAATAGCAAGGAGAGATAAGAAAGCCTTCCTCAGTGATCAATCAAAGAAATAGAGGACAACAATAGAATGAGAAAGACTAGAGATCTCCTCAAGAAAATTAGAGATACCAAAGGAACATTTCATGCAAAGATGGGCTCAAGAAAGGACAGAAATAATATGGACCTAACAGAAGCAGAAGATATTAAGAAGAGGTGGCAAGCATACACAGAAGAACTATACTAAAAAGATCTTCATGACCCAGATAATCACAATGGTGTGATCACTCACCTAGAACCAGACATCCTGGAAGGAGAAGTCAAGTGGGCCTTAGGAAGCATCACTATGACCAAAGGTAGTGGAGGTGATGGAATTCCAGTTGAGCTATTTCAAATCCTAAAAGACGATACCGTGAAAGTGCTGCACTCAATATGACAGCAAATTTGGAAAACTCAGCAATGGCCACAGGACTGGAAAAGGTCAGTTTTCATTCCAATCCCTAAGAAAGGCAATGCCAAAGAATGTTCAAACTACTGCCCGATTGCAGTCATCTCATATGTTAGTAAAGTAATGCTCAAAATTCTTCAAGCCAGGCTTCAACAGTATGTGAACCATGAACTTGCAGATGTTCAAGCTGGATTTAGAAAAGGCATAGGAACCAGAGATCAGATTGCCAACATCTGTTGGATCACTGAAAAAGCAAGGGAGTTCCAGAAAAATATCTACTTCTGCTTTCTTGACTATGTTAAATCCTTTGACTGTGTGGATCACAAAAACTGTGGAAAATTCTTCAAGAGATGGGAATACCAGACCACCTGACCTACCTCCTGAGAAATCTGTATGCAGGTCAAAAAGCAACAGTTAGAATTGGACATGGAAAAACAGACTGGTTCCAAATCAGGAAATGAGTATGTCAAGGCTGTATATTGTCACCCTGCTTATTTAACTTATATGCAGAATATATCATGAGAAATGCCGGGCTGGATGAAGCACAAGCTGGAATCAAGATTGTCAAGAGAAATATCAATAACTTCAGATTTGCAGATGACACCACCTTTATGGCAGAAAGCAAAGAAGAACTAAAGAGCCTCTTGATGAAAGTGAAAGAGGAAAGTGAAAAAGTTGACTTAAAGCTCAAGATTCAGAAAACTAAGATCATAGCATTCGGTCACATCACTTCATGGCAAATAGACGGGGAAACAATGGAAACAGTGACAGACAATTTTTTTTTTCAACTCCAAAATGACTGCAGATAGTGACTGCAGCCATGAAATTAAAAGATGCTTACTCCTTGGAAGAAAAGTTATGACCAACCTAGACAGCATATTAAAAAACAGAGACATTACTTTGCCAACAAAGGTCCATCTAGTCAAAGCTATGGTTTTTCCAGTAGTCATGTATGGATGTGAGAGTTGGACTATAAAGAAAGCTGAGTGCTAAAGAATTGATGATTTTGAACTAAGGTGTTGGAGAAGACTCCTGAGATTCCCTTGGACTGCAAGGAGATCCAACCAGTCAATCCTAAAGGAAATCAGTCCTGAAAATTCATTGGAAGGACAAATACTGAAGTTGAAACTCCAATACTTTGGTCACTTGATGCAAAGAACTGACTCCTTGGAAAAGACCCTGTTACTGGGAAAGATTGAAGGTGGGAGGAGAAGGGGATGACAGAGGATGAGATGGTTGGATGGCATCACTGACTCAATGACATGAGTTTGCGTAAACTCCTGGAGCTGGTGATGGACAGGGAAGCCTGGCGTGCTGCAGTCCATGGAGTCGCAAAGAGTCAGGCGTGACTGAACTGAACTGACTGACCATTCTTCCCTCATCAGTGCTGAGTAAGCAGTGGCAACTCGAGGACCAGGCCAAGCACTGGAGCAATCTGGGGTCAGGGTGGCTGCTCTGCAATGCCTTCAGGAGCCAGGTTCCTTCTGCCTTTCTCCTGTGCCTCCCTTACTTAGCTTCTGTCTGCATAGTTGCAAGATGGTTGCTTTACTGTTTGGTGTTGTGTCTGCATTTCAGGCACAGGAGAGAAAGAAGAATAATAAAGGCAAAAGGCAAGGTTCATGCCAGCTAAAACTGTTCTTTTCTATTTTTTTAATTATGGAAAAATATACATAAAAATTATCTTAGTCACTTTTCCGTGTATAGTTCAGTAGTCAGTACATTCACATTGTTGTGTAGTCAATCTCCAGTCTTGGAACTTCCCTGGTGGTCCTGTGGCTAAGACTCTCCACTCCCAATGCAGAGGGTCAGAGTTTGATCCCTGGTCAGGGAACTAGATCCCATATGCAGCAACTAAGAGTTCAAATGCTATAACTAAAGATCCTGCATCCTGCAACTAAGATCTGATATAGTTAAATAAATAAATATTTTTTAAAATCTCCAGTCTTTTTTTGTCTTGAAAAACTGAAACTCTGTACCCATTAAACAATAACTCCCCATTCTCCCTTTCCCAGTCTCTGGTAACCACCATTCTGCTTTGTTTCTATGAATTGGACCACATTAGTACCTCATATAAGCAGATTTATACAATATTTGTCTTTCTGTGACTGGACTTTTTCACTTAGCACAATATCCTCAAGGTTCATCCATGTTGTATCATATGTCAGAATTTCCTTCCTTTTTTCAGGCTGAATAATATTCCATTATACACATTACCAGGCTTCCCTGGTAGCTCAGCTGGTAAAGAATCTACCTGCAATGCAGGAGACCTTGGTTTGATCCCTGGGTTGGAATGATCCCCTGGATGAAGGGAACGGCTACCCATTCCAGTATTCTGGTCTTGAGAATTCCATGGACAGAGCAGCCTGGCAGGCTACAATCTATGGGGTCCCAAAGAATTGAACACAGCTCTTTGTGATTTTCACTTTAATTTAGTGAAAGAGCAACTTTCACTAAATACACATTACCACATTTTATTTATCCATTTATCCATCAAAGGACACTTGCATTGCTTCCACCCTTTGGCTATTGTGAATAACGCTGCTATGATCATGGGGATGCAAATATCTCTGAGACCCTAATTTCAATTCTTTATGAATATATACCCAGATTTAAAATGTTGGATTCTATGGTAATTATATCTTTAGTTTTTTGAGGAACCACCATACTGTCTTCCATAGTCTCAGCCCTTTAACAAAGGGCTTTCCCTGAAGCTCCAACCAGTGAGTTTCACTTTCATCTCATTGGCCATCTTAGATCATGTGACCACCTCTAGCTGCAAGGGAGTCTGAGAAAGGATTATTTTTAACTAGGCACAGAACAAACATTCCATGACCTGAGGAGAGTCCTCTGTGCTGGGATGGTCTAGGTGTTTATGTCCAGGAGCAAGTGTCCAAGTCACAGCTGAGCCTGTCCTACAGACACTCCGCCTGTCCCCTGCCCACAGTGTTTGCCCTTTCTGGGGGAAGTCAACACCCTCTTAAGGCACTGCTTCGGGAATGTCAGTCAGTACTTGTTTCCGTCCCTCCTGAGCTATTCTCTCCAGCAACAATTAAAGTCTCCCCACCAACCCCTACCAAGTGTAAACTGCTCTGTGCTGTTCCTTCACTGTCCATCACAGCTAAGTCGTGCCTTCCCTGCCAGACTATAAGTCCTCTGGGACAGGACCTGTGTTACCACCTTGGGGCATAAAGCACAGGGCTGACTCCTGGGGTAAGTACAGACAGCGAATTCCTCCAGACCAGTTCTAAGTCCTGCTGCAGGGCTCCTGGATCTCGCAGCTCAGGGGCACCTCTCCATGGGATGCTTCTCCCCTAGATTTTGGGGCCTAGTAAGGGCTACTCATCTTGAGAATCATGAAGTCAGGCCCAGGCTAGACAGGACCTGACAGGGTAGGAAGGAGCAGGGAGGGGGAAGCTGATGACCTTCAAGCACTCTGGACCAGAAAGACCTGGTCCTTGATCCCCCAATCTCTGCCCCATCCCTAGGAGCAGTTACACAGACACCAATGCAGACACAGCCACTATGAAACTTACTTTCAGATCACATGTGCAATTAGGTGCAGAGTTACAGATGTTCACAAATACACACACCCATGCATCACTCATACACACACACACACACACACACACTACAATTAAGTTTGAATTCAGCACTTAAATTCAAGGGGGAAAAATCTTAGTTCCTCCACTTATGCTTGGATATCCTTAAGATTCCTCTCTCCTTGTGCCTTAATTTCCATACCTGTGAACATGAGGATGATATTAATGATAGCATTTACCTCACTGAGTTGTGGGCTTTCCTGGTGGCTCAGATGGTAAAGATCTACTGTAATGCTGGAGATCTGGGTTTGATTCCTGGGTTGGGAAGATCCCCTGGAGGAGGGCATGACAACCCACTCCATTACTCTTGCCTGGAGAATCCCATGAACAGAGGAGTCTGGCAGGTTACAGTCCCTGGGGTCACAAAGAGTTGGACATGACTGAGTGACTAAGCATAGCACTGAGTTGTGAAGATGAAATGAGATAAAGCGGTAAAGTGCTTAAAACAGTGGCTGACAGAGATGCACATATATTCAAACACATTTCCGAAACCCTCTCCCATCTTGCTGCTGCCACTTGGTGGTGGACCTAGCTGCAATACAACATCAGTTCAGTTCAATCGCTCAGTCGTGTCCGACTCTTTGCGACCCCATGAATCGCAGCACGCCAGGCTTCCCTGTCCATCACCAACTCCCGGAGTTTACTCAAATTCATGTCCATCAAGTCGGTGATTCCATCCAACCATCTCAGCCTCTGTTGTCCCCTTCTCCTGCCCCCAATCCCTCCCAGCATCAGGGTCTTTTCCACTGAGTCAACTCTTCACATGAGGTGGCCAAAGTATTGGAGTTTCAGCTTCAACATCAGTCATTCCAATGAATATTGAGGACTGATCTCCTTTAGGATGGACTGGTTGGATCTCCTTGTGTCCAAGGGACTCTCAAGAGTCCCTTCTTCTCCAACATCACAGTTCAAAAGCATCAATTCTTCGGTGCTCAGCTTTCTTCACCATCCAACTCTCACATCCATACATGACCACTGGAAAAACCATAGCCTTGACTAGATGGACCTTTGTTGGCAAAGTAATGTCTCCGCTTTTTAACATGCTATTTATGTTGGTCATAACTTTCCTTCCAAGGAGTAAGCGTCTTTTAATTTCATGGCTACAATCACCATCTGCAGTGATTTTGGAGCCCCCCCAAAATAAAGTCTGACAGCATAGGAGTCCTTTTATCTCTCTGAGGCTCAATTTTCCCACCTGTAAAACAGGGATAATATTATCTTCCTGGTCCAGGTGCTTTGAGGATCTAAACAGGCCCAGCATGGAAAACTCCTAGCCTCCTCTCTGCACAGAAGTCTACTGCACCTTAGCTATTACTGTCTGTAACTGATGGAGAACAGGTCAGAGAACAGGTGCAGGGATGGGATGTGCCAAGGCAAAGGCTTGACCCCCTATCACCCTGCAGGCTGGAGATCCAAGCCTGACCCAGCCCCATCTCCTCCAGGCTGGAGTTGAGTCCTAGAAAGACAGAGCTCCAGATCAGGGTGGGGGGCGGTCAGAGCTGTCCCACCTTTGGGAGCCTGGGGTGGCCACTAGCCTGGCATGGGGCTGGGGGCAGGGCCAGCGTGGTGGCCGTGGGTGGAAGGAAAAAAGGAAAACCAGCTCAGTGGAAATTACCCTGCGGTTGGCTCAGGCGCCCACGACACACTGTATTTATAGAGAGCTGCCTGCCGCTCTTAATGCTTCACAGTCGAATTAACCCTTTCCAGGCCGCGGTACCAGTCTGGTGCCAGAGGAGAGGACTGGACTGCGGAGTCAGCCAGCCAGATCCGAGCTCTGGCTCTGCAGCCAGCGGCCTGGAGCAGGACCCAGGGTGGTCGATGACCTTCCAGCTATCCCCCTAGCAGAAAATAAACTCCGGATCTTGGGAGGGTGGGTCACGGTGGGGGATGGGCGGGGATCAGACTAGCAGCCCTTTACCAGCGCGCCCGCGTGGGTCTGCACCCAGGGCAGGGGCGGGTCCCCGCCGGTGCCCTGCCCAGCGGGCTGGCTCCGGCCTCGGCCCTAAACCGCGGCCGCGGGGCCAATCCGGCCTCTGGGGCGCACCCGGGCCGCCTTTCCGGGCCCGCGGCTTCCTCCAGCCCGCCCCGCCCCTCGGACTCCCGAGGCCGCCCCCGGCCCCCATTCGGGCCCGGCCTCGCGGCGGCGGCGGCTGCAACTCGGCAGCGCTCCGCCGCGTCCCCGAGTCCCGGGAGTCGGCGCGGCGCGGTGAGTGCTTGCGTGGCGGGCCCGGCGCTGGTCGGGGCGGCCTTTGTCTGCGGCCGAGCCCGGCCCCCGGCCGCCGGGCAGCGGGCCTGCTGCAGGACTGCTGGGGAGGGCGGTGAGCCCCCTCCCTCGCAGGGCGCCCCCGCCCCAGCCCTCTCCCCCTGCCGGGGCTGGCCGCGGCGCCGGGAGCACGTTGGACCCCAGATCTGGGGCCCGGAGGCGGCTGGGGCTGCCAGAATCCAATCCCGCCCCCAGCCCTGCCTCCCCTTCCCCTGGCCGGCGGGGCCTGAGCACTGTGGGACCTGCCCTCACCCGGGAATCCGTTCGAGGGGGAGTCTGGGCGGGTGGCCGCCCAGGGTGACCGCGGAGGCCCTGGGTGTGCAGGGGAACCGAGGCAGATCTGTCATTGTGTTGATGATTCTGGAAAGCTTCACTATCTGGAAAGCCACTATCTGGAGCTAGGAGTGAAGCGGAGTCTCCCGGGGCCCTGCAGAGGAAAACAACGTGACCTAACCACCAGCTCTGAGAAGGGGGAGCTGCCAGGGAGAGGAGGGCCAAGGGTTGGATAGGGGAGGGGGGCCCCATTCTGCTTGGCCCAGAGAAATGGAGTGGGCGATTGGAGACTTCCGTGGGTAGCAGTGGACATGAGGGAGACAGATTCAGAGAAGGACAGACAGGGATGGCTGGCCTGGGTGAAGGGATGAATAGGTGTGTGGGTAGGGGGCAGAACACAGGGAGCCGGGATGGGGCATCTGGGGGCTTGGGAAATCTCAGGGAGATGAGGGGTGGGGTGGGAGGAGAGGAGGTGGAAGATGTGGTGGAGGGAAGGTGGGGACCCAGGGTGGAGGCCCAAGTCCTCCGTTGCTGCTTAGCTAGCGAATTGGCAGGTTCGGGGGCCTAAGGCAGTGAACTGCCAGAAAGGGGATTTATTTCTAAGCCAAACCTAGCCTAATGAGAAATGCGTGATGGATGACTCAGATATGGGATCTATCATTGAGGAAAACATTAAGCAAATAGGAAAGCAAGACCCATTGGAGAGTTGAGAGGGTTTGTTTGACTTAATTGAGAAAAACTACTTAGGTTCAAATTGGATGTAGATAATTATAAATGAGTCTGATTTCATCATTAAATGAAGGCCCTAGGTCTTTTTCTTACATGCCTGTCTTTAGCAATTTGCTTCTATATTAGAAAGTAATGGAGCTGTTCTTTTTTAAGAGAGTTCTTTATTTAGTTCAGCCTCTTCTCTGACTCCCTCTTGCCTCCAGAAGTTCCTAGGAAATCTGAGGCTGTGCAGCCTTCCTGTAATTTGGGGGTCTGCACACAGGTGGGTGCTTTTGGAGAGTGAGGGAAACTGAAGTCTAAACTTGAAATTGAACTCTAAACATGTCCAGTTGGTTAGTCTGATCTGAGTGGCAGAGCTCTGAGGCAGTGGGTATGAGTGGTGGCTTATATTTCCAGCTCTTTTGGAAATGGGAATAGTTTGGGTGACTGTATTTTTCTGATATCTAGAGTTCCTGAGATTAAAAGTGAATACTTATATTAATAATTGATCATGGAAATCTTTCTGCCCTGTTTATGCATGTCACAGTCTGACCTCCTGATGTCAGCGACATTTTCCTTCATGACCTCAGATCAGCGCTGTGAATATCCATTTTTGCACTAAGGGGACTCACAGAGGAGTGAGAGCTGCATTAAGTGGCTTCAGAGATGCTTATATTGGTCCCCTGACTGATCTTGGAGTTCTTTTCTCTCTTCAGTGACATCACTGGTGGTTTCTCCTGCCTGCTTTCAGTGAGCTTTCCAATGTATTCCAGACTCCTGTGTTGCAAGAAATCGGACCATCCAGCTTGTTAGAGATGGGAGTGATAGTCACTCAGTTGTGCCCGACTTTGCAAACCCATGGACTGCAGCCCACCAGGCTCCTCTGTCCATGGGATTTTCCAGGCAAGGATACTAGAATGATTTGCCATTTCCTTCTCCAGGGAATCTTCCTGACCCAGAGATTAAACCTGGGTCTCCTGCACTACAGGCAGATTTTTTACCGACTGAGCTACCAGGAAAGCCCAAGAGATGGGAACCCTACATTAAAACAGGACTGAGGATGAGAACAGGTTTTGGGAATTGAAGACCGATTTTCCTTCCTGTCCTTGGCCCTCTGCACCTCTGCTGAGGCACCTGATGGAAGCAGGTTGCCTGGCTGACTGAGATGCTCAGATACCTGATAGCTGGGAAAGGAGCTGGAATGTCTGTGGAAAGGACAGTGGTAGAAGTGTTGTCCCTTCTGTGGAGGCTGTGTCCTTACTCTGCTGAAGTTGATTTTTGAACGGTCCTGTGGCAATGCCTCTATCCTTAAACTTTAACCTGCTCTGGAGTCATCAGTCTTTATTCTTTGGTGTCGGATTTGGGTTTGATGCTGAGCTGAGCAGTACTGTTCAGGATCAGAGACTGAGTATGATCACAGAGCCAGAAGCTGGGATGCCACAGCACTCAGAAAGTATTGGCGAACAAGTGTCTGGCCTGTTGCTTGCCACTGCTTGGTTGGATTTGTGCTATGTGAGGAAAAATGACCCAAGTCCAAGCGACCTCTGAGATGACCACCACACAGGGCCTGCGCGGTGGCTGTGAGTCATGGGGTCAGGGGAGGAGGAAGAAGGGCAGGCAGGATGATGTCACTGCCCATGAGCTTATCCTTTGAGTGGGTGGCCACTTCCACTGCTGTCCATTTCCCACACCCCTAGGGCAGGAATGACAGGGAGGTCCGCCAGCAAAAGAGGGAAGGCAAAGTCAGGGCCTAAAGGAGGGCCAGAGGGTGGGAACTGGTGATCTTGGAGAAATTTCCTTTGGTCTTGTTGGCCAGAATGGATCACACATCTGAGAGAGGGCCACATGTGCTTTATGTAACTTTCGCCTGCCACCCCCAGTTCTGCCACCCCTGCGGGATGAGGTTCCAGATAGGAGCAGTGGGTGTTCAGGTTTTGGGGGGTGGGGCTGTGCTGGATGCTTAATAGAAATTGTCCCATTTCATCATCATAGCTGTCCTGTGAGATAGGGAATCATTAGCTCCATTGTACATATGGGTAAACTGAGGCCCGGAAAAGGGAAATCACATGCCCAAAAACATGCAGCTGGCAAATGCTGAGGCTGGGTTGCTGTCTCCTCCAGGAGCTGGCTCTTTCTGCCACTCTGGAGGCAGACTTAGTTGGAACCTGGTAAGATGTGCTAAGGGCCCCTAGTAAGGTGTGCAAGGCAGAGAGGATTCATCTGGGGAACTGGGGAGACGGCAGACCTGACCTGGGTGTCCTTGCAGCCCAGCTGGAACCACTGTTAAGAGTTCTTACTGTTCCAGAGGCCTGGTCCTCAGCACACTAGTGCCTTCCAGGAGTCCCTCTCACTTCTGACCAGTGCTTCCAGCCAGCTGCCCCCATTCTCCCAAGAATGGATGCTTCCTCCACACCCCTAATGCCTTTGGGCCTTTGGTCTTCCCAAGACTTAGGGAGGGAATGTTGGAGGGAACTGCTGGGAGTGGGGATTGAGAAACATTTTTGGGGGGAGCCTCGGAGCGGGGAGAGATACTACTTCTGGGAGGCAGGACTTCCAGGTAACCTAAAGTCAATGTAGGCTCCCCAGGAACTAGACCTCCCATGGGAGAGATACTGAAATGTGTGGAGGCCTTGTACAAAGGGGTTGTAGCAGCATGGGGTCTGTGTCCTGCAGGAGGAAGGGGGAGAGGATCAACAGGGATGAGCCAGACACAGAGATGGAGCCGAATTGTGATTTGCTGCTTTGGAGCTGGGGTGCTAGTGGAGTCCTAGGTGCAGAGGGGGTCAGAGAAAGAATAATGTTCCTAGGGATCTGTACATATAGCCTGACAGAGGAGGCTCAGTGCAGAGGATTCAGGAGGCCTTCTCCCCATGCGCATGGCAATAACAGAAGTAGTCATGATCCGTAACCACTGTTTGTGTGCTTTAAATCCTTTCTGTATGTCCTCTTATTTTATCCTTACAGCAGCTCTGTGGGGTAGGCATTGTTTCCCCCTTTTTAATGAGATAGAATCAAATCTCAAAGAGGTGAAGTCATTTATACTTAATCATGTGTCTAGCCGGCCTTTGGAGTCAGAGTCTGAACCTAGGCTTGCCTGATGAACCTGAGTCTCAGCTGTATGGTGAGGCAGGCAAGAGCGCCCGATGATGTTTAACAGGTGAGGAATTGAGGCCCAGGGGCACCTGTAAGCTGGCTCTTAGTCACCTCTGATGTGACTGATGACTGAGCATGGGCCCCTCGGCAGTCTGCACCCTGTTCCCTAGGCTCAGACTCCCCTCTGTATGGTGGGCATGGAAGTGGGCACTGAACAGGTGCTCCAAGAGGCCTTCCAGCTCTGAAGCTAGGTGGAGCCTGCTATACTCCGGAGGAGGAACCCCTGGAGATCCAGAGGGGCTGGTGCTTAGGTGGAGAGGGGTCTGTAGCATTGTTCTGCCAGGGCAAACCTATTTCAGGGTAGAAACCTGAAGACTGTCAGGGCAGGGGGTGTTTGGTAGAACACATCTGGAGTAAGTGGGCCCTTCCATGAGTGAAGTCTAGAAAGGTTTCTGGGAGGGATGAAATTTCCAGACACATCTGGGTGGGCACTCAGCAGGACTCAGCAGAGGTTGAGTGAATGCAGATGTGTGTGGCACGGGCCTGCCAGAACAGGACCTGGGATCCGCCCTCCAACTTGGTCTTATGTTGTCTCATGCCTTCCCGTCCTCTCTCTACTCTCCTTCAACTCCTGCCTTCTGGCCAGACCTCTTCTGAGCTAAGTGCAGCCGTCACCTTTTCTCAAGGTTCCGTGTTTCTGATGGGGGGTGTGTGTGTGTGTGTGTGTGTGTAGCCTCTGCACACACTTCCAGTTCTGAGTTGGTGTCACGCTGCCTTGTCAAGTGGCTGTTGAACTCTGGAAGACGCAGACTCATTTTGTGGTGGCTCCTTAGCCAGAAGAGGGTGTGAGAAGGAGGCCAGCTGTTGTGGCAAAAGTCACCATATTCTTGAACCCACTGAGCCGTCTTCCTTCTCTCTGGATTCGCCTCCTCCGGGTCTCATGCCTTGACTTCAGTGTGGAGAGGGGGCCTCGATGGGGATGGTCTGGCTTGGGGAAGCTGGGGGCTCTGCTCTGTCCTGTTTTTCCTCTTCCTTGTTCTTCCTAAATCCATAAGGGAAGCAGATCGCAGATGCCAAGAAAACCTTGGCCCCACTCTGCTGGGCTGGCGCTGATGACACACTGCTGTTTTGACTCACACAGAAATCACTTTGAGAGGAAGAATTGATTTCTTCTCTTGGGTAGGATCACGGGGCTGGGGAGCAGTGCCCGGCGGACAGCCTTGAACACAAAAGGCCCAAACTAACTCATTATCAGGAAAAACCCTGCCTAGGGTTCCTAGGCAAATCTGGAGATCCCCTAAACTCTTTCTGCAGGCTCCCACCCAGTTGTGGAACACCTATACTATTAATATTAGGTCAGGTTTTTTTAGATAATTTTTCTCAGTGGAATCCCATAATCATCTTATGAAGGCAGAGTTTAGATTCCTGTTTCACACATGAGCCAGCTGAGGCTCAGAGAGGATGTTTTCCCAGAGTCACATGTCTAGGAAGTGGCCGAGTCTGGATTTGAAGCTGTGTCTCCAACTCCAGAGACATCTTCTAAAATGCCAGGGCTCACTCTGTCCATCAGGCTTCTTGTGCTACACCAGCCCAGCATGTGGTGGTGGCCATAGCACAGGAAGGGGGCCAGAACCTTCCTCTGAGGGTTAGGGAGATGAAGACCCTGAGAAGCAATGGGGTGGAGCAAGTGAGTGAGAGAGCCTGGTCTAAAGCCCACTTAAACATAAATCTTCGATGTTGCTGTTTTCCTTTTTCACTTGTTAATGAACAAAAGAATTAGATGCTTGTTGTCAAAGCAGCAGAAGTGTATCAGAGTAACTAGAAGGTGGAAGTAGATGCTTACCTTCATCCCCATGCTCCATGGTTGGGTTCACTATCATGCTTCCAGACCCTTTTTCTATACAAACATTCATCCATCCATCTCTCTCTCTATCTAAACCCACAGGCATTCATTCATTCATTGAGCAGTGCTTTGAACACTCATTATGTGCCACACCTTAGCTAGAATTAAGGATCCAATAGTATAAAGGATCTAACAAATAAAGCAGACATGGTTCCTGCTCCGGGAGGTCTCAGTGTGACACATGGTAAACAGCAATGCATAGCAGGGACATCGATAGAGTGGCAGACCCCCAACCCAGCTTTTCTGCCAAGGTGAACCTCAGGATGTCATCCAGGAAGAAGGAACTGTGCTTGCAGAGACCCTGTGAGGAAGGGAACAGGGTCTTGTAAGAGCTCTGATGAGGGGAGAATGGGGAGGTGGGCAGGGCTGAACCAGGCAAGGCCCTGTAGGCTAATTAGATATTGAAAGTGATGATGTGGTGCCCTTTTGTTTTTATAGCTGTTTTCCTGGTTGCTGTGAAGAAGTCTAGATGAGAGTATAGAGCTGGGTTGGGGGACAAGAGAGAAAGTGGAGAGGTACATTTTGTAGCCATGCAGGCAAGAGATGATGGCAGCGTGGCAGACCAGAGAGAGAAGCCAAGGTAGAGGGGAATAGAGAGAGTAGAAATACATTGGGTTGACAAGCTTTTTCTCTAAAGGATCAGAAAGTAAATTGTTTAGGCTTTGTGATTATTACAACTACTCAGTTCTACCGCTGTGATGGAAAAGCAGTCAGAGATAACGTGTAAATGAATGGAGGGTGGCTGTGTGCTGATGAAACTTGATTTACAGACATTGAAATTTGAATTTCATATGATTTTCATGTGTTATGAAGAATTCTTCTTTTAATCTTCTAACCATGTAAAAAGGTAAACCCTGTCTTAACTGGTGAACTGAACAAAAGCTGGTGGCGAGCTGAATTTGGGGCTGAGGCTGTAGTCTGCAGATCCCTGAGATATATTTGGGTGTTTGGGATGGCTGTTCTTGGTGATAAACTGTAAGGGTAAGAGAAATAAGGGTTCTGACTTGATCAGAGGTGGTGGAGGATGATGCCTTTACGAAGTGGGAAGGGCTGGGGAGGAACAGGTTTGGGGCAGGAATCAAAAGATTGAAGAGGGACATGTTAAGAGAGAGGTGCCTGTGAGGCATTGGAACAGAGATGTTTAGGAGACAGTTGGGCTTAATTTTGGAGCTCAGATAAGAGGTGTGGACTTGGAGAGGTAAATTTGGGAGTTGTCAGCATATAAATGATATTTAAAGCCATGGGAGTGGATGAAATCATCTAGGAAAAAAAAATAGTAGAAAGAATTAAGGAGAGGGTCTAGGAGCAAGCCCCTGGGGGTTCAGTGCCAGAGAAGGAAGGGCCTGCACTGAAATATAGGAGATGGAGAGAGAGGTAGGTGACTAGATCTGGGACCATGGGACCATGCATTAATACAGAAATTAGGTCACATAACTCCCAATATATAATATACTTTATTCAGTGACCCACATGGACTTATTTCCATGTTAGTACAGGTTCTTTTGAAAGGCTGTATGCTATTCCATTATACAGATGCGCCATAATTAATGTACCCGTTCCCAATTGTTTTCCATTTTTGCTGCTGCTGTGTTTGAGAATGGAGTTAGTGTTTCTGTAAACCAGTCTATACTGACCAGCCCCTGGGCCAAGTCTTCTGCTGCTTGTTTTTGTATCATCTAGAAACTAAGAATGGTTGGCCAAAAAAATCACGTGATTCCTAAAAATTATACTCAATTCAATTCCCAGTGTCCATAAATAAAGTTCTATTGGAATACAGCTCAGCTCATTCATTTATACACTGTCCCTGGCTGCTTTCCTGTGGTAAAGGCAGAGCTGAGCCATTGTGACAGATATGGGAAGGCCTGCAAAGCCTAAAATGTTCACTATCTGGACCATCACAGAAGAAATTTGCTGACCCCTGCCTGACTCAATTCTACATCCAGAACCAGCAGTAGGTCCACACACACAGGTGGAGCAGGGTATTTTGAGCATCTCCAGGAGGACACAATCTAGAAAAAAAAACTCTCTGATGCCCAAAATGCCACCATTAGCTCTTGAGTAAACCACTGCCCTTTTAAAATGTCATCCTTTAAAATTCAAACATCCTCAGCAAGTTTACCATTACATATGTATCAGTTAATCAAAGTTTGGCCCACCTGTGGCAACAATGTTACTTCTCTACTCAAAACCCTTTCTCATCACCTACAAACAAAATCCAAACATGACCTCCTGTCTGGCCCTGACCACCTGGGGAGCTTCAGGTCAGTGTTCAGGGTTCACTTTAGCACGTTATCATGTCTCTAAGGTACCACCAGCTGGTCCTCACTGTATCTTAAAACAGTACCGTGTACTGAACTTTAGTGATTTCTATGCATTTCCCTATTGGAACTCAGGCTGTTTGAGACAGACATAACTTAGTCCTCTCTCTGCCCGCACTGCCTCCCTACAGGCACTCCATGAATAGTTCAGCAAATAACTAAATACACAAACAAATGTATAGTCAAGGACTCCTTCAGTTACAGATAATAGAAACCTAGCTCAAACTGGCTTAAGAGGAAAAAAAAGATTACTCATATATCTGGGCAGTGTAAGTGTGCAGCTTGCTTCAGGCATAGGGACTTAAATGTTGTGGTCAGGGCTCTGTATCCCTCCTGTGTTCACTTCTGCCTCTGTGTATTTGTTTGGATCAATTCTTTAGATTGTTGCTAGCTGATAGATTCATTGCCCACAGCCCCAGACCACGTCCTCCTTAGCCACCTCAGCAAGAAAGAGTGCTTTCTGAGAGTGCCAGCAGCAAAGCCTTGGGAATTCTCTGATTGGGTGTGGCTGGGCGCACAGGCTTATTTCCAAGCCTGTCAGTGAGTGGGGGCAGGGCTGGGGTTCTCCAAGGAGCCAGAGCTGAGGTCTGAGGCTGGGAGTCAGCCCTACCAGCACCATATGGAGTGGGTTCCCTGCAGGAAATTGGAGCCCTGTTATCACAATGATCCAGCCTAGAATGAGAGAGGGGCACTCTAGAATAAAGGATGTGGAGCAAAATGTCTAGTGAAGGCAGAGAAGGTCTGCCCAGCATCTATTTTGCTTCTGTATCAAAGAAAGGAAGAGAAGCTGTTAGGAAGGAACCAGAGTTCAGGCCAGGAGGGGAGGCGATAATTTGCTTTAATGGGTTTGTCTTCTGGCTCCTGAGACTGCCTGTCCTGGTGCTGAGTGAACCTGGAGATGAGATCTCAGGGAAGCTATCAGGGATATTTCAGGACAACTGGGAAAGACAGCAGGGATTGGATGGAGGTGGGGAAGGTGTGGGTCACAGCATTTCACAGTTTCCCACTGTAGAGAATCAATCCAGGACCCCTAACAGACCATAAAGAAGGCTGAGCACCAAAGAATTGATGCTTTTGAACTGTGGTGTTGGAGAAGACTCTTCAGAGTCCTTTGGATTGCAAGGAGATGAAAGCAGTCAACCCTAAAGAAAATCAGTCCTGAATATTCATTGGAAGGACTGAGGCTAAAGCTGAAGCTCCAGTACTTTGGCCACCTGATGTAAAGAGCTGACTCGTTAGAAAAGACCCTGATGCTGGGAAAGATTGAGGGCAGGAGGAGAAGGGGATGACAGAGGATGAGATGGTTGGATTTTAATCATTTAAGCTTCCAAAATGGGTCCCCAGCCCACTCACTGGTCTTTTCCCCCCTCTTCCTTCCTTCAAAGATTGAGGGCAGGAGAAGAAGAGGGCAACAGAGGATGAGATGGTTGGATGGCATCATCGATTCAATGGACATGAATTTGAGCAAGCTCTGGAACATAGTGAAGGGCAGGGAAGCCTGGAGTGCTGCAGTCCGTGACTGAACACCAACCAACCCCTAGCCACCTCCCTTGCCTCATCTCTTGACAGCCTCTCCTCAGAGTCCATCTTCCCAGAGTCCACAGGGGGTGCCTGCTCTTCCATGACTTTGCTGGTGCTGCCCCCTCCCCCAGATAGCTGAAATGTTTCCTTCTTTATGAGGTCTCGACTAAGCCTCCCCATTCCTTCATGAACTGCTTGACCCCCCATTCCCATAATACGTGCTATAAACCTGCATCTGTTTGTTGTATAATGGATAAATGACTGCTCAAAGACCTAAGATGGGCAAATAACCAGTTTTATGGGGAATAAAGTAGATTACAGAAAGAACAGGTTGGTGACTTAATCTTGACAAAACCCTGGAACTAATAATCAATTGAGCACTTGAGGAAGAGTCCACCTTCTTCAATTGAACCTTTTTTTCTTTTCTGGTTTTTCTCCATGTGATTGGTCCCCCACCAGAAGCAGTGGTACTTTGGGGATGAGATAAATGGGCAGCTGGCTGAGTGGCAGCACAAGTAGGAAGACTTGGGATCCCAGAACCTTGAATAGTGGGACAGACATTCAGGGACAGACCCTAGTGCTATAGGGCTCTCCTGATTCTGTCCTCTCCTAGAGGACCTTGATGACACAAGAAATAAAGTAAGGAGAAGAGGGAAACCTTTTTAGGTAACATCCATTTGTTCTTTTCTTCATCCACCAAAAAATTATTGAGCACTCCTATGCACCAGGTACTGTCAAAACAGTAATTCAAAAGATCATGGCATGGTTACAAAACACTGTGTCTGCACTTAATGCCACCAAATTGTACACTTAAAAATTATTAAAATGGGAATTCTCTGTAGGTCCAGTGGTTAGGACTATGTGCTTTCACTGCTAAGGTCCCAGGTTCAATCCCTGGTCGGGGAACTAATCCTATGAGTTGAGGGGTGCGGCAAAAAAAAAAAAAAAAAAAACAAAGGCAAAATGGTAAACTTCATGTTATGTGTATTTTGCCATAATTAAAAAAAAAAGATCATGGCACTTGGAGTGATAGACTTAGCTTAACTGGATGAAATATAATAGTAATAAATGAAACATCCTATAAATCTCCCCTGGAATCTTTTAGAAGAGGATGGCAGAGACATGGACCCATAGCAATGTGAGCAAATGACTCTGGTCATTGGTCACAGATTTGACAGTCTATTATTTTGGGCTATTTTAGTGAAAAAAGTGGCTGGCTGCCCAATATGACCTCTACCAGGGAGAGGAAGATCCAAGACTTGCAGGGCTGTTATAAGGGAGGGGGCGGACATGTTCTCTGTGGTCCAAGGGGTCAAATGAGGAATTATATGGGCTGACAGATTTTATCTCAATAAAAGGTAGAGCTTTACATCAGTGAGAGCTGCCCAAAAGGTGGTGCACTTCTTTGGGAGATAGTGGGTACCCATCTCCGGGGGGGCAGTGGAAGTTGTAGGAATGGCCAGATAAAGCTTCCCTGTTCTGTTCTTAACTTCTGCAGCTTCTTCAGAATTTGTTCGGGGGGCCTCTTCTCATTGCATGATCTACTCAGTGATCCCAACTTTGGCTTCCAAGAGTAGCTCCCTCATCCTGCTCTGAGCTCCAGTTCTGTGTATCTAGAAATCTATCACACATTTTCTCATGGATGATCCATCCATGGCTCAAGCCCAGTTGGAATTCTTCCCCCCCATCATTTCCAGGTCTCTCCATCTTCTATGTGTGACACACACGCTCATTGGTTGAAACCTTCTGTACATCTTTGGCTCTTTCAACCCCACCCATACATACAGTCCCCAAGACAAGTCATGACTACCCTTGAAATAGCTCCTAAGCTAGGTCCAGGTATCATTAAGTGAACCTAATGAGATAGTGTTCAGTTCACATTTTGAAATACCTATCTTAGATGTGGTTTCCTTTTGCTGTTCTGAGCAGTAGCAATTTTCATGGGGTGGGAAGAGGGAGACGAGAAGGCGGGAAAGGAAGGAAGGGATGGGTCCCTAAATTAGTCACTTTGGATGCTGTGAGAAAGACCTGAAATAACAGTGACGCTAGAAGAGATGCTTATTCTCACCCATGGGACAGTCCGGGTATGTCCAGGGCTGACGCTGCAGCCCCCCAGGGGCCTTCTGTCTTGCTGCTCTGCAGTCCCCAGGGTGTTGCCTTTGGCAGCATGGTCCTCGATGGCTCACCACATCTGTGTTCTAGGCAGTGGGAAGGGGGAGAAGAGAGAGGGCATGCTCCTATTTAAAGGCATGACCCAGAAGTTGTATACATCAGTTCCTCCTACATCCTATTGGCCAGAAAATGGTCACATGGCCATTCCCTGCTGCAAGGCAGGCTGGTATCTGTAGTCTTTAGCTAAATGGCCCTGTGCCTAACAAAATATTAATATTCTACAGAAAAGGAGGAAACTAGATGTAAGGGGAACACTAGTGGTTTCTGCCATAGTCATCTTAAACGTTTCAATGTGACCTACATGGCAGCTAACTGGCTAGACCTTAAGGATATAGTACATGAAGGCTTAACATACTAATGAAGTTCCATCAGCACCCAGTAAAGCTCTTTTTTCAGGCTTCCCTGGTGGCTTAGACTGTAAAGAAACTGCCTGCAATGCAGGATACCCAGATTTGATCCCTGGGTCAGGAAGATCCCCTGGAGAAGGGAATGGCAACACACTCTACTATTCTTGCCTGGAAAATTCCATGGACAGAGGAACCTGGTGGGCTACAGTCCATGGGGTCCCAAAGAGTTGGACATGACTAAGTGACTTTCACCTTTTTTCAAAGCCCTTCTTTCATAGATGGCAACACTGATCTCAGGGAGGGGAAGTCACCTATCAAGATTGCCCAGCAAAGTGCCAGGACTGGGACTAGAACCAAACTTTGGGCTCACTATTTACTATTTCAAAGAGATCGTCTGAGAGGCAGAAAAGCAGTGCCAGGAGGCCAGGACTCTTGGGGCTAGGGAGAGACCACCTTTGCTAGCCTGTCTACCTGGGGACAGGCTAGGACAGGCCAAATTCGGACTTAAAGAAAGTAGGGAAAACCACTAGACCATTCAGGTATGACCTAAATAAAATCCCTAACGATTATGCAGTAAAAGTGGGAAATAGATTTAAGGGACTAGATTTGATAGACAGAGTGCCTGGTGAAATATGGACAGAGGTTCATGACACTGTACAGGAGACAGGAAGTAATACCATCCCCAAGAAAAAGAAATGCAAAAAAGCAAAATGGCTGTCTGAGGAGGCCTTACAAATAGCTGTGAAAAGAAGAGAAGCAAAAAGCAAAGGAGAAAAGGAAAGATATACCCATTTGAATGCAGAGTTCCAAAGGATAGCAAGGAAAGAAAAGAAAGCCTTCCTCAGTGATCAGTGCAAAGGAATAGAGGACAACAATAGAATGGGAAAGACTAGAGATCTCTTCAGGAAAATTAGAGATACCAAGGGAACATTCCATGCAAAGATGGGCTCAATAAAGGACAGAAATGGTATGGACCTAACAGAAGCAGAAGATATTAAGAAGAGGTGGCAAGAATACACAGAAGAACTATACTAAAAAGATCTTCACGACCCAGATAATCACAATGGTGTGATCACTCACCTAGAACCAGATATCCTGGAATGTGAAGTCAAGTGGGCCTTAGGAAGCATCACTATGAACAAAGGTAGTGGAGGTGATGGAATTCCAGTTGAGCTATTTCAAATCCTAAAAGATGATGCTGTGAAAGTGCTGCAGTCAGTATGCCAGCAAATTTGGAAAACTCAGCAATGGCCACAGGACTGGAAAAGGTCAGTTTTCATTCCAATCCCTAAGAAAGGCAATGCCAAAGAATGCTCAAACTACCGCACAATTGCAGTCTAGTAAAGTAATGCTCAAAATTCTTCAAGCCAGGCTTCAACAGTATGTGAACCATGAACTTGCAGATGTTCAAGCTGGATTTAGAAAAGGCATAGGAACCAGAGATAAAATTGCCAACATCTGTTGGATCATTGAAAAAGCAAGACAGTTCCAGAAAAACATCTATTTCTGCTTTATTAACTATGCCAAAGCCTTTGACTGTGTGGTTCACAATAAACTCTGGAAGATTCTGAAAGAGATGGGAATACCAGACCATCTGACCTGCCTCTTGAGAAACCTGTATGCAGGTCAGGAAGCAACAGTTAGAACTGGACATGGAACAACAGACTGGTTCCAAATAGGGAAAGGAGTACGTCAAGGCTGTATATTGTCACCCTGCTTATTTACCTTATATGCAGAGTACATCATGAGAAACGCTGGGCTGGATGAAGCACAAGCTGGAATCAAGATTGCCGGGAGAAATATCAATAACCTCAGATATGAAGATGATACCACCCTTATGGCAGAAAGTGAAGAACTAAAGAGCGTCTTGATGAAAGTGAAAGAGAAGAGTGAAAAAGTTGGCTTAAGGCTCAACATTCCGAAAACAAAGATCATAGCATCCAGTCCCATCACTTCATGGCAAATAGCTGGAGAAACAGTGGAAACAGTGGCAGACTTTATTTTTTTGGGCTCTGAAATCACCACAGATGGTGACTGCAGCCATGAAATTAAAAGATGCTTGCTGCTTGGAAGAAAAGTTTTGACCAACCTAGATAGCATATTAAAAAGCAGAGACATTACTTTGCCAACAAAGGTCCATCTAGTCAAAGCTATGGAATTTCCAGTAGTCATGTATGGATGTTAGAGTTGGACTATAAAGAAAGCTGAGCGCTGAAGAATTGATGCTTTTAAACTGAGGTGTTGGAGAAGACTCTTGAGAGTCCCTTGGACTGCAAGGAGATCCAACCAGCCCATCCTAAAGGAAATCAGTCCTAAACATTCATTTGAAGGACTTATGTTGAAGCTGAAACTCCAATACTTTGGCCCCTGATGCGAAGAGCTGACTCATTTGAAGAGACCCTGATGCTGGGAAAGATTGAAGGTGGGAAGAGTAGGGGATGATGCGATGGTTGGATGACATCACTGACTCAATGGACAGGAGTCTGAGTAAAGTCCGGGAGTTGGTGATGGACAAGGAGGCCTGGCGTACTGCAGTCCATGGGGTCGCAAAGAGTCGGACACGACTGAGCGACTGAACTGAATTACCTGGGGAGCTGCTCATCGATTGTCAGGACTCACCCTTAGGGTTAGCATGTGCCTCCAAATAGCTCTCAATTATCTTAAATAGTACTCTGTACTGAACTGCAGTGATTTCTATGCATTGGAACTCAGGCTCCTTGAGGACAGACACAGCTTGGTCCTCTCTCTGTCCCCAGTGCCTGCCTACCAGGCACTCGATGAATAGTTCAGTGAATAACTAAATACAGGAATATATATTCAAGGAGGGCTTCCCAGGTGGCTCAGTGGTAAAGAATCTGCCTGCCAAGCAGAAGATACAGGGTTGATCCCTGGGTTGGGAAGTTCCCCTGGAGAAGGAAATGGGCACCCACACTAGTATTCTTGACTGGAGAATCCCATGGACAGAGGAGCCTGGCGGGCTATAGTATGTAGGGTCACAAAGAGTTGGACATGGCTTAGTGACTAAACAATGACAAGAACAACCTTCAGTTGCAGGTAAGAGAAATTTAGCTCAAACTAGCTTGAGGAAAAAAAAAAAAAAGATTGGCTCAAGTGTCTGGGCAGTCTAGGTAGGCAGCTTGCTTCAGGCAGAGCTGGCTCCAGGGACTTAACTGCTGTTTTCAGAAGCTATTCTTCTATCCAGTGCTGGTTAGCAAAGATTGACACTAGTTCTGTGACTTGATCCTTCTTGCCTTCTGGGGGAGGTGTTGTCCAAGCAGCCCCTGCAGGGGTTGGGGAGAGGCAGGAGGGTTAAGAGAAAATGGGGCGCTGCCGGTGGTCATGGTAGGGGCAAGGAGTTCCCCTCAGCCGTCCCCAGAGCCAGGGCATCGTGGTATAGAGCCCACATCAGCCCTTGATTTTTGGAGGTCACTCTGGGGAGGTTCCTTGTGGCTCCACCTCTGCTGGGGTTGGATGCCTCAGGTGGCCTGGGCCCCTTCCTCCTGCTTCTCTGAGAAAGCCACCCTGTGGTTTTCCTGCCAGGGCTCCTTGGAATTCCCACATTTGGCTGGGACAGGCTCGATGAGGGTGGAGGAAGAGGAGGAGGGAAAACCGACTGGTGACTCATCGGGAGGGGTGGCACATGCTGACTCCAGGGCATCCTGCCTTTGGGTGAGAATTCCCCTTTGTAGAAAAGGTGGGCAGGGCGGTGTGAATGCAGCCTGAGGCCTGTGCATCTCCATGACCTGCTGTGTGCTGGGCAGCCGGTCTGTCCCAGTGGTCACAGGTCATGCTTCTGTTGCCTAGCAATACCCTCTCTGAGATGTGTTCCCCCCCTCCTGCCCTCAGCTCTAGGAGCCCAGCTATTGGGGAGGGAGCCTCTCCCTGTCCTTGGTTCTGGGCTGTCAAGGCTTCTCCCCAGGGAATGCATGAGACAGGAACTTCCCTGAGTCGAGAGTCTAGCAAAGGAGTTGTAGGGAGCAAATCCAACCCCTGGAAAGATTGAAGGCAGGAGGAGAAGGGGAGGACAAAGGATGAGATGGTTGGATGGCATCACTGACTCGATGCGACAGGGAAGCCTGGTGTGCTATAGTCCACGGAGTCACAAAGAGTCGGACATGACTGAGAGACTGAACTGATTGACCACTCCCCCTAACCCCTGGAAATCCTCACCTTCCCTCAGGAGGGAAGCACAGCTCGGCCCTTGGGCAAGCTGATTAGATTGGGAGACCTCCCCACGTTCAAGAAGGTGGCAGCCAGTCCAAGCAACCCTGGCAAGTAAACCCAGCAGAAGCAGCAGGAATTAGCTTGATGAATGGAGACAGTCATCAGAAAAGGCTTAAGAGCCAGGCAGAGTGGTGTGCATTTATTCCCGTGGTAAATGGAGAATCATGTGAAGGCCTTGTAGAGGAAGGATATGAGCAGATCCCTGCGTCAGGTCCTAAGAGGAGACGCAGAGTGTGGGATGGGCAGGGGCGGAGTGGAGGGTCACGGGAGGATCACAGGAGCACTGGCCGCCCAGGTCAGGATGGGAGATGGTAGGCATGGGCAGCAGTGGGAAGAGGGAGGGAGACCCAGGAAGGACAGGCCTTGGTCTGTCTTGGGGTAAATGAGAGCTCCTTAATCCTTAGTCTCTGTGATTCCTTCAGCAGACAGTCAGGCATGGCCGGCCACTGCCTGCCAGTATTTCCCTTCGGTCTGTGGTGGCCCTTGTAGGCAGGATGTGGTGCCTGCCAAGGGTGCCTTTATGCATGGACCTTGGAGGCTGCTGACTCAGCAGGCGGCAAGGCTTTGAGGTCGCCAGGTTTGGACCGGAACTGTCTGGGAGGGAAGTGGCTGCTCAGGGCTTCCCCACTGTGGACAGCTGGGAGGTGGTGGTGGGGGGGGGGGGGGGGGCAGGATGCACCCGGCTTGGCCAAGGGGACTCCCTCAGCTCAGCTGCTGGGTGTGGGGGAGGGGGGAGGCAGGCAGTGCTTGGCTGGGATTGGGAGGGTTGAGACTGGGTGCCTGCGACTAAAATTGATGCCGACTCAACTATTGATGCCATTCGCTCCCTGGAAGGGCAGAGAGGCGTGGCAGGGGTGGAGAATGCAAACCCTTCCCAACTTTGTGAAAAATATGAAGTCCCCTCACTTATCTGGGCTTTAATTTTTTTTCCTCTTGCAAAATAGGACCAAGTCAGGCAGCCTGGCTCCCTGGGTGGTCTGAGGAATGTAAAACCTTTCCTATTTTTGTCAATAGCATGACTTGACCCTGGTGACACATGGCTTGGTCAGGATGTGACAATCAGGCAGCAGCTGTGAGACCTGGGGAAAAGGCAGACAGCATTGGGGGTGGGGTGGGAGGAAGCCAGGGACTGGGAGCAGGGCTGGACCTGGGAGGTCGCAGAAATACCCCCACTCAATCCTGATTCCAGTCTCGGGGCGGGGATCAGTCTCAGAACAGGCCACTTCTGCTCAGTATATGCATGTTAAACTAGCCCATGTCCTTTCCCTTGAGCCCCACGCTCCTTCACCGGGCCGCCTTCAGAAGTCTCGCCCAGAAGTTCCTGCACAAACACCTTTCGCTGCACGCACCCTACCCTAAACCCTTCCCTGCTCTCTGCCTCCACAAATGCTCTACCTGGTCCCTAGGCTCAAACCATGGCCACCCTGGCTGCTTCCTCCCTCTCTCCCCTGCCCTCCATGCTGACACTTTCCCCAGACCTGCTTTGTCCCATCTATCCAACTCTTCTCATTTATCCTGCAGATGCTGTCAGTGTAATCTTTATGAAACACAGCTCTGACCATATCCTTTCTTTTATTCCAGAACCTTCAGTGGCTCCCAGCTGCCTTTAGGATAAGCTTCTGACCTCTTGTTATGTTGTTCAGCCGCTAAGTTGTGTCCTAACTCTTTGCGACCCCATGGACTATAGCATGCCAGGCTTTCTTGTCCTTCACTATCTCCTGGAGTTTGCTCAAACTCATGTCCATCGAGTCAGTGATGCCGTCCAACCATCTCATCCTCTGTCGTCCCCTTCTCCTCCCGCCCTCAGTCTTTCCCAGCGTCAGGGTCTTTTCCAATGAGTCAGCTCTTAGCATCAGGTGGCCAAAGTATTGGAGCTTCAGCATCAGCTCTTCTGATGAATATTCAGGACTGATTTCCTTTAGGATTGACTAGTTTGATCTCCTTGCAGTCCAAGGGACTCTCAAGAGTCTTCTCCAGCACCACAATTCAAACACATCAATTCTTCGGTGCTCAGCCTTCTTTATGGTCCAACTCTCACATCCATACATGACTACTAGAAAAACCAGAGCTTTGACTATATGGACCTTTGTCAGCAAAATAATGTCTTAGCCAATCTCTAAGTCTTATTCTCCTCTACCAGCTGAGCCAAACTGATCTGTGTACATACCTGCATTGCCCTGAGCAGGCCAGGCTTGACTATTCTTGGCCTGCCTCTCCTATCTTTTGTTTGCATATCAGTATCTGAGAAGGGGTGGATCCTAACTGCCTGCGGCCCTGCCTCCCCTGATCCAGCCTCCCCAGGGACTCAATTCCCTCCTGCCAGCATCTCTCACAATATCCCTCAGTGGGGAGCCCTGTAGGGTGTGGGAAGGAGAACCTCCCAGTGGGCTGTTGCAGCCTTCCACCAGGCTGGTCCAGGGGAGATGAGGTGAGAGAGAGGGCTTGGTAAGGACCTTCTGAGACAGAAGCCTCACTTCCTCTTCCTCACAGGCAGGGGCAGCCTTCCATCACGGAGAGCCCAGCTGTCAGCTGCCTCACGGGAAGATGCTGTGTGGACCGGGCAGCACGGGTGTGAGTGTGGCCCCCGCCCTGGGAGTGCTGTGGTTCTGCCTCACAGGTGAGGGGGGCAGTTTGGGGCCTCGAGGTGCCCACCAGGCCTCTCTGTCTGGCAGGGCCGGGACGGTTTTGGCTAACTGCCTCCGAATCTCCTCTGTGCCCTGTCCACCTCATTCCTACCTTGGGATCCACCTCACTTTACATTTCTTAGCCTCTGTTTTCTCATCTGTAAAATGGTAACGTGAGCACTAAATGTGATAAGGCTGTTTCTTAAACACACGTGTGCTTCCTCCCGAGGGCCTTTGCACATACTGTCCCGTCTGCCTAAAACTTTCTGCCCCCACCCATCTGCATGACTCGATCTCATATTTCATTCAAGCCATTGCTCAAATGTCACCTTGCCCAGGCTTTCCTGGCTACTGTGTATAGAATAACATCTCTTCCCTCCCTTTCCCTGACCTTACTTTATGCTTCTTCCCAACACTAATCTCCACCTGACATATTATATGTTTACTTGCTTATTGCCTGCTCTGCTCAAAGAGCAGAATGTATCCCCGGGGCCAGGATTAATGCCAGCCACATAGCAGGTGCTCAATAACCATGTTGAATAAAGGATATAAGTCTTCCCACACAGTTCTTGGCACAGAGTTGGCTTTCAATAATGGCACCTACTTTAATGACAACACCATCATATTTCAAATCCTAATCTGCTCAGAGGGAGATGGCCTCCTCCAAGGGGGAAGACAAAGCTGAGTGTCTGGTGCCATCTGGTGGTCAAAAGAAGGAAGCACCGCTTTACCCAGCGGTACTTTGATTTCTCTAGAGAAAGGGCTTTGGGTGACTCCTCAGATTTCATCCCCTATGTGCCCCCATACAAGGGGCACCCTGTTGGTCTCCAACTGGAGAGCTGGCCTGTGGTGCCTGGCAGCCTGGAAGGAGATCCAGTGACAGCTTAAGGCCTTTAGAGATGACCACACACTGCAAAGATGATGATGGGGGTGTGTGTGTGGGGGGGGGGGGAGTGTTACTTGCTCAGCTGTGTCCAGCTCTCTGCGACCCCATGGACTGTAGCCCGTCAGGCGCCTCTGTCCATGGAATTTCTCCCGGCAAGAATACTGGAGTAGGTTGCCTTTCCTCCTCCAGGGGATCTTCCTGACCCAGGGATCGAACCTGGGTCTCCTGCATTGCAGGCAGATTCTTTACTCTCTGAGCCACCAGGGAAGCCCAAAGACAATGATACCACCTCCCTGTATGTAATTAACAATGAAAATACTAACTATAAAATGCTATTTTTCAAAATGTGAGAAAACTTTAATGAGTGCTGTATTCAGCTAGCTTTGTTTCAAGACTGGTCTTCACTCTTCCTGAGTGTGCCTGCTTTGCTGGTGCCCAGAGCACACACTTAACGTAAGCATTGCCCAAGAATGGCAGTGCCAGGCTAGGGGGCACATATCAGCAAAAGAAAAGCTGTCAGGAACCCCTACCTAACGTCCCAGGGCTCTAAAAGAAGAGCTAGACTGGAGGCAGAGGTGACTGGGTGGGAGGCTGCGGGGTAAACCCACAGGAGAGAGGGCAGGGGTGGGAACAGGGCAACCTGCCCTAGGGGGCTTTTCTCTGACTATGTCAGACTCTTTTTTCATTCCCTTTCAATCTCGGCTTAATATCTCTTTATGGAGAATGTGGTTCACCACCATATTTAAATGCATGGGTAATCTTTCTTTCTTGCATAAAAACTAATCATGTTTGTTGAGGAAAAGAAAAAGCACTTGTGATTCTTTCTCATCCAGAGAAAACCACTAATAATAACATTTGGGTGCATATTATTGTTTAGATTTTCTTTTCACAATTTATAAAGATAGTGTATACTTGGGAAATGCAGCCAGCACAGACAGGTGTCATGCACCTGCCAGATTTTTTTAAAACTGCATCTTTACTTTCTATCCATTGGCTTCTTTCTTCCTTAAACTCCTAGTCACATGCTACCAAGAATTTGTGTGCTAGTTTGTCTCTCTCTCCCACTAAAATTTAAGCTCTTCAGAGGTGTGACCTTGGTGTTGTTCTCTGTGGCATTCCTAACGCTTACCCTTGGCATAGCATGTACTTACTATATTCATGTTGGTTGAACTAGAATCACAGTAAACTATCCTCAGCCCTTAAAAAAGGAGTGGACCGGGCCTGAAGTTAACTCGGAAGGGGAGGGGAACTGGGGAGGTCCTGAGTGTCCCACCCTGTTCTCACCGTCCCACCCTCAGGGGCCGCAGTGGAAGTCCAGGTTCCGGAAGATCCCGTGGTGGCCCTCGTGGGCACCGACACCACCCTGCGCTGTTCCTTCTCGACCGAGCCCGACTTCAGCCTGGCACAGCTCAACCTCATCTGGCAGCTGACAGACACCAAACAGCTGGTGCACAGCTTCGCCGAGGGCCGCGACCAGGGCAGCGCCTATGCCAACCGCACAGCGCTCTTCCCAGACCTGCTGGCTCAGGGCAACGCGTCCCTGAGGCTACAGCGCGTGCGCGTGGCTGATGAGGGCAGCTTCACCTGCTTCGTGAGCATCCGGGACTTCGGCAGCGCCGCGGTCAGCCTGCAGGTGGCAGGTGAGAGCCGCGAAAGGGGGCGCCCTCCCCCTGGCACACCCCTCACACTTCCCGCAGCCCTTTACCCACTGCCCCAGTGCTGAGGCTTGTCTTCACAGCCCCAGGCGCTCTTAATCCCCACTGTGTCCCGCTGCTCTTGCCTTAACCTGACCTTTGCCCTCTACCCTCTGCTCCCCTCCAGCTCCCTACTCAAAACCCAGCATGACCCTGGAGCCCAACAAGGACCTGAGGCCGGGGGACACGGTGACCATCACGTGCTCTAGCTACCGGGGCTACCCCAAGGCCGAAGTGCTGTGGCAGGATGGGCAGGGCGTGCTGTTGACCGACAACGTGACCACGTCGCAGATGGCCAGCGAACAGGGCTTGTTCGACGTGCACAGCGTCCTGAGAGTGGTGCTGGGCGCTAATGGTACCTACAGCTGCCTGGTTCGGAACCCCGTGCTGCAGCAGGACGCTCGCGGCTCGGTCACCGTCACGCCTCATAGAAACCCCACAGGTTTTTCTTTTCTTTTCTTAAATGTCCCTTGCGGTGGGGGGCAGGGGCGGGGAGTTGGTCCAATCTCCACTGGTCATGGTATCTGAATCTAGCTCCTTACCTTTAGTCTCCAAGAACAGAGAGACGCCCAATAATAATAACAGAAAACATACATAGGTTGCATAGAGGGAAAGCTTACCGTGGCAGGAGTAGGTGAGCGTGATGATCACAGGTCGTCTCAGCTCTCTGGGTCTCCTGACTCCAGGGCTCTGGAAACCTGTGGAAAGAGAGGAGAAGCATTCAGATCTCAGAAGAGAGTCGGAGGATAGGAGAGGGAAATGGGTCCTGGCGGAGAGGGGAGTTTTGCTAGGGTTGCAGGCTGCCCTAGGCCAGGTCCCCCGGGGAGATGGACCTCGTCAGGCCAAGGCCAAGTTGCTGTGATTCTTGTCAGAAGATTAGGGAGATGTCTGGAAGTGTTGAGACTCCATCTGTTTTTAGGTCTGGGGAGAAAATGGGAAGATGGCATGGGACCTGGGGGTCGATGGAGGAGATATGGGAGGCAGTCCGGTGGTAGCCGAGTGTCCCCACCCCTCCTCACTGCCCTGCCGCTTCAACCTCGCCCTCAGGTGCGGTGGAAGTCCAGGTTCCGGAAGAGCCCGTGGTGGCCCTCGTGGGCACCGACGCCACCCTGCTCTGTTCCTTCTCGACCGAGCCCGGCTTCAGCCTGGCACAGCTCAACCTCATCTGGCAGCTGACAGACACCAAACAGCTGGTGCACAGCTTCGCCGAGGGCCGCGACCAGGGCAGCGCCTATGCCAACCGCACGGCGCTCTTCCCAGACCTGCTGGCTCAGGGCAACGCGTCCCTGAGGCTACAGCGCGTGCGCGTGGCTGATGAGGGCAGCTTCACCTGCTTCGTGAGCATCCGGGACTTCGGCAGCGCCGCGGTCAGCCTGCAGGTGGCAGGTGAGAGCCGCGAAAGGGGCGCCCTCCCCCTGGCACACCCCTCACACTTCCTGCACTGCCCCAGTGCCAAGGCTTGTCTTCACAGCCCCAGGCGCTCTTTCCCTCCACTGTGTCCCGCTGCTCTTGCCTTAACCTGACCTTTACCCTCTATCCTCTGCTCCCCTCCAGCTCCCTACTCAAAACCCAGCATGACCCTGGAGCCCAACAAGGACCTGAGGCCGGGGGACACGGTGACCATCACGTGCTCCAGCTACCGGGGCTACCCCGAGGCCGAAGTGTTGTGGCAGGATGGGCAGGGTGCGCCCTTGACCAGCAACGTGACCACGTCGCAGATGGCCAACGAACAGGGCTTGTTCGACGTGCACAGCGTCCTGAGAGTGGTGCTGGGTGCTAATGGTACCTACAGCTGCCTGGTTCGCAACCCCGTGCTGCAGCAGGACGCTCACGGCTCGGTCACCATCACAGGTAGGGGCCGACGAGCAGCTGGGGAAAGCTAGAAAGAACCATCCCTTTTTATCTAGACTCTGAGCCAGAATTCAAATAGGCTTGGGTGGTCAAGATTAAAAAAAAAATTTTTTTTCCTTAACATTTCACATGTCTCAAATTCTCCCCCAAGCAGACCTTAAGGGACTTGCTATATTGTGCAGTAAGAATCATTTGTAGTATTTGCCCTCCTAAGAGTGTCATGGTACTTGGGGACTGAATACCTGCCTGGAATCTGGAGGTGTTCCAGGAGGGAGTTCTGGAGAAGCCACAAGGCATAGCTCTGTCTGGAGTGCTTTCCTACGGGAACCTCTCCAAGTGCTGGGAAGGTGTTGCTACGTCACCATCTGTTGCTGAGCACCATCTGACTCTGAGCGCCTGAGAGACAGCTGGGCCTCTCCAGGTGGTCAGACTCCTCACCCCATCGATGTCAGCTCTCCTGATGGAATTAAACTGGACCCAGCCAGCCTTTGAACTTCCCTGGTAGCTCAACTGGTAAAGAATGCACCTGCAATGCAGGAGACCTGGGTTTGATTCTTGGGTTGAGAAGGTCCCTTGGAGGAGGGCATGGCAACCCACTCCAGTATTTCCTCCTGGAGAATCCCCAGAGGTGCCTGGCAGGCTCCAGTCCCTGGGGTCGCAACTAACCGCGGCACACAGGACTGACCCCCTTTGGAATGGCTGGGCTCTCTCTGCTGCCCCCCTGTGGTCAAACACCAGATCAACTCTGCCCCCTTTGGCAATTCCCTCAATCTCTAGCCCAGACACACTTCCCTTCCTTTAGTGCCCACCTCAGTGGGTACCCCTTGTGCCTGGAGGTGTGAAGAGGGCTCAGACCTACACTCAGGCCAGGGAGAGGCAGCCTTCATCCTTATTTGGATCTCATTCTGGCTCCTCTGTACCTCCCCTTGGGACAGCTAACCTTTCCTAGGGACCTCCCTGCATTCTCTGGGATCAGGACAGCAGGTTCTGTCTATCTGGTTCTCCTATTTCTTTCCCATGACTTCCACCTGACCTGCAGCCCACAGAAGACCTGATCCCCCTGATAACCAGTTTCTGCGCAAGCCTCAGGCTTCACTGACTCACTCCTGTCTTCCTGTGCCCCATTTGCATGGACCTTGCGTGGCCTTCACTTCTGCCAGTGTCCATCACATTTGCCTTCTAGGAATTCAGGCTCATTCCTCCTCCTCCTCATTCACGGTTTTCCTTCTGGCAAGGCTTTATTCCCTTTGCCCACCCCCTCCCCAAGATTGACTTCACCCTCTTTCTGGAGACCCCTAGGCCTATACTTTCTGTGGGGGAGTTACTGCTCTGGGCTGTTGGATGTCCCATGGGGTCTCCTTGACCTTTTAGATACATCAGCATATGGTCTGATGTAGTCACAGGAGAGAATCAGAAATACTAGATACAGCAGGATCAACAGAGAATGAAGTTTTCAGAGAAGGGGGGAGTGATCAGAATGGGCTGCAGTTTCAGGAGAAGTCTCTAGGGACAGGTGGGACTTGAAGGGACCTTGAAGGGTTGGTGATCTTTGTGATAATTTGCACACTGAGCCGAATTGGCTATTCACCACCCTGTGTAGAAAGGGCTCATGAGTATGCAATTATACTCGTATACCTGAAGATGCAGGTCTGAAACCCCACTCTGTCCTTGACTGGCAGAATGAGGACAAGCCTGACCTGTGCTGCAGGCACCATCACCAGCCTAGGGGTGGACATAGTGGGAGCCCCTCCACCTGGGTGTTTCTGTGGCTCTGCTCCATGCTTTTCTGCAGGAGCCCCACCCTGGGATCCCCAGGGGTTTCTTCCATGTGCTTCCTGGTACTATCCTCCTTTCCTGCTCAGTGGGGACATTTCCCCACCTGAGAGAAAAATATTAAAAATTGTAGTAGCTGGCATTTAAAGTGCATTCATTTCACAGATGAGGAAGCTGAAGGCCAGAGAGAAGAGAGAACTTTCCCAAGGCCACAGCCTAGCACAGTGGCTCTGACTCTTTGGGGATTAGCCACCTCTCTGAAAACTGGATACATGATAAATGCAGTCATTTGCATTTAAGTTTTGAGGGCTTGTGGCCCCACTGCACTCATCCATGGGGGTCTGTGGACCTTGGCTCCAGCATCCTGCAGTGAGCAGATGAACCAGAATCCAACTTTTAGCCTCTCAGCCTAATTTCCTCTCCTCCCCACCACCCAGCCTCCTTTTTTGCGAGAGCAGGTCTGCCCTACTTTGGAGCCCTTGGCCTGTATTTCGCTTCGGGCAGCTTTGTGCCTTGGAAAACGTTCTGGGACTCAGACTTTGAGTCCTCCAGCCTGGTCCCTCTGCACCTGCTGGAGGTTAGTTGCATGTGCTGTATGTGGAGGGGGCTCTGTGGAGCAAGTCCTGGATGTGGAGTCTGAGGATGCAGGTCTGAGCCCCGCTCTGTCCTTGGCTGGTGGGACGAAGGCAAGTCAGACCTGTGCTCCAGGTACCAACACCAGCCCAGGGCTGGACAGGGCAGGAGCCCCACCTGCTGGGCGTTTCTGTGGTCTGCTCCATGCTTTCCAGCGGGAGCTTCCCCCGCTTTGGATTCCCAGGGGTCCCTTCCATGTGCTTCATGGGCTGGCCGGCCTGTCCTCTTGTGTCAGCTGCTGTCTTTCTCTCTTGCTCCTGTTCCCCAAGGTGATGGGTGCCTTTGCTGCTGATATCCAGAGCAACAATGTAACCGGCCATGCCTGTTGGAAGTGACTCTGGCCACAAATCCCCATATCCGTGTTAAGGCCTCCACTGCCCGAAGGTTGAGGCACTGCTCTCTGCTCTGATGGCATCTTCTGCAGGAGTTTTTGTTAGATGTGTTGTCCCCAAGGCCTCTGCCCAGGACCCCATGTGGATCCTGGGGCTGGGCTGGAGGATAGTGCATTCGGAATAGCTGTGGGTCCTTACCCAGCCGAGGGCAGCTCAGCTCCTTCCCTCTGCCCCGAGATAGCCTACAGGAGGGCCCTCAGCGTTTCACAGCACTTTCCCCTGGCAAGTCTCCTTCTCAGGGGTAAACCTGTACTCTGGTGCCCTCTGTGTCTGCCCTCGTCTTTATGCGGGAATCTGTACACATCTTCTGTCAAAGGCTGGATGTATGTGTATTTTAGGTTTTGTGGGCCACATAACATCTCTGTTGCTGCTGTCTTTCCTTTTTTGGTAACCCTTTACAAATGTAAAACTATTATTAGCTCGTGGGTTGTACAAAAACAGGCCACAGGCCAGATTTGGCCCATGGACTGTGGTTTGCCAACTCCTGATCTGTAAGGTGGAGAATATCCCCAGGTGGGGCTGGGGGAGGAAGGGGGCCTTCCTGGGGAGGAATCATAAGCCAGGTGGAGAGTGAGGAAGCACTTTTCAGGTAGAGGACACCGACAGCAGTGGTGCAGGGGCTGGGAGCAGCCAGTCATCTCTACGGAGAATGGAATTACAGAGAAGCTTGAAGCACTCTTTTCATGTCAGTAGGGAGCAGTAGAAGGTTCTTGAGCATCGTGGACCACAGATTCTTCAACCCTCCCAGGTTGAGGCCTGCCCATGGCAATCCCAGCTGTATCAGGCTTTGGAGGGTTTGTGGATGTGGGGGGAAGGGGCATGGGAGCTTATGTAAGCTCTCTTCATGGTGTGGGGGCCCCATGAGGGTAGGAGCCCCCTGTTCACACTTTGGAGTCAGAGGGCTTGTCCTCAGGGCCACTGGGGGTCAGGCATGACAGTCTCTCCCCATTCTCCCCATCTCCCCTCCCAGGGCAGCCCATGACCTTCCCCCCCGAGGCCCTGTGGGTGACCGTGGGGCTCTCCATCTGCCTCGTCGTACTGCTGGTGGCCCTGGCCTTCGTGTGCTGGAGAAAGATCAAACAGAGCTGCGAGGAGGAGAATGCAGGCAAGTGAGAGAGGGGGTGTGCATGTGTCTCCGGGTATGTTGGTGTGTCCATGACATCAATAGGAGTGTCACTTTCCAGTGACAGAATGAATGTGTGTGCAAATGCAGCTACATTGTGTGTGTGTGTGTGTGTGTGTGTGTGTGTGTGATCTGGAGGCTGAACAGATCTCGTGTGCTTAAACAAGTGTGAGCCTGCCCGTGAGTGTGTAGACGTGCTTAAACAAGTGTGAGCCTGCCCGTGAGTGTGCAGACATGCAGGGTGAGTGTGAGTGTGACTAGGAGTGAGTAGTGAATGTGTAACAAAGGGATGGATGTGTCTGTGTGTGACTGTGACAGCATAAGTCACACGAGTGTGTCTGTGAGTGAGAGCACGTGGAAATCGAGCCACGCAGGCGTGACTGCTTTGTGGGTTTGTGTGTGTCTCCATGAGAGGATGTGTCATCCTTAGAGTGGACAGTGTCTGAAGCAGCTGCTGCTTGCTGGGGTCAGTGTGGGTTGACTTGGTGATTAGTAGGTGGTAGGTTGACATTGACCAATAGGAGATTTGACCTTGGTAGGGAAGTTGACTCTGGTGAGTGGTGGGTGGGTGAGTGAGTGGATCGTCCTTGGCCAGGTGAGTGGCGGGCTCCTGCCTGGGGTCCCTCTCATCCGGCCACAGGCCAGGTCTGCTCAGCCCCATTTACCTGCCTCCTGCATTCCCAGAAGCAGGTCAGTGATGAAGGTGAGTAGGGCTGAGGAAGTTTCTGTTCCCTCTGCCAGGAGCTGAGGACCACGATGGGGATGGAGAAGGATCCAAGACGGGTAAGTCTGAACCCAGAGGGACTCTGTTGGCTGAGGACAGATGCAGGGACAGGGGCGGGGACCCCAAGGTCTGGAAGGGCCCCATTTACTTGAAGGTTTGAATGAAATGTGTCCCGTGGACTGAGGCCTCCCGGCCCAGGTGAGTCTGGCCTTTGCTCAGCAGCAGACCTGGAGGCAGGTCTCCCAGGGGCTGCTTCATTTCTCATGTCTATCGTTATCCACCTCCCAGAGCCACTCCACCCTGAAGGACCTGGCTCGGGAAGCAGGGCAGGCTGGGTTTTAGTTCCAGCCCCAGCTCATATAAGCCGAATGGCCTTGAGCAAGTCACTTTGCCTCTCTGGGCCTCAGTTTCTGCCTAGCTGCTCCTTTCAGAGGTGGTGTGAGTTAAATTAAATGGGATCATGTACGTTAAGGGCCGAATATCATGCCGGGGACCTGCATAGGGCTCCGTAGTTTTCAGTCCTGTTCTCAGCACTGTGTTTTTAGCCTGACACAGTTCCACTCTGGTAAGAGGCTGAATAACTTTGGTCAGTGCTTTTTTCTTCTGGGCTTCAGCTTCCCATTTGTAAAATGGCCTCCTGGCCTTTCCTGATGGCACCAGAGGGCTGTTTTGAACCTCTCTAATGTGACTTTGTGAAGGGCCTGGCACTGTGGAGACACCAGCCTGGAGCCTGGAGAGGGGCACCAAGGCCCTGGTGCCCCACGGCCACTGGAGGCCTCGCTGCTTTCCCTCCCCGGGGCCCAGGGACTGGGGGAGCAGGTCCTTGCTGAGCCCTCTGTGATGATGCCAGTTGACATGGGTTACCCCCAGTCCCTGGAGAAGGAAGTGCAGAAGATCAATCTCTGCAGACTGCTGTAAACTGTGCCAATTCATTCTCTGCCTTTGGTGTCCGGGTGTGGCAGGTGTAGACACAGCCTGGGATCAGGCCTCATTTTTCTTGTTCAGTTGGTAGAAGGGAGGGAGTGGGGAGAAGAGGGGAGCTTAGAGACATGCTTAGTCTCAGTTCTGCAAGATCCCGGGCCTACCTAGTGACACCTGCAGCCTCCTTTAGCACGTCACTTAACCCTATTTGTACAGCAGGCTTAGGGTACTCTCACATCTCACTCACAGGAGGGCCGGGGAGTTGTTCCCATTATAGAGATGCAGAAAACTGAGGCCTGGGGGAGGAGTGACAAGTCACAGAGCAGAACTGGAACTTGGGGCAGCAGCTGAGACCCCTTTTCCAGTGCTGTGATGTTTCCCTCACCCTCTCAACTTCTCCCTCCTGCCTCCTCCTCCTAGTCCTTCTTCTAGACTTTATTTCTTCCTTACCACCACTTTCCACAGTTCCCCCCTTCACTGTGTACTCCTTCCTTTTTTGCAGCCCTGCGGCCCCTGAAACACTCTGAAAACAAAGAAGGTAAATACATGTGGTGTTTGTGCATCTGTGTGTGTGTGTGTGTGTGTGTGTGTATGCCCTTGTGTGTAGGAGGCTAGGGGGTGGTCATTGGTGATGGGTTTGCTGCTGCCCCAAGGCTCCCTCCCCCTGAAGAACAGCCTCGACTCCTCCCTGTTGAAATGGCAGCAGGCGGAGAAATCAAGGCCCCAGTGCTCTTAACAGGATGCAAGTATGACAGAGGCTTAACCGGGACAGGAGTAAGATTGTCTTAAGGCCACTGGTACCCTGGAACCAGCTTCCTCCTATGGGGCTTCTGCCTTCTTCTACTCAAAGCTTCCATTGCCAGGTCCAGGTGGCTGCTCCAGCTCCCACAACCCTCCAGAACAAAGAGGGAAAGAGGAGAGAGAGGGGACATTTTTTTCTAGGGCTTGACTAGAAATAGCTCCTGTCACTCCTGTTTATATCCATTTGTCAGAACCTAGTCATGTGACTGCAACTCAAGTGAGGCTAGGAAATGGGGTTTTCAGCTGGACAGGCACGTTCCTGGTACATAGTCAGTGGTTAATAATTGTTAGTGATGGTTATTGGTCAGATTATCATAACATCAGCAGTTACATTAGGAAGTGGTTGGTTGGAGGTTAGTTTTAGTTTGAGATTCTTCTTTATTAAAAGTGACCAGAAGCTACACCTCTGTGTGTGTCTGTTTGTTTATAAATATATGTATATATCTGTGTGTAGTCTGTGTATTTTGAGTAAGCTATTTCTCGCTGCAGACTTATCACTAAATATGAGTGGCTTCCACTTCGAAGGTCAAAAGTTTGGGGACCTTAATTTTTGGCCAGAGGTTATGGAGCCTTAAGTAACTCTCAGGTTGCCTTGTTGTCCCTGTTAGGAAATAAACTCTCCATTCAGATCATGGTGGAGAGTGAGGCCATGGGTGTGAACGTATGGAGTGGAGAAGATGAATCAGGGGATAGACGGGGTGGGGGGCAGCATGGGGAAGGGAAGAGTGTGCCAGACCAAGGGCAGGGAAGGGTGCAAGGTGGCTGGACCCAGGGGGATTGAGAAAAGCCAGTGAGGACTGGGCAGTCTTCTTCAGGCACCCTCATGATCAGTCTGACGCCCAGCAGCTGTGTGTGTATCTGAGCCTTGAGGGCAGTGCTGGGTGTGGGGGCTGCCAGTCAGACTAACGGCCCCCTCACACATACCACCCCCATCACCCGAGTATGTGACCACATCCCTGGGGTTCTGGCATACTCCCGAGACTTCCACTCCCGCATTTAATGCTCCCCCCTCTTTTTTCCTTCCCATCATGAAATGCAGATGATGGACCAGAAATAGTCTGACAGCGAGGCTCAGGGAGCTGCTGCCCCTGCCCTGGGGCTCCCGCCTCTGGCTGCACTGGAGCCTCAGTGCGAGCTTTGGGCTGGGGGCTTCCCTGCCTCCAACAGATGGCGTCCACTCTGGCGGATCTACTCATTCTGCAAAGGACATGATACACAGACCACCCTGCAGCCTTATTTCTCTGATGGACACGATCCCCAAGTCATCCTGCTGCCTTATTTCTCCAGTGACACGATACCTAAATCATCTTGCTGCTTTATTCCTTAAGGACGCAATGCACAGACCTCCCCGCCACCGTATTTCCCCAAAGGATATGCTACACGGACCATCTGGCTGCCATTTTTCTCCAAAGATGTGGTACACAGTCTCTCAGTCGCCTTGTCTCCGATGGTCCAGATACCTATCACTTCTCAGCCTTCTTCCCCATCCGCCCGTAACTGTCTCCTCAGCGGAGGCCACTGCAGCCTTAGGATTTCCTCCAGACTAGAGGCGTCGCCTCCTGCTCTGCCCCTGAAGTCAGCCTCTTCCCTCCTCCACTAAGTGAACACAGGGCCCCTCCCCCAGGCATGCAGACGCCCAGGTGCACGTGCTGGAACACGTGAGGCCCTCCCCCGGCCCCTCCTCTTCCGGGGCGCCCGGGGCTGTGCCCTGTGAGCCCCGCCCTCCCCACGGGAAGTAAGTGCTGGTCACACTGAGTCTCTGGGCGGCTGCGCGGGCCTCCTTGGGATCTGCTGCTGTCCCTCTGCTTTTCCTTTCATTGATCCATTTAAGTAACGTTCACTGAGCATCTCTGGGCGTCAGCACTGTGTTAGGTACTGGGGTCCCTGCGCGAGAAGACAAGCCCCTCCCTAAGGAGCGCGCCCTTCAGCCAAGAAACCCTTGAGGCAAGAGGGACTCGTGAGGGGCTCCTGCCTTGCTTCCTGCTGAACCCCTCTTCTGGACCACAGTTCCCTGGATACCTCACTCCCATCCCACCCCGCATCCTTGCCCAGAAACCTGGAAAGAGAGACAGAGCCTCTCGCCCCCACTGGAGCATCTGATGGTTTCCAAAGTGTCTTTCCAGGCATGCACAGCGGGGACAGGCAGCCCAGACCCGACAGACCCGGGGGAGCTAGGAGCTGCAGCGCAGAGGAAGCCTGAGGGCAGGGACCGTCCCACCCCCACCATGGTGCTATTCCGGAGCTGGGCAGACAGTTTCTAGCTTGTCTCTGGCCAGTCCCCAACCTCCAGTGGAGTAAACTTCTGAGGACCTGATGTTCTCCTGTTGACATCCCTCCCTTCCCCAGGAATGAAAGATGTGGGGGTTTCTAATTTAAATGTGGGACTCAGAAATTTTGTTAACTGGGGGTGCATTTTGGGAAAAATAAATGCCTTTGTAGAAAGCTTTTTCTCTAAATTGTATGGCAGCAGGGATCGACTGGAAGAATTCCCTTCTGGACATTTGAGGCCCAGAGTAGGGGTGTCTGGATCTCCTTACTCTCACTGTCCTTAAGTCGCTGGGTTTCCATGGCCCCTTTTCTAACTTCAGTTACCCACTTGGTAAGGATGCTGGCTGTCCAGAAAGCCAGGCCCTTTGGTCACTGTATGGGGCTCCAGCCACTCCTAGAAGTGTCACCTAACATCTTTATCTCAGAAGATTCAGACTCCAGGCTTGTTTAAGGCATGGATGGGGAAACAGACCCAGGAAGAAGCTAACAGAAAAGGAACTCTGCATGCTCTTTTTGGCTGACACAGTGGAATGGGCACCAGGCCTGAGTCAGATGTCCAGGTCTAAGACCTCATTTAGCCCTGCCCTGTGATCCTGAACTGGGAGTTGAACTTCTCTGGGCTTTAGATTTTTATTTTTTTGGCCACGCTGTGCAGCATACAGGATCTTAATTTCTCAATTAGGGATTGAACCTTTGCCCCCTGCATTTGGATTCTTAACCATTAGATCACTGGGGAAGTCCCAGGGCCTTAGTTTTCTTATATGAAAAATGGGCCTGAAAATTTTCACCACCTTCCAGTTTCGAAGACTAAGATGAGGAGGTGAACATGGCAAGCAAACCATTTCCAGAGAACCAGGTTCAAGGATGTGGGAGCCTGAAGAAGTGCATTGGGCTCCTTTACCCTTGGGGGCCAGGGTCTCAGAACTGACCCACCAGTCAGTCCCCAAACTCTGCGGGCCCTCGGGCAGCAGGAAGAGCTCGGGCTGGGGGTCAGGCCACTTGACTTTTGTTTTGTTTTTAATTTTTTTCT
Organism: Odocoileus virginianus; assembly: GCF_023699985.2. Taxonomy (NCBI): domain Eukaryota; kingdom Metazoa; phylum Chordata; class Mammalia; order Artiodactyla; family Cervidae; genus Odocoileus; species Odocoileus virginianus. Next base: position 13,573,210 of record NC_069679.1, read on the forward strand.
TGTTTTCCTTTTTGACTTTTGTTCCTGGCTCTGCTACTGACTTGTGACCAAGTCCTTCATCCCTCTGAACCTTCATTGCTTTATCTGTTAAGAAGGGGTGAAGGGTGGTCCAGTGGTTAAGATGCTGTGCTTTGAATGCAGGGGTCATGGGTTCAAACCCTGGTCAAGGAACTAAAATCCCACATGGCCAAATAAAAAATTTTTAAACAGCAAAATATTTTTAAAAAGAAGGGGTGATGAGTGCCCTTTGGAAAGGTATGTGGAGTTCTTTCCAAACTGTGGTGCTTCTTCTAAAGTCGATGGCCCTAGAAGTGAGTCCAGTCACCTTACTAGAAGGCCCTCCCACTGGTGCTGTGGGTAGGTTTTAGATTGAAAAACCTTTCGCCGAGGTTCTGTCTTTGGCCCCATGTTTCTCCCTGTACCCTTGAGCGTGACCTCACCTCACCAGGTATCAACCACACCAGTATAATGGGGACAGTAGTAGTTCTTGTTTTGTAGGATTGTTGTGAGGGTTGGACAACATAGGAAGAAGATACTACAAACTGTAAAGTGCTAGGCACATGTGATGGCTTATCTTTCCCTCCCTGCAGTCAGGTTGCACACACTTGCTCCCTCGGCAATTTTGCAGATGGAGCACAGTGACCCAGGGCAAGTTGTCTAAACCTCAGTTTGCCTATCAGTAAAACAGGGCCAGAAATTGGTGCTTTTTCTTTTGGACAGGGCTGGGAGATGGCTCAAACACGACCCCGTATCAGATGCTTGGGGGAGGGACCTGGCGGGTGTGGGACTTCCCTAGGGGCTGCAGGGTGAGGAAGGTGGCCATTCAGTCCCCTCCAGTGACTGGTGCCCCCAGAGAGCAGTATTTTTAGCTGCTCTTCCTGGGCAAAGCTCCAACTCCTGCATTTTAATGGAGAAATAATTCTCACAGTGTGACAAGCTGTAGCCTGCAGGTGTCACATCCATATTAAAGAGGGGACAGAGCAGGGTTCATTTTCCTGGCTTGAGGTGTGACCGGAATTCACCTCCAGGACCATTTGTAACCAAGGCCGTGAAGACCAATTAGTGGCTCTGACCGTTCATGAGGAGGAGACTGGGTGTCGGGGTACAAACAGAATGGCTGGCGGGCCTGAGTCACCCTGCCTTTCTCTCCCTGCTCTCTTTCTCTTCAGAGCGCTCTCTCACAAGCATGGACAGCGCCTTCCATCGTGTCTGTTCAGGCAGAGGCACTTGACCTGGCTCATCCTGGGAGATGCTAGTGGGATGCTGGTACGTGTGGGCCAAGGAACAGTTGTTTAGTCACTGAGTTGTATCTGACTCTTCACCACTGCATGGACTCTAGCCCACCAGGCTGCTCTGTCCATGGAGTTTCCCAGGCAGGAATACTGGAGTGGGTTGCCATTTCCTTCTCCAGGGAATCTCCCCAATAAGCAGAGACCCTGGCAGATTATTTTTTATTAGTAGTAAAAAAGATTTTTTTGGCCACATGGCATGTGGGATCTTAGTTCTCTGACTAGGACTTGAATCTGCACCCTCTGCAGTGGAAGTACAGAGTCTTAATTACTGGACTGTCAGGAAAGTACCCAGATCCTGCAAATTCTGAGCGGGGCAATGGCCAAAGATCTTAATGCAAAGCCCAAGTCTTAAACTGAGACATGAAGCCAAAGATAGCCCTGAATAGCCCCGAACCCAGGCCTCCAAGTGCAGGACACTTAGGTGACCCGGAGTGGAGCCACCGTGAAGTGAGCAGCCGGAATGTGGAGGAGGTATGAGGGACAGAGGATTCAAACACCACAAATGCAAATAATATAGAAATGTAGAAACTGGTTGTCTTCACCTCCAATCCCCTCACTCAGGGGAAAGTACTACTAACAGTTTGCTATCTTTCCAGACTTTTCCCCAGGCTTACTCATTTGTAAAAATGAAATCACAGATTCTGTTCTACAGCTTTTTTTCCTTGTTTTCTTTACCATTTTCTCAAGTCAGTTCTCTTTACTTTTTATGTTGAGGTGTCTCATACACCTAGTGTGTAAAAAAGATGCTAGTCCGCAGTGTACAGCTCTGTGAATTTTTAAAGAGGTGTTTACATCACCTTGTAAATATCTCCCAGATCAAGATATAGAACACTTTCAGGATCCAGAAAGTTCCCTCCTGACCCTGCCTAGTCAGTGGCCCCACCCAGAGAGACTACTCTGGCTGTTTTCACCATCGATTCGTTTTGCTTGTTCTTGAACGTCATATAAATGGATCCTACTATATATACTATTTTGTGTCTAGCTTTTTGCAGAGACCTCCTTCATTCTTTCTAAATGGCTCCATAGTATCTCCTAGCACTGCTGTTCTAGAATAGACTTTGGCAGCTTCTACAGTTTGGAGACAAATTCTGCAGCCTTGTCCTCCAGTTGCTACAGTATGCAGCCTCATACTAATCACTGGCCCATAGGCCTGTAGATATTAAGTGCTGGTAGAGTTGCCACTTGTTTGGGCTGCCTTTGCAGCCAGTCCTCATGGCAGGAAGAACGTGCTAGTGAAGGGCACTTAGGGCCACTGGCAAAACGATTCTAGACAGGGCAGCAAGGGTGCCAGGGATTGCCACCCCAGCCAGGCACTCAGACTCACAGTGGAGCCTGACCCAGCAGCGGATGAGGCCTGTGGACCTCTCTCCCCCACCCCCCCCCAAACCATGCACTGCCTTGCCCTTCAACACCTAACTTGTGGGGGCCCCGCCTCAATTCCCTAGGAGCTAGGGGTCTTCATGGTTCTAGGACCCCAGTCTTAGAGGTGAGCTTGTCTGCCTCTTGCTGGATGGAGTGGGCCTTGGGCTGAAAGGTGCATCCTGCATGCACCGCACCTGACCACAACGGATGGGGCCACATTCATCAGCATCTCACTTAGATGCAGGTGCCTCAGGGCACATTCAATTTTCTGCACTTGTTTCTGAGGGTGTTCGTGACCTGCCATTTGGCTCCACCAGTTCCAGGTAATTACAGTGACACTATCTCAGCACTAATGAGGTGGTGCCTGTTACAGCACAGGGAACGATGGGCCTCACGGGGCACACACATCCCAGCCCTCAGAAGCAGAGGATCTGTGACCTTTGTTCCCAGCCTTTCCGCAGCACCTGAGCAGTAAAATCGCTCCCTCCCCTCAGCTGATATGATTTCCTCATCCCCATCGCCCTCCTCTGGACCTGTTTCCTCATTGTCCCTTCCAGATGGAGGCCCATGGATGAAAATGTTTCAGCCCCTAATAGATAATCCTGGGCACCACGCTCCTGCTCCACATCACATCAGTCCACTGGTTCTTAACCCTGGCTGCACCTTAGAGTCACTTAAGGAAGTTTTAATAATAGCAGTTCCCCGGCCCATCCCTAGAAGTTCTGATGCAGCTAAATGAGATCACTGCTAAATAGCTGATGTGTATATCCCAGGGGCCCAAGCCTACCTTACAAGTTAATGCAAAAGAGGATTCAGAGAGACAGCCCAGAGCAGAGGCTTCTGAGACCAGGGGCAAGAGACAAGCCAGTTGTTCTCAATGAGACTGAATCAGACCAAAGAGTGTTTGTTTTCTCACTAAAGGAGGAACAGAAAATACAGGTGCAAGGAAGGTTAAGGGGAGGGATCTTGTTTAGTGTGGAGAAGAGGAGGGCCTGTTCCTTGTGTTGCGGGGCCCAGAGGAGAGCAGGAACCCTCAGTTGCCACTCTTGGTCAGATCAGGCACCCAGGCTCTGGGGAAGTGAGAAAAGAGGGGGTGCCAGGGATGACGATGCAGCCCCCTTCAGCCTGAGGACAGGGACAGGGGGCTCCCTCCTTTTCCTCCGACTGCCTCCCCTTCTCCCTCTCCCTTGTCTCCAGGCCTCCAGATGTGCACAGTCATGCAGCTGGTCCTGGCTCCCTCCCTCCCTCCAGCACCACGAAGGGAAGGACCATCTGTCCTGCTCACTGCACCCCAGCGGGCTGTGCGCGTGTGCCAGGCTCGAGAAAGCAGCCTTCACACTCTTCCTGTTTCCCTTCCTCCCTGCCTCAAACTTGCCTCTGCCCCACTGTATTTTGTGGCCTATACTGTTCTGCAGACCTGCTGCAGCCAAAGTGACCTGAGGTTAGCGTCTTTCTTCTACCACTGCCTTCTACCACCTTCCTGAGTGGTCTCTGGCCTCTAGTCCTCCCTCAGTCTCAAAGCTTAGCTATCTGGAGTCTCCCTGTCTAGTCCCATAATTCAGGCTGTCAGGCTCCTGGGGTGCTAGTCTGCACCCTGTCTCATTCCCTTCATGCCTCTGTGCTTCAGTGTGCATGCTCAGTCTTTCAGTCATGTCCGAACTCTTTGCAACCCCATAGACTGTAACCTGCCAGGCTCCTCTGTCCATGGGATTCTCCAGGCAAGAAATACTAGAGTGGGTTGCCATTTCCTACTTCCGGGGATCTTCCCAACCCAGGGATCGAACCCATGTCTCCTAAGGCAGGTGATTTCTCTACCACTGCGCAACCTGGGAAGCCCCCTTGTATTTCAATATCCTCTCCTAAGCAGTGCCTGCAGAATGTGACCCTCACTCTCAGGGCACTGGGGGAAAGGACCAACATTATCTCTGCTGGCCACTGAACTGACATTTAGCCTTCTTTGCTAAGATAATTTGTTGCTAATGAATGAACACCCTACTTCTTATTTCTACAGCTTTCGTAATGGCTTGAAGTCTATGTGCTCACTGGTGGGCACAACAGTAAACATTCTGAGAACCCGAAGCTGACCAGGTTGCAGAGGGAGCTTAGCCTCCATGACTGACCACGCCAAGGGCTTGTGACATGGGAAGCATGGCCAGGGTGCTGATTTCCTTGGTCTCTCCATCCAGGCTGCCCTTCTGAGTATCTACCCACCTAATGCAGCCGGGAGGATAGGGGTCAGCCCTGCAAAAGAGTGTGGGCTCCCCTGGTGGCTCTGCAGTAAAAGAATCTGCCTGCCAATGCAGGAGCTGCTGCTGCTAAGTCACTTCAGTCGTGTCCAACTCTGTGCGACCCCATAGGCAGCAGCCCACCAGGCTCCGCTGTTCCTGGGATTCTCCAGGCAAGACACTGGAGTGGGTTGCCATTTCCTTCTCCAATGCATGACAGTGAAAAGTGAAAGAGAAGTTGCTCAGTCGTGTCCGACTCTTCGCGACCCCATGGACTGCAGCCTACCAGACTTGACTTGGGTTCAGTTCCTGGATCAGAAGATCCCCTGGAGAAGGAAATAGCAACCCACTCCAGTATTCTTGCCTGGGAAATCTCATGAACAGAAGGACCCGGTGGGCTCCAGTTTATGGGATCAAAAAGAGTCAGACATGGCTTAAAGACTCAACACCACCACCACAGCAAGAGAATGTGCTGGCGGCCAGGGACTCCAGACCTGGGACATCTGTGGAGTGGGCTTGGTAGTGCTGGGAGAGGAGTCCATTTTGCTCTGTCTGGAGGATGGGTGATGAGGGAGAAGGGGCCAGAGGTGACTGGTGGGGTGGGAGGAGTTGGATGGGCCGTATTCAATCCTCTTTATAAGCCTTTGCTCAAGCTCTTCCCTCACTGAATCTGCCCCCTCTTTTCTCTGCCTGTGTAAATCCTACGCACTCCCTGCTGTGAATTCCCTGGATCCCTGACTGCACCTCAAGTGTTTCACAGCCATAATAAAGCCCTGGCTCCTTTGCTGCTCTCTGGAAGTTCATCTTCTTCTCCCCAGAGTAGTTCTGGATTTGCCCGCCCAGCCCGGGGCACAGAGCAGCCCCTGTCCTCCACTAAGTACCCAAACCACATTCATCCAGTCTCTGAATGGAATTCACAGTGAGACTGAAGCTGACTTCTGCACTATCCCCAGAAGAAAAAAAAAAAAAGGATTTCCCAGCAAAGGAATAATGTAAATGAGGCTGTCAAAGGGTGCCTAACCTATTTAAAGGAATAATCTATTTTAAAAATCTCTTAGAAGCCCCTATTTACCCAGAAACAATTGATATGGTAATTGCAAGTCTTTCTCCTTTTTATTTACCATGGAAGGTTCCCTGAGCTCCGTTCACCCACCCCCACATTCTATGTGGGGACCACTACCTCCTAACCCTTGGGGTGCTGGGTACCCTGTGTCTTTGCAGGTCACTTCTGCAAAATGGGGTCAAGAACAGTCCCCCCTTCTCTGGTTGACTGAGATGAAGAGAGATTGCCCAAAGGACTGTGGCTTCAAGGGGCACCTCACCTGCACTTGAGCCGAGTGAATGGATAGGTCTGAACAGATGGCCTCAGGCTCAGCCTGTACAAACAGAAGAGATTTGACCTGAGACCTACAGAGAGGGGATAGGCAATCAGACAGTGTGTGGCGGGGGTGAAAGTGTACGGGAGGATGGAGATGGGGGTGGGGAGGATTGCTCAAGTCTCAGTTGAAGATGGCAGAAGACGAGCTTCAGGCTCGAGGGGAGGCAGCCATGGCCCCTAGGGTACCAGCATTGCAGATCAATGTAATCCCTTGGCCTGCAGATCGAATCTGCTTTCTCGGGGTTTAATTGACTTGTTGGCTTTGGCTTGGGGAAGAGAAAGAGGCTCTTTCCCAAGGGGAGGAGCTGTATGAGAGGCAGTCAAGGCATCTCCAGCCCTGCGCCACCCCCACAGAGAGAAGAAGGGAGAGAAGACACCAGTCTTACCACCTCTTCAGGATCCTGGGCTGGGCTCTCCCTGCCCACTGGAGTGGGGCAAGACAAGGTGGAGATGCCTGGGCTGAGGGGCTCCTGGGGTTGGTTGTTTGACCCTGTGCACCTGCTCTGGCTCTGTTGTTCCTAGTCTGATGTGGTCCTGGATGGGTATGTGCCTGGGGAGAGGGGAGTAAGTGAGGGAGTGGGGAGAGGAGAGTGAAGGACAGCATCCACAAATCTGGGTACGTCAGCCTGCCCAGGAAGGCACCTCCCAGCTCTTTCCCCTGCACCACTGGGTCAGAAAGTGAAAGTGGAAATCGCTCAGTCTTGTCCGACTCTTTGTGACCCAGGCAATTCTCCAGGCCAGAATACTGAAGTGGGTAGCCTTTCCCTCCTCCAGGGGATCTTCCCAACCCAGAGATCAAACCCAGGTCTCCTGAATTGCAGGTGGATTCTTTACCAACTGAGCCACAAGGGAAGCCTGAGTCAGAAGAAGGGAACAACTGTCCAGCAACTGGGAACAGCCCGCAGAGGAGGACCTAGGAGGCCCCTGCACCAGCTCAGCGCCGGCTCCATGGGACTCTGTTATATTACCTCCTGAGGTTGGTTCAATCTGAGGACAGATACATGGCTTCGGAGTAGCTGCCTCCCCAAGGCGGGGGAGGGTAACCCAACAAAGTGGGCTTGTCCTCTTTGCAGCCCCCACAGGGCCAGGCCCTCTGAGGGAGTAGATGTTTCATTGGTGGTGGTGGCAGAGGCAGCTGAGACCTCACGAGGCATCTCTTCTCTCAGTCTCCACAGCCTCCTCTCTATTCCTGTGGTTTTCCTAATAAACACCTTTGAAATATTTATGAAGGCAACTTCAATGAAGCAACACAACATTACTTTAAAATGATTTTCTTCTTCTGATAGGTAGCTTTGGCATGAGTGCTGACTGCCGAGCTCCTAAGGGCAGAGCCGTCAGGGTGAAGCCCCCAGGTACGGGGGGACTCGCCCAAATGAGCTTAGCCGTGGTGGTCCCTTCACACTCTTGAGGGGGCCAGGCCGGGTGGCAGGTGAGCAGGCAGGATGGTTTGACAGAGCTCGGGGACTGGACTCCGGAGGAAGGGGTTGACTGGCTGAGGTTCTGGGAGAACTGCTAGGAGAAGAGACTGAAACTGGAAGTTTCTGTGGAACCATGGGCAGCACCCCCAAGCTTTGCTCGTGGGAGGCTGAGGAAACCCAGGGCTGGGAGCTAGAACTCTGGGGTCCACACCCCCCTTTGTTGATAGGAAGGTTTTTGCTCTAGAAAGAGGTGGTAGATGCCAGGGAATAGGTGGGGAGGGGCCTGAGATGCCTCGACCTCTGAAGAGTTGGTGGCCGAGCTCAGCAACTACCCAGCAGTGCTGGGAAGAAAGGCTATGACAGCAATATCTTGTGTGCACAGGATGGAGTAGCATTCAGAATCTGTAGCGGGACCCAGATTTATCTGTCTGGACTTTGAAAGTCCAAGGAATCCCCACCTTACCTCCTTCCTGCACAGACCCCTGCTCTACCCTCTCATGTCAGCTAGGATGGCACTCTGTCCAGCCTCCTCCTGGAGCAGGCAGAGGGGAAATGGATGCTCCTATCCATGCCCCTGCCCCTCCCCAGGCTGCAAGGAAAACCCCTGTCTATATCTATCTGGAATGCAGACGGAGGGAGGCCCTGATGGCAAAATCCAAGGAGGAGGATTCTATCCTCATCCAGCTGATCCCCAGAAAAGTCTCTTTCTAACAAGAACTGTTTTCATCACCATTGCCTAAAGCCTGGAGCTGCTCTAATTACGTGTCAGGCTGGAATCTGACAGGAAGCATTTTAATTATTAATTTGAAGTGTGCCAAGCATCGGGATGGAGGAGGGCTGGATCCTTCAGCTCACTCATGCCCAGCCCTGTCTGCTGGGACCTCATTAGTGACACCCCAGGCCTCCCAGGCCTCCTCCTCAGCCGGAACCTCTTTCCTGCCACGGTGCAGGATCTGCGTCTCCCACTCCTCTGTCTTCCCTAATAACCTACTTTGCACAGAGCTTTCTTGTTTTCCTTATTTCCCCGAACCCTTTCACAGGTTCTACTGTTCCCCCTGTACAGGCGGGAAAGACTGAGGCCTGGGGAGGGCATGGGGTCTGTGTGATGCCACAGCACACGATAGCCATGGGCAGAATAGAACCGCTGCATTTCCTAGTTTGGGCTTTTTAGTTCTTGCCTGCCAGTGGAGGTGGCCTTCTGCTGGGCCGTCTTTCCCTATTGTCCCATCTTCATATGCATGTCATCTAAGGTGGCATGCAGAGACTTCTTTGATGTGTTGCATGCATCTGACACTTGTTTCCTTGCTCCACTGATACCCAGGCATGGGCATGCCCTTCTGGGTACTGGGCCCAGACTGCTGGTCTTGTCCCAGGTAAGGTAGGGCAGGGCCTCTCAGAGACCCAGGGCATCATCTGGCCTGTTTCCTTTTCTGCCTTGCCAAGGGAAATGCAGCTTCTGCTCATTGGTTGTTTCCTAGATTTGACCCTGCACATCTTCGTATGGATCAGGGCCCATCCTTTCTGTCATGTGTCATTGTTTCTGTGTTTCTGGATTAAGGGCCATGAAGCCCCAGACTGGACAGCAGCCCTGGACCTGAAGAATGTACTGTTTCATGTGTATCCAGATGCTGACTTGCTTCTGTATCTGAAAATATGCTTTTTTTTTTTTTTTTTTTGAGTCCCAGGAGTTTTGTAAGGTTGAGACAGCATGGCCCCAGTCCTCCTCAGGTCACGCCTGCCTCAGCCCACATCCAAGGCTTGATGTTTATGAAGTTGCTCTCAGCTGATGGCCTTTGGTGCATCTGCAGACTTCCTTTTCATCTGATTCCATGGAGGGGTCATGGTCCACTAGGGATATTTGATCTAGAAGGACTTGTGGGGTCTAGAGTAGGGAGAAGGAACTTTGGAGGAATTGGGGAAGTCTTCCCAGGGGCTTCCCTGGTGGCTCAGAGGGTAAAGCATCTGCCTGCAATGTGGGAGACTCGGGTTCGATCCCTGGGTCAGGAAGATCCCCTGGAGAAGGAAATGGCAACCCACTCCAGTACTCTTGCCTGGAAAATCCCATGGACAGAGAAGCCTGGTAGGCTACAGTCCATGGGGTGGCAAAGAATTGGATACAACTGAGCTACTTCACTCACTTCACTTCCCAAAGATAAACAGAGACTTGAAGGATAATTGGTATTTTAGTCATAGTTGGGTGAAGGAAACAGAAGCTACTGTGCTTTAAGCAGAAAAGGATTGAACACAGGGTAAATCCTGTTAAATCAGTAAGTTTTTTTACTTACTGGGTGTTTCCAAATCATTGGAAGAGCTGAAGGAGGAGGCTAAAGGCTGGGTCTCCAGGAATGACTTCTCAGAATACTGTAGAACTGACCAGCCAGGAGCCTGCTACCTTGACCACTTTAGAAAGGCATTATGGTAGGCTGAATAATGCCCCCTGCTCCCCTCAGTAGCCCCATACTAATTTCTAGAACCTCTGAATACTACCTTGTAATGGTAAAGGAGACTTTGCAGATCTCATCAAAGTGGGTATAGAGGGAACATATCTAAACATAATAAAAGCCATTGACAACAAACCCACAACCAACGTGATAGTCAATAGTGAAAACCCGAAAGCCTTCCTATTAAATTCAGGAACAAGACAAGGATGCCCACCCTCACCACTTCTATTCTACATAGTATTGGAAGTCCTAGCCAGAGCAACCAGACAAGATAAAAAAATAAAAGGTATCCAAATCAGAAGGAAGAGGTAAAACTGTCACTATTTGCAGATGACATAATACTCTACATAGAAAACAAGTCTGCACACAAAACTATTAGAATAAATGAATTCAGTAAGGCAGCAGGATATAAAGTTGATATACAGAACTCTTTTGCATTTCTTTACACTAATAATGAAATACTGGAAAGAGAAAGAAAAGAAACGATTTCATTTAAAATTGCATTAAAAATACCTAGGAATAAACTTAAACAAGGAGGTGAAAGACCTATATGTTGAAAACTATTAAACATTGATAAAAGAAACTGAAGATGACTCAAAGAAATGGAAAGATATCTATTGGTTCTTGGTTTTGAAGAATTAATATTTGTTAAAATGGTCATACTGCCCAAAGCAATTTGCCAATTTAATGCAATCCTTATCAAAATACCCATGACATTTTTTATAGAACTAGAACAAATATCCCTAAAATATATACTGGAAATCACAAAAGGCTCAGAATTGCCAAAGCAGTCCTGAAGAGAAAAGAACAAAGTTAGAGGAATAACCCTTCTAGACTTCAGACTACACTACAAAGCAACAGTAATTAAAACAGCATGGTTTTGGCACAAAATCAGACATATAGTTTGGTGGACAGAATAGAGAGCCTAGAAATAAACACACACATCTATGGTCAATTAATCTATGAAAGGAGGCAAGAATATACAATGCGGAGAAGAGAGTGTCTTCAACAAGTGGTGATGGGAAAGCTGGACAGCTTCATGTGAATCAATGAAGGTAGAACACTCCCTCACACCACATACCAAAATAAACTCAAAATGGTTTAAAGACCTCAATATAAGCCATAGAAATATTGCCATTTGCAGTAACATGGATGGGTCTAGAGAATATCATACTTAGTGAAGTAAATCAGAGAAAGACAAGTGATATATCATTTATATGTGAAATCTAAAAATAATATAAGTGAAAGTGAATTTATTTACAAAACAGAAACAGACTCACAGACATAGGAAACAAATTTATGGTTACCAAAGGGGAGAGGGAAGAAGGGAGGGACAGATTAGGAGTATGGGAATAACAAATACAAGCAACTACACATGAAATCGGAGAAGGCAGTGGCACCCCACTCCAGTACTCTTGCCTGGAAAATCCCATGGACGGAGGAGCCTGGTAGGCTGCAGTCCATGGGATCGCTGAGAGTTGGACACAACTGAGCAACTTCACTTTCACTTTTCACTTTCATGCATTGGAGAAGGAAATGGTAACCCACTCCAGTGTTCTTGCCTGGAGAATCCCAGGGATGGGGGAGCCTGGTGGGCTGCCGTCTATGGGGTCGCACAGAGTTGGACACGACTGAAGTGACTTAGCAGCAGCAGCAGCACACATGAAATAGATAAGCAACAAAGATTTGTTGTACAGCACGGGGAATTATATTCAGTATCTTGTAATACCCTGTAATAGAAAACAATCTGAAAAAAAAACACTGAATCACTGTGCTGAACACCTGAAACTAACAATATTATAAATCAACTATTTCCCTTCTCCAGGGGACCTTCCCAACCAAAGGATCGAACTGGGGTCTCCTACTTTACAGGCAGATTCTTCACCAACTGAGCTATCAGGGAAGCCCATAAATCAACTACACTTAAAAAAAAAAAAAGAATCCTGAAATGGGGAGATTATCCTTGATTATCCAAGTGGTCCCAAAATAATCACTAGGGAGGTTATATTAATATAAGAGGGAGGCAGGAGAGCAGAGTCAGAAAATAAAGAAAGGGAAAGAAATGGGATGACAGAAGTACGAGCTGGCTTGCGTGTGGAGGAGGGGGCCATGACCTAAGGAATGCAGGTACCCTATAGAAACTGGAAAAGGCAAGGAAATGGATTCTCCACTAGAACATCAGGTGGGACACAGGCCTGCTGACCTTGACTTTTTTGTCCCGTGTGTTTTTGGACTTCTGACTTCCAGCGTTAAGAGAACAAAGCTGTGTTGTTTAATGTCTCTTAGTCCATGGCACTTGGTTATGGCAGCAAAAAGAACATGGGTATAGGGGAGGAATCACTGGGAGCACTGGACTCGGGACCTTGCTGCCGTAGCCAGGCCAAGGAGCCAGGATGGTGCTGCTGCCTCCCCATACCCCGAGTTGGAAGATTCAACCCTGAAATGCGGCTGCATTTCCACGACCAGGCTTGCCAGCCCCAGACAGTCCAAAGCAGCCATAGAGAACCTCCAGATCCGCCAAGGGGCCTCTAATTGCTGTACCCCAGTGCTCACACACAGCCTCTGCTGTGAGGGGGCCACGAGGTGTCCTTTTCAGTTTTCCAATCACAGCAGTCTAACAACACCACTAGGAAGAGGTAGGAATGGGAGGCCAAGTGTTAACCAGACACAAACACAACAGGGAATGATGAATGATCCCCTTGTGGCTCAGCTGGTAAAGAATCCGCCTGCAGTGTGGGAGACCTGGGTTCAATCCCTGGGAAGATCCCTGGAGAAGGGAAAGGCTACCCACTCCAGCATCAGGACACAACTGAGTGACTTTCACTTTCACTTTCAAAACGAGTCATGTTCGGGACTTCCCTGGCAGTCTGGTGGTTAAGACTCAGGGCTTCCAATGCAGGGCGGGGGCCAGATTTAATCCCAGGTTGGGGAACTAAGATCCCACATGCTGCACCATGCAGTGAAGAAATATATAAATAAAAATGGGTCATATGCGTGAAAATCTATCGGTGGGCACACCCTGAAAGACACCCCGGCCCTTGCATGGGTGCCATATTCGTCCTCTGTGCTCCGATGAGGCTAAGCTATTTGCCCCTCCTCCCACAGTCAGCAAGTGGTAAAGCAGGGATCTAAACCAGCTTTGCTCAGTTCTAGAGCTGGAACTTCTAGGCCTTACCCAATACCGAGGGGAAGCAAGGTCAGTCCCACCATGGGACACTGCCTTGAGAACTCAGAGGCAAGAGGGAAACAGGCACTTCAGAGACTTTGAGCAGCTCATCTGCCTTGAACACTACTGCATGGAGGGAGTGGCAAGGAGGACAGGGACCAGCAGACACCAAGCTAGGGAGGTCTTAAATGTCGTGCTTAGTTTTTGTTGGTGGTGGGGTTTTTTTTGGCAGGGGTGGAGGGGTCATGAGGTATGTGAGAGCTTAGTTTCCCAACCAGGGATGGAACCAGCGCCCCCTCCAGTGGAAATGGGGAGTCTTAACCATTGGACTGCCAGGGAATTCCCTTAAATGTCCTTTGTGATCCTGAAGGCCATTAGGGAACCACTGAAGTTTTCTTTCTTTCTTTCTTTCATAGGAGGTTTTAAGGCAGGAGAGTGACAAATTGTTTTGCATTTTGTATGTGAAGGACGGTTTACACTAGACATCAGGGAGCTGAGTCAGGGGAGCAAAATGAGCTCCAACCCTAGTCACACACAGAGCCTCTCCCTTGCTTCTCCCTGATCCCTAACTCTTAATGTAGACTGAGCCTGTCCAGCCGCTGAACCCTTGTCTCATCCAGCCATCCTAGGAAGGCCACTGATCACAGGGGCAATCAGGTGAAAGAGTGATTCACTCATCACAGCCGTTCTCTATCACTGAGTCCACAGCCCAGAGCTCACATCCTTAAAAAGCAGAGGCGTGTCAGCTTCCTCGTGAAGGATGACTGGACAATGCTTGCCTTGCACCTGTGAACAGAGGAGCACCAGGAGGGGTAGAGGGCAGGGAGGAGAGGAGGTTGTCCTAGAACATTAAGCTCTCCTTTCCATAACGAAGAGCACCCTCATTGCAAACCTGGAGCTTCCTGGCAACCAGATGGGGGTGGTGGAGCACGTAATAATAACCTGGAGCTGGGTGTGCTCTTCTGGGCCTCCAGGAGAGAGCTCTAACTCCAGGCCCTCCCCCAGCCACATCCCAGCAGGGTCTTACTTAGGAGAGGAATAAAGAGACCTGGAAAGCAAGGCTAGCCAAGTCCATCCCTCACTGATATCCACTGCGCATTCAGAATGTACAGACCTGATGGGGAAAAGGCACTTGACTAAGTAAAAATTCACTTAACTGCTATCTTAAAACATCCCATCTGACACTTGAATGACAGCAGTTACCTGGTAAATGAGTGGTCCCTGTGACTGGCACTCCAGTGGGTTGTTGATGGAAGAGCTAGGAGGGCTATTTGATTTGAAGATTCCTTTATTAAAAAGAATGAACTCATCCCTTGGTCTTGCAATGATGCCTCTAAATTAAAAAGCAAAGAAAGCAAAACAAAACTGAGTGGATGCATCAGTGCTTCAAGCAGGCGGGCCCCTTGAAGAAGAGCAGGGTCAGGCAACGTGCCCTGCTTGCCCCTTTGTTCCTCTAAGACCCAGAATGACACTCCCTCCTAGGAAGACTTTGGAACTACGGCCCCCCGCTGCAAATCTGGAGAGGAGTTTACGTCCTGGGGGCAAAGGAGAGCTACTGAGAGTCTGAGCAAGGGGCATGTTCATTCAGCATACGTCCACTGGGGACCTGGAGACTGCTGGGGGCCTGGAGACAGAGTGAAGTCAGAAAGAGAAACACCTGCAGCTTTCTAGACATGCTCTCAGCCTCTGAACTGAGCACAGGAAAGCCAGAGGCAAGGGCCAGGATGGGGCCTTTCTTTGAGGGACACAGGATCCCAGTGGAGACCCAGATGCTGAGTGGACAAGACTAGACTCCACATCTAGGGGTCTGCCCGAATGGCCTTTCCTCTGACCCACACCAGGCCTGGAGCGAAATCCATCCTTAGAGGGCAGCACCTCATTCTGAGGCCCCAGGGACACTGCAAAGCGTCCCGCCCATGAAAGCGGTGTTAGACTGAGCAGCCTGGGCCTTGTCAGGCTGATCTCTTGCCTCACGTGCCTGGCTTCTCTCCTAGGGACCTTCTGCCCTCTCCCTCTGGGACCTCTGGGATGACAGGCTGCCCTCATCCATCCTCAACCCAACTCTGGGCTCATCACTTCCGGGACTTATCTTCTCTTGTTGATTTTCTTGAGTTTAACTCTCCACACTTGCCCTGGGTCTCTGGGGCAAATGTGCCACCCCCAACACTGTCCCGGGAGGGAGTGGGCAGCCTTGGAGGCAAAGGGTTCTGCCCCTTCTTTGTTCTCCGGGGTCTGCAGTGAACTCTTTTCCTTCCCCACCTCTCCAAAGTGGATGTAACTGTCACTACCTCCTTTGGGAAACCCTCCACAGTCTACTACTTGGCTCATGGAAAATTCTCCAAACCTACAGAGATCTCCTGGAAAGGCCCTACCACTGGCCACGTTGAAACGATGCAAAAGTCAGGGCCTCCAGGCCTCTTGCCACACTTCCTCTACAGGCTGTGACTTGGAGTGACCCTTGCCCTGTCCTACTTTCTTGGGGGTAGAGGCTGGGTCAGGTAGAGTGAAGGGCAGGTGAGCTGGTGTCTGTGGTCCCTTTAAGGCGGTGGCGGCAGCAGCAGTGGCAAGGGAAGGACGCCCTGCTGGGTCTGCACCACCATATTTTTGTCCACACCTTCTGCAGGGATGGGGAGGGAGCAGCTTGAGCAGGGAACTGAGAGCCACAGGCAGGTGTGTGAGCTTGAGCGTTCCTGGCAGGGAGTCAGATCTGATCAGGCACAGTGCCTAGGTGTGGACAGCAATGGGCCTGAGGTCACCCACCTTGGTCTCCTTGGCTGACATGACTGGAGACAGCAGAGTGGGAGAGCTGGGTGGTGACAGCAGCTTTGCCAACTTCTGGAGTCAGTGTTCAGGGCAGGCAGGTGGGCAGAGTCAGGTCTCTTTAGGATCTTGGCTAACTCACCCGTAATGGGGCCAATGAAGTCCTAGCATCCTGACCCCCACCCCAGAGAGGAAAGAAAGGTTCAGTGAGAATGTGTTCAGGAGGGGTGTTTAATCCACTTGTGAGATACAGTGGGACTTTGGCATGTCTGTTTTACTTTGTTGTTATTTTTCAGTCACTAAGTCAAGTCCAACTCTTTGAGACCCCATGGACTGCAGCACGCCAGGCTTCCCCATCCTTCACTGTCTCTCAGAGTCTGCTTAAACTCATGTCCATTGAGTTGGTGATGCCATCCAATTATCTCATCCTCTGTCGCCCCCTTCTTCTCCTGCCCTCAATCTTTCCCAGCATCAGGAGAAAATGAGTCGACTCTATCCATCAGGTAGCCAAAGTATTGGAGCTTTAGCTTCAGCATCAATCCTTCCAATGAATATTGAGAGTTGATTTCCTCTAGGATTGACTGGTTTGATCTCCTTGCTGCCCAAGGGATTCTCAAGAGTCTTGTTCAGCACAATTTGAAAGCATCAATTCTTTGGCACTCAGACTTCTTTATGGTCCAACTCTCACATCTGTACATGACTACTGGAAAAACCATAGCTTTGACTATATGGACTTTTGTTGGCAAAGTGATATGTATGCTTTTTAATACTAAGTCTAGATTTGTCATAGCTTTCCTTCCAAGAAGCAAGCATCTTTTAATTTCATGGCTGCAGTCACCGTCCACAGTAATTTTGGAGCCCAAGAAAATAAAATCTGTCACTGTTTCCACTTTTCCCCCATCTATTTGCCATGAAGTGATAGGACCAGATGCCATGATCTTAGTTTTTTGAACATTGAATTTTAAGTCAGCTTTTTTACTATTTTACTTACTTTTGTGCTAATCATGTGGTGTTCTCACCAATTCATTACAGTGGGTCCCTATCATGATAGTCTCTCCTGGATAACACATTATCTTGCTCCCTGATTTCTCTTCTCCCAGTCTCAGATTAGGCAGGAAAACCAGATGCCTCCCTCCTGCCATCAAGAGGATGGAGTAGCTCTGAGGGGGTCGTGGGACTCTCAAGTCCCTTGCTGCAGGTGTTCTCATCTTTTCTATTGTGAGCCAGTGTGCACACACACTCTGCTTCAGCAAAACCTTTCTCTGCTGTCTGCCGATGACCACCCCGCTCATCTTTGTAAAGTTTCACCAGACCACCTTACCTGACTCCTGAGAAATCTGTATGCAGATCAAGAAGCAACAGTTAGAACTGCACATGGAACAACAAACTGGTTCCAAATCAGGAAATGAGTATGTCAAGGCTGTATATTGTCAGCCTGCTTATTTAACTTATATGCAGAGTACATCGTGAGAAATGCTGGTCTGGATAAAGCACAAGCTGGAATCAAGATTGCCAGGAGAAATATCAATAACCTCAGATACGTAGATGACACCACCCTTATGGCAGAAAGTGAAGAAGAACTAAAGAGCCTCTTGATGAAAGTGAAAGAAGAGAGTGAAAAAGTTGGCTTAAATCTCAGCATTCAGAAAATTAAGATCATGGCATCTGGTCCCATCACTTCATGGCAAATAGATGGGGAAACAATGGAAACAGTGAGAGATTTTACTTTTGGGGGCTCCAAAATCACTGCAGATGGAGACTGCAGCCATGAAATTAACAGATGCTTGCTCCTTGGAAGAAAAGTTATGACCTACCTAGACAGCATATTAAAAAGCAGAGACATTACTTTGCCAACAAAGTTCCATCTAGTCAAAGCTATGGCTTTTCCAGTAGTCAGGCATGGATGTGAAAATTGGACTATAAAGAAAGCTGAGCACCAAAGAATTGATGCTTTTGAACTGACGTGTTGGAGAAGTTTCTTGAGAATCCCTTGGACTTCAAGGAGATTCAACCAGTCAGTCCTAAAGAAAATCAGTCCTGAATATTCATTGGAAGGACTGATGCTGAAGCTGAAACTCCAATACTTTGGCCACCTGATGGGAAGAACTGACCCATTGGAAAAGACCTTGAGGCTAGGAAAGACTGAAGGCTGGAGGAGAAGGGGATGACAGAGGATGAGATGGTTGGATGGCATCACCGACTTGATGGACATGAGTTTAAGTAAGCTCCAGGAGGTGGTGATGGACAAGGAAGCCTGGTGTACTGCAGTCCATGGGGTTGCAAAGAGTCAGACACCACTGAGTGACTGAACTGAACGGAACCTGCCCCAGATATCTCTCATTCCCACTTCCAAATGACCAAGTTCTACTCCATTGCAAATGAATTCCGTTTCAAATCCTCCTCCACCCAGAAACCTTTCCTAGATATTCTGGCCCCTAACTAATGACAGTTCAGCCCATACCAGAAAGAGGCTGGACATTTCCTGGACTGAGGGCAGCCTAGTCTTCCTGGCTCTGCTGGAGACATGAGAAGGAGAAAAGGACACTTTGGACCTGGGGCTGTTCTGTTGGTCCCTAGTCCAGGCCCCAGGCCCACAGGGAACCAAGAGTATGTTCTAGAAGTCTTGCTCCCAGGGGCTTAACAACTGAGTTAAAGAAAGTAGAACCTGATCCTTGGTGAACACGGGTTAGTTTTGCCTAGGAAAATCCATACTTTGACAACATTTCTATTTGCAGGGGTTCCAGTTATCCTGAAGCTGGGAGTGTGGGGAGCATGGGAAAGTCTAGATCCAGATCCTATTTCTGCATTTAGGAGCTGGCTGTTTGGGAATGAATAGTACACCTCTCTGGGTCTCAGTTTTCTCATTTGTAAAATGCCAATTGTCTCAGTTACTTGGAGGATTGCTGTAAAGTAGATAATTTATGTAAAGTGACTAATGCATCAAATAATGGGTATCCCATAAATAGTAGCTCTTACATAGTGTAGATAATAACAGCAAGGGTAAATCCCCAGCTCCACCAACTTCCTACTGTGCATCTTCGAACAAATTCCTTGTTTGTTCATCAGCTCCCTCACCTGTAAAATAAGGATTATGGTCCATCCATTTATTTAATAAATAATTATCAAGTAACTTCTTATGTGCCAGGCACAACTAAATCTGTCATTTAGTATACATTAAGACATGCAGCGCAATGCCCAGCATATACTACCTTGTCGGTAAATGTCAGTTTTCTTCCACAAGCTGCAGCTGGAGGATGGGACATGGGTGTGTGTGGGGGAGAGGGGAGGTTGAAACAGAGAAGGGAAACTCAGGAGGGGCACAGGTGGAAGGCTGCACCTGCCCTGAACCCCCAGCTTCCTCCTTGCCCTTTCTTTCTTCAGTTGACAGGGCCTCACTTTGTCTCTAAGGGCGGGGGATGGTGCTGGGTCTCTGAATAGTTTGCCCCACTTTCTGTCCCTTGGTTTCTGACCACTTCTGTAGACCAGATCATCTATCCCTTGCCTGGAAAACAGTGTCTCATTCTCAGACATGGTGGTAACTGCAATGTGCCCGCCGCATGAAAGTGGCATCAGGTGGAGGACCCCTGCCCCCACAAGGACAGAGCTGTCTCCTCACTAAGCTGGTCTCCTGCCTCATGCTCCAGGCTCCTTTCCCAGGGATCACAGGCTGGACCCACCACCTATGGGCTTCTCAGCCCTGAAACCCCACATCCTTCCATTTTTATTTTGCCCAGCCCTCATCAGACCAGACCCTCACAGAGAGTTGTATGTGTGTGTGAGCACCAGTGACATGAGACCTGGCATGGAGGAAGTCTGAAATAAAAGCTGATTGCATGAATGCACAGCAAATCCCCTCTGCTAATGGGGCTCATTCATTCATTCAACAAACATTTATTGAACCCATAATCCATTGGGTGCCAGGCTCTGTGTCGAGGGCTGTGACATTCAGGTTAACAGTAGCCAAGTTCTCCAAAGACTGAAAGGCATTCACAAGCTTCCTGCTCCCAACGCTCTCACTCACACAGACCCACCTGTCTCTGAGAGCCCCAGGCCCCTCCCTCGCACCCAGAGACCAGAGTGCTGGCTCCATCATGGATTTTGACTGCAGTAGATGTTTGAGTGCCGAGTCACTGACTTTGGGGTCGAATCCTGGTGCCATAACCCATGCCGGGCCCTTAGGCAAACTATTTAAATTCTCAGAGCCTCAGTTTCCTCATCTGGCAAACAGGCATAAGTAAAAATGCTTATCTCATGTTTGCCATGAGGAGTTAATGAAACAAACAATACTTAGAACAATGCTTAGTGCACAGTGCATGCTCGATGGACGTGAACTGTCATCACGACTCTACACTGTCGCAAGTGTCTGCCCCTCTCCGCCTCCTCCACAGCCTGGGTCAGCACAAGTCCAAGCACACAGGAGGCAGTCAGTGGGATCAGATCTGGGACATTCTAGGTAAGGAAACCCATAAACTAGCAAAGGGACTTCCCTGGTGTTCTAGTGGCTGAGACTCCCCACTCAAAATACAGCAAGCCAGGGTTCAATCCCTGGTCAGGGAACTAGATCCCACGTGCTGCAACTAAAGATGCCATGCGGGCTTCCCTGGCAGCTCAGCAGTAAAGAATCAGCCTACAATGCAGGAGACATAGGAGATGGCTGGTTCAATCCCTGGGTGGGGAAGATCCCCTGGAGGGGGAATGGCGACCAGTATTCAGCCTGGAGAATCGCATGGACAGAGGAGCCTGGTAGGCTGAAATCCGTGGGGTCACAAAGAGTCAGAAGCAACTGAGCACACACATATTGCAACAGGCCTGGCGTAGACAAATAAAATAATAAAATAAAAATTAAAATGAAAAAGAAACCAGCCAAGGCTTGGAGACGGAGAAGAACAAGGAGGGACTGTGCCCGGAGGAGCATGAGGGTTGAGGGGGAGGTCTTAGGGGTGCTGTGACTGCTCAAGGACGGGGAGCTTACTACTCAGAAGCATCAAGTTCTGTGGCTCAACAACTCTGACTGTTATAGCTCTTTTCCTCGGTGGCCACGTTCATGGGGATCCCACTCCACTGGCAGCAAGGTCCAGACTGGATGTGGCAGAGTATGAAGGAAGTTAAGTAATTTGGGGAGTCTTCTAGAACAAATACCCATTCCCCCCACCTTTTCTAGGACACCCTCATACCTCTGCCCTATTTGAGGCAAGTAGCCAGGTGGTGGACCAAGGAACAGGTCTGGCTAACTGAGGGCTGTTAACAGGGACCACATGCAATCCCAGAAAGCCAGAGTGAGGGTGGGGAAGGGGCTCCCAGGCAAGGTCAGTGCCTTACCTGGGACTCTCTCAGAGACCCCTGGCTCTGGGTCTGTTTCTTCCTTTGAGAAATGGGTACTATTGTATAGGTTTCTTTTCCTTGACTGTTGTAAAAATGAGAGACTGTAAGTCTGAAACCAATCTTGCCGTTGGAGAGGAAAATCAAGTGTTGGAGGTAGCATTGGATGTCTTTCTTCAGAGCTAGGTGTGCCCATACCTGGGGTGAGGTGGGGCTGCTCTGGATTGCCCTCTCCTCATTGTCAGGGCAGAACCCAGCTGGCCCTGGGTGCTTGGCATTCATCCTCTGAACCAGGGTTCCATCATTGATCAGCCCCAACTGCCTGAGCATTTCCTGGGTCTGATAAATGAGTTTAGACCCCAGGTTCTCAGGCCTGGCCAGGAAGAGCTAGCCACCACACACCCCCCTCCAACGCCCCCTGCCCGGATTGCCACCCTGGAGGCTGCACCTTGGCTAGATCCTTAGGGCTCTGACCTTAACCCTGGGCCTGAGGGGAGATTCCCATACTGTAAAGCAGACAGCCTAGGCCTGGCCCGTCTCATCCTGATAGCATCCTCAGCACCTGTTCTACACTGGCCTGAACAATCTCTATCTTCCCCATTGCTGGGACTGCACAAGCACAGTAGTTGTTGCTAGGTTGCTCTTCATGCCCTTCTGGCCCCCCACAAGAGGAGCAGAGACCCCTCCTGACAGGTGGGTTGTGAATCTGTCTTAATTAAAATGTGCAGGAGGGAGGTCCCCAAGGAGTGGTGTCCTTACCCCCCTGCTCTGAACAAGGGGCAGTGAATCAAGCTACTGTGGGGGGCAAAGAGAAGCAGTGACCCGGGGACAGCTCCCAGTTGATGGAAGTGGCCTCTCTGCCCACTCCATTCAGGGGTCCCCACCTGGAAACCACTGGAATCTGGGTTGGGGTTGCACTGACCACACTGCATGCCCTGTACCCTGGCATTTACCAACTGCTTTCACATCCCCCATCTTGTCAAAGCCCCATAGCCCCCGATGAGGTAGGTGAGGACTATCAGACCTATTTTATAGATGAGGTAGATAGGCTCAGAGAGGCAAATGGATTTGCTCAGCGTCACACTGCTGCTAGATGACAGAGCCAGGTATCGCCTACACACTGATGGTGGGGAGAGTGGCGCAGGCTCTGTGACTTTGGGCCAGTTACTTAACCTCTCTGAACCTCAGTCTTCTCATGTGAAAAATGGGGATAGTGATAGTTCCTACCTTGCCAGATTACTGTGAAGATTAAATGAAATAATGCTGTAAAATGATCTCAGCATAGTTGTGGCTTGGGGGCCTGCTCCATAAACGTGAGTAATGATTGTGATTATTATCCCAAGGGTACTCAGATGCTGCCCCTGTGTAGGCCACACCCCAGGTAAAGCGCTGTTACCTCCAGGCTCCCACCTTGTCTCTGCTGGTGTCATACAAGACCTGCTAAGCTGGGCTCAGGGTCCCGGTGTGGAGAAGCAGGGACAGAGGAGGGCTGCAGGACTCCTCTCCAAGCTGCCTGCCTAGGGAAGGGGACCAGGAGTCTGTCTCCGGCTCTGGTTCACAGCCCCATGGCAGTGGCTGCCTGCTTTCTTACGTGGACCTCAGGTCTGCTCAGGGCCAAGCGGGGACTGGCTGAGGCCCTTCTTGAGTCATCTCTAAAGGTCAAGGCTGCACATGGGAGCTGAAAAGATTGGGAGTGGTCCAGCTTCTTGAAACAGACCTCTGCCCAGCCCAGCCTGGCCCTCCAGGATCTGCAGGCTTCTGAGCATGGAGGCCTGATCATGCTAGTGTCTTTTACCTTTTCTGTGTGCTGGGCAACCCTGAGATGGGAGAAGGGGCGGGTTTGGATGCACCCAGCTAAGTTCGCCTTTGGGAGGAAGAAGCAAAAGTCAGCCTTGGAGTAAAAGACATAAAAGGCATGGGCATGTGAGTGACCGGGCCCAGTTGGAGTGACACCTCCCCCAGACTCTCGGTCTGGCAGTCTCTTCCAAATCACCAACCACAAGCCCTGGCCTTGGACCTGCTGCTTGGGAGCTCGCCTCTTGCTCACAAATCCTCTCCAGGGCAAGGCCCAGACTGGCAGCCAGCCTCCACCACCGGGCTCAAGGGTCTGCAGGGGTGGGGGTGGGGGTCCCAGGTCAGACTTCCCCTTCCTCATTTCTACAAGTTTGGACACCCCCTTCAGGGGTTCTGCCATGAGAAGGAAGGGAGGGTGGTTCTGGCCACGCTTCCTGGGAACTAAGAGGTGAGCAGGCTTCTCATGTCGAAGATGAGCTCTGTGAAAGCCTTGGGGCCTGTGGGGCTGGATCCTTAGCATTTTAAAATTTTATTATGACTGCATTTGTTTAAATATATATATATATATTTATAGCTCTATGTGCCCACCGCCCCCCAGCCCCTCCCCAGCCCTAGTTTTTCCCCTTGGCTTTCTGTCTGGTGGCCGTGTAGGGCAGCACCGTCTGCGTGCTCTTGTCTGACACCGTTTGGGTACTGCTATTCCTCGTGACCCTGCGGGTCTGCTCGGGGACCGAGGTGGGGCCTGAGCGGCGTCCAGTCAGTGGAGAGCGCCTGGGCTTGTAGGGAGCCGGGGAGGGCTTGAGGGGGCCAGCAGGGGCCTCTGTGTGGGGAGGCTCCGGGGACAGGCCCACCTCCTCCTCTGCGGCCTCCTCCTCGGCGTCCCCCTCCTCGTCGTCACAGCACAGAGCGTGGTAGAGCACTTTGTCGCTGAACCGCACCCTTTCCCGCGTCCCCGGGGTCCGCTGGGGCAGCTGGCCCTTCACAGGGCCGGCACTGAAGGCCTCCTCACTGGAGGAGTCCGGGGTCTCCACCCGGGGCCCGTTGGGGATGGGCAGGCCACCGTTCATGAGCCGGTAGTCCGGGCCGGCCCCCGGCCGGGTCGACTCAGGGCCGTCCACGGAGTCTGAGGGGGTGGAGATGTCCAGGAAGGAACAGAACTCCCAGCTGTCTGAGAGGATGTCGGCCGTCATAAAGTCCAGGTGGCCCAGGTCAAAGGGGCCGCCCACGCCCGCCTTGTCGCTGCTGGAGGTGCTGCTCACAGTGGCTGTGGTCCAGTCATCTGGCTCCAGTTCAAAGTCGAAGTCCGAGGTTAGTTTATCGATCTGGCTCACCACCTGGCCGGGCAAGGGGAGAGGAGTGAGGGGCCAGCTTCACCAAGGTGTGAGTGTGCCCTGTCCCACCCTTGGTGACCCTACAGGACACAGGTGGACTTGAGTTCACAGGTTTGTTCGCCCTGTTGAGGGCCAAAGCTGGACCAGGGTGAACACAGCAGGTTTGGGCCATCCGCCTGTTTTCCACTCCTCAATGCCTCTGGGAGAGGGAGGGTGCCTTCCAGCCCTGCACCCCATCCATTCACACACACCCCCTCCTGCCCCAAAGCCAGCTGCTGTTTTGGGGGGCAGCCCTAGTTCTCAGAGTTCTCTTCCTTTGACTGGGGACCATTTCAAACAGGACTGAGAGACTCCAACGAGTCCACTCAGTGGCGGGATGCCCACCCACCCTCGGAGAGGAAATGAGATGTGAGAACCACAAAAAGACTCTGCCCAGGCTTTCTGAAACATCCTGGACCGGCCTCTGCAGCAGGTCAGAAACTGGCCCCCATGGGTCTCCACCACCCCACCCCTACAAAGCCCCAGAGCCTCCTCTCTCCTCCCCTTCCCCACTGCTTGATGAGTGGAGATCAATCCTGGCTTGTGGGGGAAGGAATAAAGCAAGCATTATTTGGTAAGCAATAAGAAAACCATCCATCCTGGGCCAGAGCAGATTGTTAAATGCACGTGGGCTGCAGAAGTCAGCGCACCCGCCTGCCCCTGGTCCGCACAGGTGGCCCCGCCTCAGGACGGCCCCTGGGTCAGCACAGACACCGGCAGTGAAGACAGTGAGGGAGGAAGGGAGACCCGGTCAGAGACACAGGGAGAGGACACAGCAACGGGAGGAGAGGAGATGCAGGCCAGAATCCAAACCAGCAAAACAACAACAAAAGCAAAGCGGAAGGACCAGAGACCCAGGGACAAAGACAGATGCAGTGAGTCATCAGGCCCCAGAGGCAGCTCCCAGCCCTCTCAGAGCTCTCTCCCTGGGGTCAGAGTGGTCAGTCAGTTCATTAACTAACAAAGTCCCTAATTCAACAAACCTTTACTGAAGACAACGGCTGTCCAGGGATGTGCTAGGGGTTCGGCAAGGAGTGGGGTTGGTGAGTGCTCCAGAGTACAAGAGGAAAGCCAGGGTGAAGATGACCAGCCAGGAGCCCGGCTCAGAGGGGTGTCCACCTCGTCAGGAGTCAGGGGTTCTGACGCCGGTGACCTGATTTAGTCGTTTTCCCTCTCTAGTTCTGTTCCTCAATCTGTGAATGGGGAGTTGGGTGGCTTATCTATCTCCAAGTTTCCTTCCATCTTTAAGGTTCTAGGACTCTGTGCTTAGAGGACTTGAGACACTCTTTGGGGGAGTCAGTGCCTAGGGATGCCCACTTCCCACAGCCCCAGACTAGGGGTGGAAGGAACTCTTGGCAGAGGCCTATGGAAGAGCTGGGGGCATAAAGACACCCGAGTTCCTGATTTGACTTGGACATAAAATGCTCTATGTGTCTTTGAATAACTCACATAACCTCTCTGGACTTCAGCTTCAGTCATGCCAAGGGGGAATGATAAACCCGGCCCTGCCAACCTCACTAGAGCTTCCTGGGAAGCAGTGAGAAGCCACTGCTCCCAGTGCCCCAGGGATCTCTGGGGGCACTGGTGATAAAAGTGACATCATCTCCCAGCTCTGAGCACCTACTACATGTCAGGCTTTCCACCCACAAGGTCATCAATGCCTGGATTTATAGATGACGGGCCCAAGTGACCAGTCACTGGGGACCTGAGATTCCTACCCCCACTGACCCTGCAACACTGCACACAGCTGAAGTGCTGCCCTGATTTCTGGGCCTGGACAGCGAATGAGTATAAACTCCATCCTCCAGTCTGGTTACCCCTTCTTATGTCCTCCACTGCCCAGAAAGACTCCCATACCTCAGAGAAGCTCGCCCTGAAGCCTTTGCGCAAACCAAGCCCCACCTGAGAGCTAGTGGGAGCCCTGGCCTCGAGTAGGGGTTCTCAAACCCAAAGGTAGGGGCTCTCAAACCCAAATGCACAGAAGTAGGGGATGTAGGTATACACATAACTGATTCATTTTGTCATAAAGCAGAAAATGACACAACCTTGAAAGGCAATTATACTCTAATAAAAACAGACAAAAAAACCCAGATGTGCATCAGCCAACTCCCAGTGTTCTATTCAGGAGGTCCTGGTGGGGCTTGAGAGGGGCGTATCTGACAAGCTTCAAGATGGTTCTCCTGCTACTGTTGGTGCAGGAACAGACTTGGAGGACTACTGGCCTGGTGGACTGGACTTCCCAGGTGGCACAGTGGTAAAGAACTTGCCTGTCAATGCAGGAGTGGCAGGAGACAGCTGGTTTGATCCTTGGGTTAGGAAGATCCCCTGAGGTAGGAAATGTCAACTCACTCTAGCATTCTAGCCTGGAGAATCCCACGGACAGAGGAGCTGGGAGGGCTACAGTCCATGGGGTCCCAAAGAGTCAGACACAACTGAACATGCATGCAATAGGCCTAGCAAACTGGGGATTTAAGCTGGTGAAAAATAGCAGCCCAGGCACTGCCATCCTCAGGAAAGGCCCTGTGCCTGTGGGACAGCCACACCCTCTAATTAGATTCCCCTGATCAAGCACTGCTGCTGAGAGTCTGCTGCTACCTGAGGGTGCAACGATGACAGTAGGAGTCTGGAGTCAAATGACTTGGCTGTGAGCTCACAGTGTTGGCTGAGGCCAAGCCCGGCCCCGAAGCTGGGTTCCTAACCCCCTGGGAGGAAGATGCAGGGTCCACAGAGCAAGAGCCCTAGAACCTTCAGATCAGGACACTCTGCCTGCCCAAGAAGCCCTTGCCAGCCCCCTGCTCAGGAGGCCTTCAGGTTGGGGCCCTTCCCCTTCTGATTCAGAAGGCCCTTCTCTGCTTCCATTATGGGAGAGAGGAGGGAAGGGAAGGTCTGGGCTCAGGTCCCAAGCCTGCCCCAACTTGGCTAAGAGGTTTGAGCGGCAAGTGATTTCCCTCTCCATATCCCGTTTCCTCCACTGTAAAATAGGATGACACGCATCTATTTGCCAGGTATTAGAGATTAGATAGGCATGTGCTTTAAACTGCAGAGTCCGCACAAACAAGCACTTAAGAATCTGGGCTCTGAAGCTAGACATAGGGTCCAACCTCACCACTTACAGGCTGTATGACCTTAGCTGAGTTACTCAATTTCTCTGGGCTTAAATTTCTTCATCCAAGGAGAATTCTAGTAGAACCTGCTTGATCAGGCTCTGGTAAGGGTTTAATGACTTGATGCACAGACAGCACGTAGAACAACACAGACCCCCAGGATCCGCTGTGCACCTGTGGGTGCTAACATGTGGCCAGGCCCCTGGCATCAGGTCCAGGGGCAAATGGGGGTCAGCTCTTTACCAAAGGAATGCCACTGTAACAGGGACATTTCCAGGGCCTGTGGCAGAATAATGGGACATTATTAGACCTTTCAAACTGCAGCACATGGGTGGCACCTATGTTCCCTAAAGTAAAGCTGTCTACAGACAGTATAGGAGAAGAGATACTGCAGGTCAAATAGTTGAGCCTCACAGGTAGATCTTGGTCTGCTCCACTGGGTGAGACATGTCACATTCACCAGATGAATGACATAAGTGGGGGTCAGAAGGGAGTGACACGCCATGGGGACCTGATGGTCTGCGGGGCCCGGGTCAGTCCACAGCCCCTGCTGCCCATCCCCGGTGCCTCATTTCACGGGGCCAGTGTGGAAGGCAGGAATGGGGCAGGTCCCGGGCTACCTGCCTCTCTGCTGTGGCTGTCTTGAAATCTATGATTTCTCTCTGAGATTTAATAATCATTTTGCCTACATGTAATTTGGGATTGTCTTGGAGTGCTGGGAAATAATTATATACACAGAAGGAAAGAAAGGGGAAGAGAGAGAATGGAGAGAGAAATAGAAATCACAGAACCACAGACCCTTGAAGCCAAGAGGGCCTGGAGCCACCATTGAGACCACCTTTCTCATTGTGCTTGCTGACGGGAAACTGAGACCCAGAGGCCAGGAGTTGAGCTGAGACTGGAAGTGGGGAGCTCAGAACAGGAATTACCTGCTCTATAGGGGGCAAGAGTAAACACTAGATAGGAAGGGCAGGGTTAAGGGCTGCAACAAAACCTGCTGGGTCCCAAGGGTGTCCACAACCCTGTCCCTAAGGGTGTCCACAACCCATGTCCTGATCATAGCCTCAGCTACCCCCCTGAACACTGCACCCATCCAGTCTCCCCACTGACAGCAACTTCCAGTCCAGCTCCCTTTCCATCCAAGGACATTCCTAGTCAGCCAGCAGGACTACGTCACCCATCTGCTTCCCCCTCTTCCTGGCTCCTCAAACTCCTGAGCCTCCCAAACACAACCCAACACCAAATCTGATCACAGGTCCTGTTTTCTCCAGCAAGCAGTCTCCAGCCTTGCCAGGCCCACCAGCCCAACTCACTTCACAGAGCTCACTCGTGCCTCTGCGCCTCACCTGGCATGTCTCCTATCTTTCCTACTCATTCCTTCTCGCCTCCATAAGGAAGTTTTCCCTGACCCCCAGTTGAAGACAGTTTCCCTGTGAAAGGATCTCAAAGCACTCCGAACCTCTCCTGATTTTCCAGTTCTCACTGCCACCATATTATGTGCACATGTGATTGACGTCTGTGACCTCACTAGACAGGAAGCCCCATGAAAGGCAGGACTGGATCTGTCTTGCCCACCACTGCAGCCCCAGTTTAGTACAGGGATTGGCACATTCTTTACAGACACAGTTTTTGACTAAGTGCATGAGTTCAGAGAGAGGACTTAATAAAAACCACTTGGGGCTTCTTTTACAAGAAAAAGTTCCACAGTCTTAGACACCCCAACATTGCCTGCCCTAGCCCGCCTCCACCCCTGGTTGAGACCCCTCTTCAAGGAAAGCATGAATGTGTTCCCTAAGGCCCCAGGGTGAGGACCCAGGGAGCCCTGGAATCTGGTTATCCCCTCCCTGCTCACCTCTGGTCCCTTCAACTCTCTTGACAAGCTACTACTCTTCCCACCCTCCCAGCTCCCTGGGCAGCTGGTTACATAACTGGGGATTCTGCATTATTTATGATCACTGATTATTTTTTAATTCTTGATTATGTTACTTATTGTCTTCCTGGGGGGCTGTGGAGTTGGGGAAAAGGGGTGGGGAGTGAGTTGATCATGATACATGATTCTCAAACTGCAATCTGGCCTAATTGGCCAAGGAGCTTCCTGAATCTATCCAGAGGAGGAGAGCTTGAAGGGAAAAGGGAGGAAAGGAAGGTGAGACAAAAAAAATAATAAGAAAAAATCCACACAATTCTTGCTGAGCTGCGGGTGATGGAACTGACCCACTTCGGCACAGCTCTGTGGTCCCCGGCCTCTCCTGCTCCAGCTGCCTCCTGGCTGGGCCACATTTATCTCATGCCTGCACAGCCCTTGGCTTCCCTGCCACCTTATATGCAGCACCTTGCCCAGGGGACTGCACAGTCACCACCGGGCCTGTTCCCCTTGAAAACTGGATGGGGGATCCTCCACCACCACCCCTGGCTGTGAAGGGTTTGTGCCCACCCCTCCATCCTCCTGAGGTGCTTGGGCCAAGGTGGGCAACTGTGCCCTTAAGTTATGTCCTACCCAAGAGAGTCAGTGATGATGTGAGAGACACTAGTTACCAACACAATAAGTACCCTTGAACCCCTATATGCTGAGTGACATCTTGGGGAGGGGGGAACTGAGGAGGAGGAGGCCGGGTACCTGTTCAAGGTAAGCTCAGCACCCAGGAGGCCAAAGGCAAGGCCCCTACCCCTGGCCTTTGGGGCTCCCAGTTGGCAGGGATCAGGGAGAACAGGGGCTTCCCTGCTGGCTCAGCTGGTAAAGAATCCACCTGCAAAGCTGGAGACCTGGGTTTGATCCCTGGGTTGGGGCGATCCCCTGGAGGAGGGGATGGCAACCCACTCCAGTAGTCTGGCCTGGAGAGTCCCATGGACAGAGGAGCCTGGTGGGTTACAGTCCATGGGGTCGCAGAGTTGGACACGACTGAGTGACTAAGCACAGCGCTGGGAGAGCAGTGGGGAGGCAGACTCCCACCCAGAAACACAGCCAGGAAATTCCTGGAGAGCAGGTGGGATTCTCCCTGAGGACAAAATCCACATTCCACGTGGCGGCCTGTGAGGCTCTGTGTAACCCGACTCCCTGCCCACCCTTTGACCTTTCTTTCTGCTTTTCTCCTCCTGGGTCACTCCACTTCAGCTGCACTGCCTTCCTTGCTAATCCTGAAAACACCAAGCACATTTCTTCCCCAGGACCTTTGCACAGGCTGTTCCCACTGCCTGGAAGGCTCAACCCCTAGATACCATGCTCACTTCCTTTGGTTCTCAGTTCAAAAGCCATCTTATTGGAAACCCCCTTCCTACCCCCATCACTGTCACTCTCTGTCCCTTTTCCCTGCGGCACAAGGGTGGGACTGCCCACTGTTGGAGGTAATAAAGGTGCCAGCCAGGAGGTCAGTGTCCTGACTTTGACCTCTCTGATGATAGCTGAGAAGTGGATGTGATTCTAAAAGCCATACATGGAATAAGGAGCAGGCCAGTGCTTGAGTATTTCATTAGTAATATTTAACAAATGCAGAGTAAGTTTTGTGCCCTGCTGCTAAGTACTTTATATATAACACACATTTAATTCTCATCACATCCCTGAGGCTGAGGAGTGGGATGGGGAGTGGAAAATTCATTATTCTCATTTACATGGAAAATGGAAGCACAGCAAGGCAAAGTAACTCTCCCAAGTTCACACAGCTGGGTAGGGGGCAGAGTTGGATCTGAATCAGAGACATGTGGCTGCTGAGCCCATGACCTTGGCCCTGAGGCTGTGCTCTATCTCTAAAGTAAGATCCATAGAATTTTGAGGAGCTTAGAGAGCCCGCTGGGACTGGCCTGGCACTCTGGAGTTTTGGGGAACCTAGGGGAGCTGAGGGCTAATTAATGATTGACCATCACATCTCTCTGCAGCACAATTTTAGCTTTCAAAGCATTTACATTCCTCACCTCACTCAGTCCATTAAACTACTCTTCCTATTCATGGGACAGAACTTGTTCCTCATCACCTGGGAGGCCAATGGCAGAGCTGCAGAAGGGGTTTGGCAGGGTAGGGGACTATAGTACGGGAAACTCCAAATCCTTTAGGGAAGTGAGTAGGTGTTGGCCCCCTTTCACGTGTGCGTGCTAAGTCACTTCAATCATGTCTGAGTCTCTGTGACTCTAGGGACCCGAACCCACCAGGCTCCATTGTCCTTGCGATTCTCCAGGCAAGAATACTGGAGTGGGTTGCCATGCCTTCCTCCAGGGGATCTTCCCAACCCAGGGATTGAACCCAGGTCTCAATATCTACCTGTATTGGCAGGTGGGTTCTTTACCACTAGCACCATCTGGGAAGCACATTGGCCCCCTTACCGCATGCCAAACCCTGATGAAGTGTTAAGATAACACTGAGGTGCAAATGATCATCATCCCCATCTCAGAGATGAGCAAACTGAGGCTCAGGGACCTGGGGAGGGAGGGCTTTAGTGTCCCTCATCTTTCGATGAACTTCAGGCTGTATGCTTAAGATGGGGAGGAGAGTCTGCCATGGAGGGTAGTGTCCAGGGCTGTGGAAGAAGAGCAGCAAAGAGAGGATGACAGAGGGTGGTACAACTGAGCCCTTTCTCTCTGCTGGCCCTTGCTCCTTCGTCCAGCATCTCCTGCTACTCCCAGGAGTCTTGCTTGAGAATCTTGTCTTCACACCTAAGTACTTTCCCCCTCTGACATGAGAACCCCATTGGTGAGCTCTGTGCTGGTACTGCCTGGGGAGTGGGGTGTGATAAGATGAGGAAGCCAGTGTCTGCCACTGTCTTGACCTTGGGCCCACCCACACCCCCGAGGGAAAATGCCACACCAAGCTACCAAGGAGAGGCTGACAGA
Organism: Odocoileus virginianus; assembly: GCF_023699985.2. Lineage (NCBI taxonomy): Eukaryota > Metazoa > Chordata > Mammalia > Artiodactyla > Cervidae > Odocoileus > Odocoileus virginianus. The sequence goes on from NC_069679.1 coordinate 13,605,657, forward strand.
TCCAGCTTTACAGTCCCCTTGGAGGACCAAGAGCCAAGATCATGGGTTCCAGGGAGCAGGGGGACTGCAACACTTTACTCCAAACCAGAGCTTGGCACTCCCCGCCCCAACCCAGTAACCCCATTCCTAACAAATCCCATCCTACAGGAAGTCGGTTATGGCATCTCTTCCTCTGTCTGGGCCTCTCAGAGCCTCGCCTGCCTTCCACTTCCTCTGCCCATCACCCCATGTCCAGACCCTGCCTGGGGGATGGGGGAGCTCTGAGGCTTGGCCCCTCTCCCAGCTGGGTGCCATTGGCAGCGGGCAGGCAGAGGCATACGGGGTAGACTCTGGTTGCCATAGCAACCTGCCAAAGTCTTGGGTGGAGGCACATGGCCTACGGGGTGTATGGGGGGCGGGGACTCATCTCTCCCCATCCTAGCTCAGGCCTCTGGGCTGCAAAGCCTGGGAATCTGGAGCTCTGCTGTTTGAGACATGAGAGCGGGTGAGTGTGTGTGCTGGTAAGGAACACCTAAAAGATCCGCAAATGAACTGTCACACTTCTAAGCTCCCTCCTCACCCCTAAAGGGTACACCTCAGAGCATCACAGCATGAGCATAAGGTGCCCCCTCTAAAAGGCCTCTGTCAAAATGCAAAGACAATCATTAGTCCACCTGCTGAAGCCCCAGCATAGGCATCAGAAACTTGAGTTCTAGGCTTAGTTCTGCCACTGGTAGGCTATGTGACCTTACACCAGCCCCTGTCCCTCTCTGGCCCGTTTCTTCAACAGCAAACAAACAGGGCTAGTCTAGATGACCTGTGAGATGCCTTCAAACTGTGGATGGCTACACAGTAGGGGAAGATGAAGGTAGGTGCCTGGAAGATGCTCAGTTGGGAGGAGGCTCTATGCTTATCAAAGCTGCCTCCCGGCTTAGAGTCAATCCTGGCTCTTTCTCAGCAGGCTTGCTGAGGCATAGGTCCCATGCTCCCGCCCAGGACTGAGACTTTGGATAGTTCCCATGACCCCAATGGGACCACAGAGCATCTGAAAATTGGTGGGGGGTGTGGGGGCGAGTCAAAGTGGGAACTGCAGTCCTCTGGACCACTGAAGTTGGGAGAGCAGGGGTTGCTCAGGGGCACCTCCAGGCTCAAAGATGTTCGGCTTAGGCTGCGGCCAGCCCAGTCCATGGGACGAAGTACCACCACTTCTCTCTGTCTGCAGCAATAGCCATTCCTACCTCCTGAGAAAGGATGCTCCATTAGGCTGACCCTGGGTGGAGGGGCTGCCCTGCCCAACCTCTGCTTCTGTCCCAGAATCTCTACAATCCCCTCTGTTCTGAACATGACTCCCTTCAAACACCCTCTGCTCCTTGGTTCTCAGGCCAGGCTGGAGTGCCACTTTGCCAGTCGAGAGTGGGTCCTCCACCATCACCCCCTCTTCCAAACCCTCTGAGCACCCCCATCTTCCCCACACAGCTGGCTGGGGAGAGCTCAAGCCCATAACTCCAGTTCAGTCACTCTCCCTGCCGTCTCTGCAGGGACCCTGGTTACAAGGAGTTGAAATTTGCCTAAAGCCCACCTGGCTGGCGTAATGGCACCCAGTGGGCAAATTCAGGCCAGCGGCTCAGAACGCTGGTCATGCATTTCAGGCTCAAACACAGCCCAGGGGGCAGGGCTGAGGACATGTGTATCTCATTACCCTGGCAATGTGGGAAGCAGTAATTAAACCAGCTCCGCTTAGATAGGCAGAGGGACACACATACCAGGATCTGTCAGTGACTTTTCACCCTTGGCAAAAAAAAAAACAAAACCATTCGGAATTGTGGGACAGGGACGCGTCCTTCAGAGGAGCTCCCTGCCCCTGCCAACACACACAGAAACAATGATATCCACTAGCAGCCCCTAGACCCGCGTCGAGGCGCAGAAGGCAAAGCCGGCTTTCATATTTCCAGGATCAGGGTTCTAAGTATCTGTGTGATCACCAGGGAATGCTCAGAGCTGGGACTCGAGTGGTAGGGACTGTCTCAGTAAAGCCACCCACGCTCTCCCCATGCCCTGTGTAAGCCAGTCAGAGACTGGGAGGCAGATGGTGGGGTCAAAGGTCAGCTTGGGTCCCAGAAGACTGTCTTCTACTAAGAGACTGTGGTGGGATTCCGTCTTTTATTGGCCACCATGGCAGCTCTGAGCCAAGGACCCACGACATGCTGCCTAAGCAGTCCCTGGATCAAGCAGGCCCCTCCAGCCCTGGGGTGCAGTGACATCTTTAGCAAAGCAGATGTGGGGAAAGGAGAACAAGAAGGAAGTGCCAAGCAGAGTGACACAGGTGCATACAGCTTGGCTCGTGCACACACACATACAAACACACACATGTGAGTATGTGTTGGTGCCAGGCCCAGGAAACCTGGCCTAGGGGCTGCCCAGCCCCTCACTCACCTCCCTTAGCTCCTTGGCCACCTCCTTGAGCTCTCGCAGGATGTCCTCCAGCTGCCCGATGACCATCTTCATGCGCTGTCGAATCCGCTCCCGCTCGCCACCACTGCTGGGGTCGTCACTGGGCTGCCCGAGGTCCGGGGTGCCCCGAATGTTCATCCTTCACCAAGTGGCCGCAGGCCTGCCCATGCTCCCCCCAGCTAAGCACACGCTGCGTCTGCCTCCATGGAGCCCCCCTCAGCAGGGCAGAGCTCCACATCTTAACGGCCCCCCAGCCCACCCTGGCCCTGGGTGGCCCTCACCCAGCCCCAGCCCCCTGCCACCACTCCGCTCCTCTACCTCTGGGTGGAGAATGGGACACCCAGAGGGAGACAGTCTGACAGAGGGGGTCAAGGTGAGGACACAGGAGGGCAGGGGGAGGGGCCTTGGGTCTCAGGAGTGGTTTCCAGGACTTGAAGTGCCTGTGGGTATGCTGAGCTGGACACAGAGGCAGGGGGATGACTCTGCAGGGACTGAGGGTAAGAGGTGCCCTTGGGATGGACAGAAGGCAGCAGTAATCCCCTCACAACTCCTAGGCAATTGCAAAGGCCGAGGTGTCGAGATGCAACAGACACCTGCAGAGGGATGGTGGCCAGGGCCTTCCAGATGTGAAAGGGGCTCCAGGTGTGGGTGGCTCTGGGAAGGGAGCCGGATTGGAGGAGGGCAGCCCCCTGCAGAGAGAGCAAGTCTGGCGTCAGCCTTCCCAGGCTGCAGCACCAGCCGGCAATGCAATGCCGCTGCCTCCCTCCTCACCCCAGCCTGCACCCTTCCTCGCTGGGGATTGGAGTTTTTTTGTTTGTTTGTTTGTTTGTTTTTTCCTTTGTGGGGGGGGGGGGTGGTGGAGGCAGATGCTCTAGAGCACAGTCTCTCCTCTAGAGGGGAAAGAGGGAGCCCTTGCTTTAGAAGCAGAAGTCCTCAGCCTGCCATGGGGCACCCTGCCCTGGCTCCCGCCACCCCCACCCAGGCCTGGCCCCGCTGGTTCACTGGAGGGCCCCTCCAGTCTTCCCGGCTCGCTCCAAGTGCCCCGGGGGTGCTCTCGTTCCCAGCTGGACCTTCCCTTCCCCAGCCCCGCCTTCCGTCAGAAACCCCACTCCGCTCTCGGACTCACCAAGGGTGGGGGCACCGACCTTCCTTCCGAGCAGCGTCGGGGGCCAAGTCCCAAGACGAGGTTGGGGGCCCCCAAGGCTCCCTAGGGCGGGCTTCTCTCTCTGGACCCTTCGGCCCCTGGCCTCAAGGAGGTCCTCAGAGCCGTCACCGGAGACATCTGGGCGGTGGGAGGGGGCGGGGCCTCCACGCTCCAAGGAAGGGGGCAGGAAAAATCTCCGTCAACCCCCGCCGGGCTCCGGTGGGGGGGGGAATGAGCAAGGTTCCAGCGGGTCCGGGACTCCGAGGCCACAGGTGACTCGGGCACAGGGCGACCGAGGCGACGGCGGGCCGGTCCCAGCGCGCGAGCCAAAGTCGGAGGGATCGGAGGGCGCCGGGATCCCCTCAGCCCACGCCCGGTATTCCCCGGGCTCGGCACCGTCCGGGATCCGCTCTGTCCAGTCCAGATCGGCCGGCTCCGGGCTCCACCGTGGTCTCTGCCCTGCCGGGAGTGAGCTGGCGCCCGTGGGCGCCCGGGACACGCTCAGTCCGGACCCAGAACGACCGCGCTCCGGCACCTGCGGCGTCCGGAGCGGCCGCGAGGGTCCGCTCAGCCCAGCCCCGCGGTCCTCCCGGGGCGACAACGCTCTCGCGGCTCAGTTCACTGCCGGAACGGTCCGGAATCGCCGGGTCCCGGGGGGAGGGGCAGCGTTGGCCTTGGGGACCCGGTCCCCTCCGGGCCGGGCCGAGAGCGCGCGGGGCAGGGAACCCGGCCGGGCTGGGTGCGGGCGGGAGGGGCGCCGGGCGGAGGGGAGGAAACGAGAAGAGCGAGAGGAGGAAGCGAGGCGAGGGGAGGCGAGGGGAGCCGAGGGGAGGGGGCGCGCGGCGAGCCTGGCGGGCCGGGGCGCACGGGGCTTGCAGCCTCCGCTCCGCCGCCTCCCGCCCGCTGGCTCTCGGCTCGCCGCCTGGCCGGCCCCCGGGCGCCGGGTTTGCCGGTGGGGCCACCGGGCGCCGGGTCTGGCTGGGCCTCCCTCGGCCGCCTCGCCCCGCCCTGCCCCGCCGGGCTCAGCGGGCCTGGGCCCGCTCCCCGAGCGCCGCGCCGCCCGCGCCCCGGCCGCCCCCGGCCCGCCCCGCCGCCCCCCGCCGGACTGGCCGCCCGGGCGGGCGCTGGCTCCCTCAAAGGCCGCCCGGCTGGCTCGGCTCCGCTCGCCTCGGCGCTGTAAGGGAAGGGGCCGGCCCGGCGCGCCGGGAGGGAGCTTTTAAAGCGACACACACGCCTCCCAGCGCAGAGCACCGAGCGCGCGAGCCGGGGGGTCTCGCCACCCGGGGGACGAGGAAGCGTCCGGCGCTGACGGGGGTGGAGGCGGACTCTCCCGAGCGCACTCCTGTTGACCTCGGAGTGCGGAGGGGCAGCGGGCTAGGGGCTTACTCGGGTCCTACCTTTCCGTAAGCCCCCATTACCCCTGCCCCCACTGCAGTGCGCTCCGGGCTTCCCTTTCGGCTAAATTTCCCGCATCAGACCTTCCTCCTTCCCCCTGTCATACCTCAAACTACTCCCAGACATGGCCTTAAATCAGATTAATTAAGAAAATGGAATACCGACGACATTTGCTGAGCACCTACTGTATGCCAGGCTCTGTCTGGGCTGCATGGGGCTGGAGTTGGAGATTCCGCAGATGGATGAAAGAGATACACTAGACACAGGTCATTTTGTTCAGTTCCTTATCCATTTACTCAACATTTATTCATTACTTTCTCTGTACCAGACCCCAGGCTCGACTCTGGGGTCACAGGAACGAAAAGCAGCATTTCAGGAAGCTCACAGCTTGTGGGGACATTCCTGAGTAAACTCACAGGTGGTACACGCAGAGCAAAGGCAAGTTCTAGAAGCAACATAAGGGGGGTGGGAGCAACCCAGGCCAGCGGTTGGCAGGCTGTCCCTGAGGCAACCCCTGAGCTGAATTTCAAAGGAGAAGTAGGAGTTACCCAGGTGACTGTCAGTGAGGAGGAGGTGGGGGTGAGCCTTCCAAGCACAGAGAAGGGTGGGAGCAGAGGCTCAGAAACAGAAGTGAGGGGAGGCGGAGTTTGAACCAACTGTGGCCTTTTGGAGAGATCATTTTGACAGCTCTGTGGAGAGTGGATTAGAGGAAGACCAGATCCTGAGAGACTCAGTCAGAGGCCATGGTTTGAAGCTTGGATTTTATACTGAGGTAGAGGAAAGACTCATTGGAAAAGTCCCTGATGCTGGGAAAGATTGAGGGCAGAAGGAGAAGAAGATGTCAGAGGATGAGATGGCTGGATGGCATCACCAATGCAATGGACATGAACTTGAGCAAACTTCAGGAGATGGTGAGGGACAGGTAGGCCTGGCGTGCTGCAGTCCATGGGGTCGCAAAGAGTCAGATGTGACTGGGCTACTAAACAACAAAGTGGGAAGCTGTGGTCTTAGTGAGGAACCTGGTCCTGTTCACCTCTCAGGAGATCCCTCCAGGGCGTCGTGGATGGTGGATCTGAGAGCTAGGCCCCTGACAGGAGACCAGTTAGGAGGCTGAGAGAGGAGGTGGTCTACATGGGAGTAGGGATGGAGAGGAGGCAATGCTTCAAGAAATCATTCAGGAGAATATGGGAGGACTTGGAAGATGAACTTGGAGAGGGAGTGGTGATCAAGGATACCTCTGCTTATAGCTTGAGAGACTAGGTAGATGGTTGTGTACCCACTGAGTTAGAGGAACAGATCTGGAGTGAAAATGAGGAGTCTGATTTGGGATAGGTGGAGACACCCTGAAGACAGTCGAGTATATGGTCTATGCCTGGGCTTGAGAGGGTTTGTTTTTGTTTTTGTTTTTTTACTGCCCCAGGTCTTAGTTGCAGCATGCGGGATCCTTGATCTTCATTGTGGCATGCAGATCTTTAGTTGCAGCATGGGAACTCTTGGTTGTGGCATGTGGGATCTAGTTCCCTGACCAGGGATCGAACCCAAGCCCCCTGCATTGAGAGTGCAGAGTCTTAGCCACTGGACCACCAGGGAAGTCCTGTTTGTTGTTGTTGTTGTTGTTTTGGTGGGGAGGAGGTGGGAGGAAGCAGATTGTCAGGCATTGAGGGCTGAGTGGGTGGTAAGAAATGAGTTAGTAAATATAGGTGACATTATCAAAAGTTCAGATGACAAGGGAGTAGAGGTCTTGAACTAGAGGCAGATGAGGGGCCAAGGGAGGTAGGGCTGGGTGGTGGTTTGAGTCTGGCCCACAGGAGGCTTGAATTCCAGGGACAGTGATGTGTGGTGAGTTCTAACAGTTTCACTTGTTCTCCTAGTTTTCTCAGAGGTGTGTTCAGAGGAGTCCTTTGGAGGCACTGGGTCCTCCAGAAGCTGTGGAAGTATGAATCCAGCTGCCTGGGATGGGGTAAATATTCTCCTGGGAAGGTGGGTCTCGAGGGCTCACAAATCACTTTGTTTAAAAATTGTGGTAAAATACACATAACATAAAATGTACGATCTTAATCTTTAAGTGTGCAGTTCAGTGGCATTAAGTGCATTCACATTGTTATCCAGTCATCACCACCATCCATCTCCAGAGCTCTCTTCATCTCACAAAACCAACACCAAAATTCTGTACCCAGTAACTAACTCCCCATGCCCCTCCCCCCAGCCCCTGGCACCTACTGCTATTCTGCTCTTTGTCTCCTTGAGTTTGGCTACTTTAGATACCTCATGTAAGTGAACTTGTACAGCCCCACCAGTCACTTTCCTGAAAGCTATGATGCAAAGGGACAGCCAAAGTGAAAAATGGAATAAGCCTGAGAAAATAAAGTGAGTTTCTTATCTTGGGTCCATGGAACCATCTGCCCACATCCTGGATGGGGGAGGTGTACTTGAACTTGGGTGTGTTAGGAGACAGTGAACTCAGTTTGAAAGGATAGGATGAAACTACGTAATACCTAATTGATGTTGGGTCACATTAATAGCCTGGAGGAGGACATGGCAACCCACTCCAGTATTCTAGGCTGGAGAATCCCACGGACAGAGGAGTCTGGTGGGCTACAGCCCATAGGGTCGCAAAGAGTCGGTTACAACTGAAGCAACTGGGCATGCACGCGCACACATTAGTAGAAGTGTGGTGTTTGGAAAAAGGAAGGTAACATTTCTTGTCCTCTGTGTGGGTTAAACTATGTCTAGGACCCGGATTCACTGGGTGTGTCCACAGGAGGGCAACCAGGATGGAGAATGTGTGTGTGGGGAGCAGGGAAGACTTGTGTGTATGTCCCGTGAAGAAGAGTTAGGCTAGTCAGGGAAGGCTGGAGGAGTCTCAACTCAGGAGCAGGGGTCTCTGGGTGTAAATCTTCAAAGGACTCCCACAAGGAGAGGTGATGCTCAGGCTCACCTTCCCTAGTATTTGGAGACTGACCTATCCTCTCTTCCCCTCAGCCTCCCTGGCCATCTGCCCAGATATCCCATCCTTCAGATCTCTGCTTAGATCCACCCCCACACCCACCTCCAGACAGCCTTCCCTAGTCCTTCAGTCAATAGGGAGAAGCAGAAGTACTCTTTTGGCCCTTTACCAAATGTTTCCCAGGGTATTCACTTAATGTGCTAGCTGTGTGACCTTTGGAGAGTCACTTAACCTCTCTGAGCAGGGATAAGGAGCCCATAAACATTTTTATTTTTTTTCCTGTTTTGGCTGTCTTGCCAAAAGTGGGGGGGGAAGGGTCATTTTCTACTGTCTCTTTGACTCAGAAAAATAGAGATGATAATAGTACCTACTTTTCAGGGTCATTGTGAGCACATGGAAGCACTTGGCCCAGTGCCTGGGACCTAGTAGGTACTCCATAGACTGTAGCTGCTATCAGCTCTTATTAATGGCTTTGTGTCCATAAGCCTATTTCCTTGTGAGGCTGTGAACTCCCAGACACTGTCTGCCCTTGTCTTTCACGTGGACCAATGGAGTGGAGTGGAGTTGACAGCTAGTGACTTTTACTTTGGCCTGTTTTCCATCATCCCACTTCAGGCATCCCTTTCCTTTGGGAAATTCCTCCCTGTTGCCACATAGTCCTGGTGAGGTGTCTGTTAAAATGCCCACTATTCCCACCCATCCCTACCCCATTGCCAGCAGGTAGGCATGTGATCCAGACTCCACCAATCACAGAACCCAATTTTTCAGCACCAGTAATTGGTTCAAGGAGTGGGCACATTCCCAAGCAGTGCCAATCAGACTCTTTCCCTGGGATTGATATGTGGATGCCAGGAGGAGGAAGCGTTCTTTCTCCTGAGGCACAAGGTTGAATGCTATAGTCTCAAGGCTATGAACAAGTCGTTTTTCCCATTAAATATAGGATCCAAGCAATGCAACAGAGGGAAGGGGAATTTAGAGAGCATGCTAGTAGCATTGCTGACGGTTCCAACTTGGGCTCTCATGGCCTTGGTTCTTGCAGTCCTTCTTTTAGACCTGGGAGCTACAACAACAATCTCTCCATCTAAAAGAGCCAATATGCTCCTTTATTGTTCCAGCTCATTTTGTTGGGTTCTAGTCTCGTGAAACCAATAGGAACTTGACAAACTCAGGGAATACTAAACAGATAGATGATTGGCTAAATGACTGGATTCCCAGTTGGGATGGGATGTCTAAAGTTCCTGAAGCTAGAGAGTTGGGAGCTGCTGCCCTGTGGCTATGGAAGGGAGGGAGGGTGTTTGGAATGACACAGAATCAGGCAGGCTTGGATTTGTGTCCCAGCTTTGCCATTCACCAGCTATGTGATCTTAAGCAAGTTATTGCCCTCTTTGGATAAGTTCCTTATCTGTGAAGTAGACAAAATGATAGTGACTGCACAGGATTGCCTTGAGGATGGAATGAGAAAAGGAACAGGAATCACCAACCTTAGTGCCCAAAGCGAGGGCAGGGGAGACAGGACCTAGAAAATCAGTAACTGTTTTTGTTAGCCTGCAATCCATTGTGATGGATTGTGCAAGAAGATTTCCTGAAGTAGGAAATGGCAATCCACTCCAGTATTCTTGCCTGGGAAATCCCATGGACAGAGGAGCCTGGCGGGCTACAGCCCATGGGGTCCCAAAGAATCAGATTTGACTGAGCAACTGAGCATGCAATGCATGAGATTGGCATGCAGATCAGAAGGGAATGAAGATTCAATCTGCAAACTGGATTCTCAGAAGGAGTGAGTCCTGGCACCAGGGAGGCTGTGACAGGGCCAGAATGAGTGTGTTCAGGCAGTGAGAGAGAGAGAGATAATGGAACAGCCAGCACTTAGGCAGTGGAGCTGGAAAGATCTGGCTCATCAGCTAGCTTTTCCACTATCCATGTGGCTCACTAAATCTTCCAAGCCTCAGTTTCCCTCCTCTGTAAATCCCTTCCTGAGAGTCATCCTGAGGACTAAATAAAGCAGTCCATGTAACATATGCAGCACAGGGCTTAATAGTGTTCAATGATGTAGACCATTTTTTATAAGTCTTTATTGAATTTGTTACAATATATATATATTTTTTATGTTTTGGTTTCTTTGGGCATGAGGCATGTGGGACTTAGTTCCCCTACCAGGGATCAAACCTGCACCCCCTGCATTGGAAGGCAAAGTCTTAACCACTAGAATGCCAGGGAAGTCCCAAGCTATTATTATGAATATTTATGGCTTCGGGAAATTTTTTGAACATAAAGGTGGGGTGAGTGGCTAACTCTATAGACAAACTTTTCATGTAGAATGTCCCCAAGTCAAGGAGAGTCTGTATCTGAGTTTCCCAGGAAAGGCCATTTCAACTAGGTGTCCTGTGTCCTTCTGTGACTGGACGGTGGTGGGGCTCATGTTGGGGAAGTGATGTCTGGGGATTTGTCTTGGTCCTGCCCACTGTAATCTCCTAGGCTCAGGCAAGGTTCTCAAAAGAGTTTTCTACGCTAGCTACTTCCTCTTCCTCACTCCTCACCACCCTCAAACCTTGTAACCTGGTTTAGTCAGCACTGCATGGCTGAAATCACCCTCACAAAGCAAGACTCTGATCTTGCTAAGACTAGTGGACACTTTTCCTCCCCTTGCTAAGGCAGTGGCTTAGTGGTACTCAGCCCTGCTGAGGCTCATCCTACTTCCAGGCACCCTGTCCTCTGTGGCATCATGTCTCATTTCTCGTGATTCTCTTCCTGCCTCTCTGAGGCTTGCTTCTCATGCAGTGCAGTGTCTCCTCCCTCTGGTCCCTTAAGTGTGGGTGATCCGTGGGCTCCTCGGGCTAAATCCTCACTCCATGCACCTTCCCCAAGGGAGCTCTTTCACACTCCTCAACAGTTCTTGCCTTTCAGTTTGCTATTTTCAGACGAGACCTTTCCAAACCTTCAGACCATGTTGCCAACTGCCTACTGGACATCTCCATGAGGCAGTCCTGCATACACCTCAAACTCAATGTGCTTGTATCAGAACCTATTGTTTCTCCCCGCAAATGTGTCCCCTTTTATCTTCCCCATCTCAGAGAATGACACAACCCTCCATGTAAGCCAGAGAGTTGAGATCACCTTAGACTCTGATTCTCCCACTGAGTCCCGTGGATTCTACCCTCTTGACCTCATGTAGACAGGTTTTTTGTCTCTCTACTGATGACCAGGCCCTTTCTGGCACCCACGGTCAACTAATGGATCTGCCGACCCTTAGACTTACCCTGCAGAGTTCACTGTTGATGGTATCGGCTTTCAGATCTACCTGTTCATGACCCTCCATGGTTCCCCCATCCCTGCAAGGCAAGTCCGGTCCCCTTAGTTCTGCATTCACATCTTTTCATGAGCTTGCCTTTGTCTATCTTTCCAAGCTCCTCTCTCTCACCTCTTGCTCCTGATGTCTTTGCCAGGCTGAGCGACTTGCAGCTTCTACCTTACTACCTTCTTCTACTTCCTGTCCTCTTTGCCTGGAATGCTCCCCTTCTCACCCTTCTCCTCCAGGCCAACTGCCAGACCCTCCTGAAATATTCTCTAGTGTGTGAGGTCCCTCCTCTTTGCCACCATAGAGCCCCCATTCAAGTGCAAGTTCAGCACCTGCCACATCACATTGTCACTGTGAGCCTGACTCTCTCCCATCAGACCACAAGCCGCTGGAGAGCAGACACCTTCATGCCCTCAGAGTCCAGCAGAGTCTGCTATAGTCAGTTCTCAAGGTATGTTTCTTTTTTATTTAAATCTCAAAAGTACTTAGTTGTTTTATATTTTTATTAAACAAAATATTAATATTTTAAGGTGACCTGAGATGGGAAAAGCTGGAGAGAAGGGGTATGGCACATAGTTCAGGAGTCACCCCCAAAACACAACCTGAGCCTTCTCTCCCCTCCAATGAACCTCTAACACTCAATATTGCTCTCCTCAAGAAAGACCTGTAAGTCAAATCTCGATGTGTGACTTAGACCAATCACATATCCTCTCTGTGTCTCTGCTTCCTCTTCTAAAAATGGGATGTTGGAGTATTCCAGGAAGATGATATTTTGCAGAGTGCTTTCACACGAAGAATCCTCAATCAGTCTGCCAACAGCATGGGAGAGGAGGGTGGCGTTAGCAGCCCTCTGCCTTCTGGGAGTTCTTGTTCCTGTTGTTGTTCAGTCGCTCAGTCGTGTCCAACTCTTTGCAGCCCCATGGACTGCAATCCAGGCTTCCCTGTCCTTCGCTATCTCCAGGAGTTTGTGCAAGGTCATGTCCACTGAGTCAATGATGCCATCCAGCCATCTCATCCTCTGTCACTCCCTTCTCTTCCTGCCCTCAATCTTTCACAGCATCAGGCTCTTTTCCAATGAGTTGGCTCTTCACATCAGGTGGGGGTTCTTACACTGACCTTTATCCTTTACTGTACACTCTCTGGTCAGGTCACTCTCTTTCCCTGCCTCCCTCCTTCCTTCCCTCCCTCTCCCTCTCTCTTCCTCTCTTTCCTGCTTCCTTTATATTAGTGTTTGAACCTGCTCTCTAAACTCTTAAAAGTAAGATCCCGCTTCCTTCTCCAAGTGCTGTCTCATCTTTCTGCTTTCTACAAGCAGAGTGGCCCCAAGAGTCATTCCCATTCCCTGCCTGTTCTCCTGCAGTTCTCACTCATTCTTCCTCGCTTTGCAGTCAGGGGTCCACCTCCACGGTTCCCCCAACAAATAAGTGCTGAGGTCACCAGTAACCTCCAAGATGCTCAATCCACAATCCTGATCTCACTTGCCCTCCCACTGCATTTGGTTCAGCCACAACCTGTTTTGTCAACCACCTCTGTTCCTTAGGCTGCAGGGACACCATGCCTTTCTGGATCTCTGCTGGCTGCATTTTCACCCCTGTCTCTCCGCTTGCTTTGACTGCTTTCCACCCTGCCTGTCTTCGGATGCTGGAGTTGCTCAGCGCTCAGTTCTGTGTCCTTTTCATTCCTGCCCCTCTCTCTTCCTGCTCTGCTGTATGCCCCTCTGTGGTTGCAGTTACCACCTGTAAGGCTCTCATTGTGAATAAGCATCTCCAGCCCTAAGCATCTCCAGATTCTAAGTTCCAGACTTGCAGATCCTCCCGACCCCTGGGCCATTAGTTGGTCATCAAATTCAAAACCGAGCTCAGATATTTCCTAAACAGTTCTTCCCCGTGTGTCCACTGTCTCAGCTGCTCTTACAGAAACTCTGGGAACATTCCTTCATACCTTCCCCTCCCTCTCCACGTTGAGCCCACCTTTGCTCATTCTGCCTCTTGAATATTTTCTATCTGGATATTCTCTGCTGCTCCCCTCTTTGTCTGAAGCACCATCATCTTTCTGTTAGACAATGAAATCCACCTTCTACCCTGTGCTGCTCTCTGGTCCTCTCTAAAGTATTCGCTGCCCAGGCAGCTGAAAGAATTTTTAAGAACTTTGAGTCTGGCATATCATTCTCCTACTTAAAATCCCTCACATATTTCACATTGTCCCAAAGTCCAAATTCTCCCCACATTGGCAGGTCCCTGGGTGGTCTGGCCTGTAGGTCCCAGCTGCGCTCTCCTCACCTCTCCTCCGCCCTTCAGTTGTACAGACCTCCTTTCAGTGCCTCTGGAATTGCACATGTGCTGTTATGTTCCCCCAGAGGCATTAGCCCTTCTTCACCCAGCTTACTCTTGCTCACCCTTCAGGCCCTTCCCAGAACCTTCCTTCAAACTAGCCCATGCCCCCTGGTTTTATTTTTTATGATGTCATACCTGCCTTCCCTACTAGAATGTAAATCCCTGTTATTGACTACAATAGAAGTGCTCAGCAAATACTGACAACTGAGGACGTTCAGGGCGGCCCAGCAAGTTGCTTAAGGTCACACAGCTTATCTGTAGCAGGTCTCATCTTAAACCCTTTTAGACTAGTTTTGGTGCCTCTGCCAGGGGCCCCAACACACACACACACATTCCTTTAATCAAAGCAGTAGATGACACACGATACTAGCTGTTTGGGCAACGCCCCTCTCTCCCTGCCAAGCCTCTGAGCAGAGGCCATGCTGTCTTACGTGTTCCTACACCCCTGCCTTCTCACTCAGCATCTGAGATTTGGCTGGGTTGGAATACTGTGTACCCTTGTTGGTTTGACTCTCTCTTGATGAGTTCCTCAGATTCTTTTCTAGCTCTGCCTTTCTGCCAAGCACCAGTTTCATTCTTTAGCTCAGCTATGGATTGAGCCCCCTTTTTATTTTTATCCTAAATTAAAGAAGAATAAAAGTTTAAAAGAAATTTTACTGAAAAAAATAAAGAATAAATGAGCCAATAATTGAGGGAAGTGCAAAAATAAGTAAGACAAAAAGTATAAAATACAAGAGCCTGGAAATAGTTGAGGCAGAGGTTTGGCCCCATAAAATCTGTGGACTGAGCTATCCCAGATCACTGGCCCCCACACAATTTTCCCTTTGGGGCCTTGGGTCAATTCTTCACCCACCCTCATCCCCTCCCCGGTCTGGACTCAATCCTGGTTAAGAGGTTGCTTTCCTGAGCAGACTTAGACTGCATAACCACACTCTGGCTGATAAATCCGGGAAAACACTTCTAAGGGAATTGGGATCCCAACAATAACAGGAAACAAAGACCCAGAGAGAGTTAGAAGAAGTGGACCGTGGGGTTCCGTGTTCATGCCACAGACCCAGATGATGACCGTGCTGGCTGAGCCACTCTGCGATTTCCCCCAGAGAGCCAGGCAACCTTGGCTCTGCCGCTGACCCCATTCTGGATGTGCAAGGAGAGGAGCAGGGGCTTGGTGCCAGGCTGCTGGGGTATGAGGGCTGTGGGGGCAAAGCTGAGGCTGAACCCAGGAGGAAGGGCGGGGCCAACCAGGCTGGGGCGGGACAGAACAGCAGCTTCTTGTCAAACACACAATTTAATTCTAAGGCTGTATTGCTTGTGCCTGGGAGATTTTCAGTTTGCAATAGTGTCATTTACAGATGGATTTGCAGTGGCGAATTACAAGTTTATAAGCAACAGCTTCTCTGACGCCTCAAAGGAAAAAAAACGCCTTATCCCTCTGCAAATTATAAATTCATAACTAACAGTGTTATCCAACTGAATGCAAAACAAATTCATTACCAGCCACATCATTCCATTGAATACCAAGTGAATAAACTGCACAGGGTTTTGTGAGGATCAGGGATGTGTCAGGAGATGAGGACAAGTCTGCCTCTCCCCACTTTCTTCTTTGTGTGCTCATAGGCCCACCTCAAGCTAACCCGCAGTGTAGGTGGAACTGGATGAATGTACACTCTTCGGATAGAAAGGAGGCTGGAGGTTATCATGGTGATGGTGGTGAAGGTGATGATGATGGTGGTGGTGGTGTACCACCCTACTAGTTAGTATGTGTGTGCATCTTTTGTATGACTGTCAGAACTGCTGTGGTGTTATCTTAAGGTACTAAGATACTGGGATTCCCTGGTGGCTCAGATGATAAAGAATCTGCTTGCAATGCAGGAAACCTGGGTTTGATCCCTGGGACAGGAAGATCCCCTGGAGAAGGGGATGGCAACCCACTCCAGTATCCTTGCCTGGAGAATTCCATGGACAGAGGAGCCTGACAGGCTACTGTTCATGGGCTCGCAAAAAGCTGGACACAACTGAGTGACTAACACTATCGTAAGATATTATCTTGTGAAAGTTCATATGTCTAAGTCCTTGTGAGTGTCAGGACATCCCCCTAAAGCAGAGATCATTCTGCAGGAAATGAAGGTCCTCTAAGCAGAGACCAGAATAAGAACACGGGTCTTAGGCATTAGAGTGGGGCTTCCCTGTGTCTCCCCAGGGAGAGAATCTTGGGACCAAGATTCAAAGGTCCTGAGACATCTAGATGGGAGCTCCCAAGTGGGGGGGGGGGGTCTCAAGACCATGCCCACAGTGTGAAGGAAACTTGGGGTCTCTGGTGGGCAGGCATAGGCTATGCTTTTTAACCTGGGTTAGCTAGTTCCATCTGACTCTGGGTGTATTCCCAATAGGTGGTTTCTGAAACTTACTTTTCTTTAACTGTAGAAAAGCAGAAAATGCAAATAAAACTAAAAACTACATAAACCACTCATAATTTACTTTGGGTAAAGTAAATTACCCATTAAAAGATGCGTACACATGCTAGCAGGGTGCTACACCTGCCTCCACCATCATCTCTGTAATCACTTTGGGGCAGATCAGACCTGATCTACCCTTCTCCAAACTTGGCCCCTTCTCCAATTCCATTCAGAAACTCTTGAGCACTTAAAAGACTTGACTAAATATTCGGTGAGGGGGAGAAGAAGAAATGGCCCATACTGCAGACCAAAGGCAAAGGGCAGGGATCTAGCTCTTAAAGCCTTCCTTCACTCCTCCACATCACAGGGAGTTTCCTGCTTCTCTCCTTCAGGCTGGCTTCCCTGTTTCTCTCCCTTCCTCTTGAAAAAAGGCACCTCTCTCTGTCATCTTCCTCAGGAGCAAAAGGAACTCCTCTCCTTGTCTCACACTGAGCAGGTTGCTGTCATCATTTGTCAGAACAGTTGCCCCAAGTATTTTTTTCCAAACAGTTTCCTATCTAAGAATAATTTTGGCGCCAGCTTTTCAGATAAAATATTTTCACCTTGTTTCATGAACACATTTATATTTTTAGGAATGAGGGTTATTCTACAAATGCTGGTGTGAAACCTGCTTGTGTTCATTAACGATATAGAGTCAGCATACTTTTATGTCAACAGATATATCTACATTTTCTGTTTTAATGGCTGCATATTAGTCTATATGGTTTCTTTAAACCATCTCTTTTTCTGCTTTGCATTTAGGCTGTTTCCAATTTTTGCTATTATAACACCCACACATCATCCATGCACATTTATCTACTTATTTTCTTAGGATAGATTCTTAGAAGTAAAATTTCTGAAAATGCACTTTCCAAAGGCTTTTTCATATTGTTAAACTACTTTTCAGAAAGTTTGTGCCAATTTATACTCTCATCAGCAGCTTGTATTATTGTCCTACTTACTATAAATGAAATAGTTTGTTTCAGTTATGCCCTGAAGTATTAAAGAAAGGGCCCCTGTAAACGCTTTGGTGGCAACAGTGCAACGGGTGAGACGTTCCTCAAAGGATGAAGGCTCTCCCAGGGAGCAAGAATGGGGTTATGGGATCCAGCTGCCCCTCCCTACATGGATTCTTCCAAGGCCTCCACTGAAGGATTTGACATTGATTGACTGATATTTTTTTGAAGAGAGACATCATTTCCTTTCAAATGATGGTGATGGTGATGAGTGCAGTGGTAGTGATGACAATGATGAGTGGTGTGGCGAGGACAGGGTGGTGACAGATAACAGTGGTGATGATGGTGAGTACCACGGTGATGATGGCGATGGGGGTGGTGGTGTTGATAGTGGGATGGAGGGGGCAGTGGTAACAGTTGGTGGTGGTGATGATTTAGGATGATGCTGAGATTTGCTGAAGGAGATGGTGATGGTGGCGATGACAGTGGGGCAGTGGTGGTGGTAATGAGATGTGATGATGGCAGTAAGAGGCAGTGTGGATGATAGACGGGGCAGTGGGGGTAGTCTGGTGGTGCTGAGAGTGGGTGTTGGTGGTGGTAAGGGCAGTGATGGTGGAGTATTGGACAAGTTTTTGATGATAGTACTGGGTGCTATGGAAATATGAAGGTGAAAATGGTGTAAGTGATTATGAGGAATGTAATATAGGATTAAATGGGTATGAAGAGAGAGACAGATTGTCTTCAGAATGAGAAATAATGTGAATAAAGGAAGCGGCATGAATCTAGTGCCTAGAATGGCAGGGAGGCCCACTGCAGGGCCAGAGAGCAAATCAGTGGTGGTGGGTGCTGCCAAGGGTCTTGAAAGTGGCAGGAGGACTGTGGGCTCCAGGACAGCAGCCCAGAGAGATTTTCTAGAATCCTGAGAGGAAGATGAGCAGGAGCTGAGTAGCAGGCAGGACAGAGTGTGCGGAGCTGAGGGGTCGGCCCCACTCCTGGCCTCAAAGGCCAGCAGCAGGCAGAGTAGGCTCTCCCCAGTGCAAGCAATCATCTGAGGGCCACTGGCAGCGTGGAGGAAGACGGTGTGAAGGGTATGTGGTGCATGATCCAACCTCAGAACCCACGGACCCCGACCTGCTTTTGTCCTGTGTCAGCTCCAACCGGCAATCCCGCTCTCGCCTTGATAGACGGAAGGGCCCAGAACAGTGTCCAGAACTCTGGCTCCCTCTCTAGTCCCCAGCAGCAGTTCCTCAAGTCTGCTAGATGAGCATTTACTCAGTAGCACTACCTGCAAAGAGCCCTTTCCCACTCCTCCTGGTGTAGCATGAAGCCCACTGGGCACATGCTCAAGGCTGCTGGTAAGGGAAAAAGTGAAAAACTTCAGAGAGGCAGAAGATTTATGTCTGAGCAGCCAGCACCCTGGGCCTCAGGGGTTAATCGATCCCTGAGGATGGTGCCAGGTCTCCCCTCCTACCCTCCGTCATCTTCCTCACTTCTGCACAAAAGCCACTGGAACCCATTGGGCACTCACTCTGGGAGAGGGAGAAAGATTTTTTCTCCCTATTTAATGATGCTGGTGACCTCACAAGGTTTCCATGGTGACAAGACCAAGGAACCAGGGGGACTTGGTGAATTAGGACAAACGAACCCACCCCCAAGTCATCTCCCGGACTTGGAGGGGAGGGGGCTGGATATAATCCATGAGTTTACAGAAGTGGGAAGGATGGGGTTTGGAGCATGCAGTTCTTCAGTAGCTCAATCATGTCCAATTCTTTGCAACCCCATGGATTGCAGCATGCCAGGTTTCCCTGTCCATACCAGGTTTCCCTACCATCTCCCAGGGCTTGCCCAAACTCATGTCTATTAAGTCAATGATGCCATCCAACCATCTCATCTTCTGTCATCCCCTTCTCCCCCTGCCTTCAATCTTTTCCAGCATCAGGGTCTTTTCCAATGTGTTGGCTCTTGGCATCAGGTGGCCAAAGTATTGGAGCTTCAGCTTTAGCATCAGTCCTTCCAGTGAATATTTAGGGTTGATTTCCTTCAGGATTGACTGGTTTGATCTCCTTGCTGTCCAAGGGACTTTGAAGAGTTTTCTCCAGCACCACAGTTCAAAAGCATCGATTCTTCGGTGCTCAGTTTTCTTTATAGTCCAACTCTCGCATCTATACATGACTACTGGAAAAACCATATCTTTGACTAGATGAACCTTTGCAGGCAAAGTAATGTCTCTGCTTTTTGATATGCTGTCTAAGTTTGTCGTTGCTTTTCTTCTAAGGAGCAAGCGTCTTTTAATTTCATGGCTGCAGTCACTGTCCACAGTTATTTTGGATTCCAAGAAAATAAAGGGGCACGAAGACTCTTTTTCAGGCTCTTTTTGGATCCTGAAAGAGAAATCTGTGCTCCTCTTTCCTTTCTGTGCCCCAACCCTTGTCCTTCCTGAAAAGCTCCCTTCACTGGAGGGCATGGTGCTGAGTGTGGCCCCTCACAGGGAGATGTAAATGGTCGCAGAGCACCCA
Source organism: Odocoileus virginianus (assembly GCF_023699985.2). NCBI lineage: Eukaryota > Metazoa > Chordata > Mammalia > Artiodactyla > Cervidae > Odocoileus > Odocoileus virginianus. The sequence goes on from NC_069679.1 coordinate 13,625,108, forward strand.
CAGGGAGGCGTTCTGATCCTAAGGGTAGGAAACTCCTGACCCTAGGCACCAAGGCAGGTGAGGAGACGGAGGTAGGTGGGCAATAGAGCAGAGGGGTGAGTTTGCAACGAGAAGGAGATTATCATTTGGTGAGGAATCAGGGGCTTATTTGCCTGGTAAAGCTTGGTCCTCTAAGGATCAGCCAGGGGCCAGCGCCTGAGAACATGGGCTGTGGAATCCACGTGACCAGGGTTTCAATCCAGGTGTAAATAACACCTGTACCCTGTGGTTGTAGATTTCATGGGACACATGGGTAAAGCATGTGGGCTCCCCTTGTGGCTCAGACGGTAAAGAATCTACCTGCAATGCGGGAGACCCAGGTTTGACCCCTGGGTTGGGGAGAAGGGAATGGCTACTCACTCAAGTATTCTTGCCTAGAGAATTCTGGGGACAGGCTACAGCCCATAGGGTCTCAAACAGTCAGACATGACTAAAGAGTTAACACTTTCATGCTCACTTTCTTGGGTAAAGCCTGTAGTAGGTGCTCAAAAAGTATTTCCTCACTCCTGCCCTTCCCTCCCCCACACCACACGGCCACCACAGCTTCCTGAAGGGATTTGAAGCACCACACTGCCCCTCATTAGTTTTCAGTGCTTTCAGGCACTGAATAATTTGATCCTCACATCCTTAGTAGCTTAAAGGCCACTGTACATTGTCCCAGTGCCTAAAATCCTAGCATGGAAGCACCACTGCTTTGCACCAAACCTCTTTTTACATAGTAACATCTCACTGGGAACATAACTGTCCCATCTCCGGGCAAAGGCAGTAGTGCCGGGAGGTGGGAGCAGTGATTATTTTTTAGTGCAGGTAGAGCCTGTGAGCGAGGACAGAAGAGAAAGGGGTGAGGGCAGAAAAGTGAGGGGTTGGGGGCTAAAGAGTTTGTTACACTGAAATGCTGGCCAGCTGTCATGCCATTGGCTGAGGGGTTTCCCTCATGGTGAGTGATGCAACCCAGAGATTATTCATCATCTGAGAGAAGCCACATATGCATATCTTGGCATACTCATACCATGGAAAAGGAGGAGAAATCAACAAGTTTTACCTTTTGAAGATGGCCCCTGGGAGCAAAGTAGCCAGTCCCCTCACACCAACAGTCCTGGTTGGTGGCTGCCTCCAGGTGAATCATGCCACCCCAGGCAAGGCAGTACCACGAGGCTGGGAGTCTGGAGGCAGAGAGCTGGGAGTGAACCCCCAACATTGGAGTGGAACTTGGACATTGGCTGCGTCTCTCTCTTTGCCCCAGAGAGGTTTTCCTGAGAAATCTGCTTTAATGAATTCAGAGGAGCAATTTGCAATTCAGCCCATCAAATGTTCAGAAACACTCTTTCAGCTAGAATCTCACTTGCTGGAAATCTGTACCCTGTAGTAGATGAAAATTCTCCATCAGGGACTGCACCTTCCTACTCCATACCCAGTGCAGCCTGGAGCCACCAGTGGGCAGGTCCTGCCCCCAAGAGAGTCCAGACTCACTGACCCATTGGGAACTGCCAGGTCTCATTGTCCCAGGGCTGCTGGAAACCAGGCCCAAGAGCTGGGCAGCTGTCAGCTCCAGCCTAACTGTTGCTTCCCTCCTCCTCCTTTCCCCAACCTCTCCAGCTCCACCCAGTGTGCCCCCTTCCCTTCCACCCCACCAGGGCCCTTTGAGTACCCTTGGGCTGCTTCCTCACTCCATTTTCTCAGGACATGGGAAGTCACAAAAGAACTCATGCTGGGGACTTCTCTTTTCTTTTCTTTTACATTTTCTAACTGGATTTTGCTAGCTGTATTTATTTTGATTCTGGCCATCTTACTGACCTCTCTCATAGTCTCTTATTAGTTTTTCAGTTTATTCTCTTGAGTTTTCTGGATAAACAATCATATCATGAACAAATAATGATAGCAATTTCCCCTCCTTCCTAAACGTTATGCTTTTTATTTTTTAAGTACTGTTTCGTTGGCTAGAACTTCCAGAACAATATAAACTAATTGTGGTAATAACAGGCATTCTTGTCCCACTCTAACTTAAATATGAATACCTCTTGCTGGTATTTTATTGCTAAGAATCATGTTGACTGTTGGTTGCAGATGAATATTTTTTATTATGTCAAGGAGATGTTCTTTTATTTTTATTATCCTAAGGCTTTTCATCAGAACGATGCTCAGTTTTATCAAATGCATTTTTGGTGTCTATTAACATTGTCACATAACTTATCCCCTTCTTGTAATTGACATAATTAATTATGTGGACTGATTTTCTGATATATAATCATCTTTGCCCCCTTGTTTTTCTAACTCAGGCATCTGTAGAATGGGGAGGAGAGCCACTGCCTGAAAGAAATCTGGTTGAATAGCAGATCTGTATTGTGAATCCTCCTACAATGCAAGAGACGCAGATGCCATTTTGATCCCCGGCTCAGGAAGATCCCTTGAAGGAGGGCATGGCAACCCACTCCAGTCTTCTTGCCCAGAGAATACCATGGACAGAGGAACCTGGTAGGCGAGAGTCCCTGGAGTCACAAAGAGTCGGACCCGACTGAAGCAATTGAGCATCCACGCCCTGAATCCCATGGCTGTGAGCCTGCTCAGGCTTTGGTCCCCCACACCGGTCATCAGTCAGAACAGATGACTCCTTTCAGCGGCTCCTCGTTGCCTTCAGCTGAAAACCAAGGTCTCTAGGTACATTGCTCAGGCCTCTTCCAATGAGCCTCTGTCCCTCTCCCACGATCCCCCTCCATAACCCCACCTTCTCCCCACTAATCACGTGGAAATCCTGGCAGGTGGCAAACCCATGTACCCTGGGCCTCTGGGCCTTCTCACATGCTGTTCCCTTGCCTGAAGTGCCCTTCCCACCTTCCTTCCCCAGGCCAGACCCATTCAGTTCCTCCAGGGAGCCGCCCTGCCCCAGAGGGCTGGGCGAGGAGCCCCGCCCCCAGGGCCACAGTCCCCAGCTCACTGGCTCTTTGGTGCTCACCAAGTGGAAGGTAGTTTCTCCAGCAGCTCCAGGAATCCAAAGACCCACCTGCTCCACCCGGGGTCCTACTTCCCAGACCCGAGCCCTACTACGTGTTACTCCATCTGCCCTAGAGTGAGCACACCTGGGAACACACTCAATGTGCTCACACTCAGGAATGCACACCGCTTGAGCCCCCCACCCCACCTGTGAGTTCCGGGGCTCACTATCCCAGCTCCGACAGCAGTGAACATGGAGAGGCCCTGGTCACCATCCTCACAGGCGGCAGCAGCTCCCTGGAGCCTCTTTAGAAAATGCAGTCAGCCTTGTTTCCTCCTCATAAAAATAACTTTTAGTGGAGCGTCAGGGCCCCATGGGAGAGTGCCCCCACCCAAAGCTGCTGCCATTGGAGATGCAGGCGGGGGAAGCCAAGTGGGCCCAGGTGGGACCAGATGACTGGGGATAGATGGGCGGGAGGGCCTTTGATGGGCTGTCCTCCCCTGGGTTTCCTTGCAGCCTAGATGCTGGCACATAATCTGGGCCTCTGCAAAACTGCTGCCTCTATCTCTCCACCGGGCCCCAGGCTCATCCTCCTGGGGTCTCCTCTGCCCATTCTGCAGAGCAAAGGTCCCCAGCCTCCAGGATCTAATGCCGGATGATCTGAGGTGGAGCTGATGTAATAATAATAGAAAGAAAGTGCACAATAAATGTAACGCTCTGGGATCATCCTGAAACCATCCCTCGCCCTGGTCCACGAAAAATTGTCTTCCATGAAATCAGTCCCTGGTGCCAAAAAGGTTGAGGCCCGCTGCTCTAGAGGATCCATTTTCAACCTTCCTCTTTCCCTCAGCCACCAGGGGCCAGCTGGAGTTTTTACCCGTTGGGACAAACTGATATCAAGTAGAGAACTGCTTGGCTACTAAGCCCCGGGTGGGGTGGGGCTGACTCCTCTCTTGCACCCAACTTCCTCCAACCCCTCTCCCCAGCAATCCTGAGTTATATAACATAGTCCTGGACAAGAATCTGATGAAAAGTCAGGTGACATGGCTTAAAGGATATCAGGTCCGGTGGTGGCAGACTGGGTTCCAATTTCGACTCCACCCTTTGCTGGCTGTGTGATCTTGGGCATGTTGCTTAATCTCTCTGGGCCTCCGTTTCTTCATCTGAGGCACAGAGTGCCCACCTACAGGGCTATGGTGTAGATTAAATGAAATGAAACCGACTGACTGGAAAGCACTCACGCACAGTGTCCGACACATTGTACTTGCTCCATTAATGTTAGCTGATGTTATATTGAGTTGGCCAAAAAATCTGTTCAGGTTTTTGTACAATGTTCTGGGAATTCCTGAATGAAAGTGTTTGGCCAACTCAATACATTACAGGTCAGAGCAGGCTGGGGTGTAGCTGTGACCTCATAAACTGAAACTTCACTCACTGGTGGATAGAGAAACTAGGTCCCAGAGAGGCATAAGATGTTAGGTTGCTGAAGCCCTGGACTTGTGTCTATTGAGGAGCTCTCTGCAAGGAATATGGGGCTTCCCAGGTAGCTCAGTGGGAAAGAATTCACCTTGCCAATGCAGAAGATGCATCGATGTCTGGTCAGGAAGATCTCCCCTGGAGGAGGAAATGACAACCCAGTCCAGTATCCTTGCCTGGGAAATCCCATGGAAAAAGGAGCCTGGTGGACCAAAGTCCATGGGGTTACAAAAATTGGACACGACTGAGTGACGGAGCACCCACACTTGCTGCAAGGAGTAATAATTTCAATCACAAAGACCTTGATGCCTGCAGTCCTGGGTCTCAGCCTCGGTGCTATGACCATCCTGAGCTGAGCTTAGTCCGCTCAGTCTTTGCGACCCCATGGACTGTAGCCCACCAGGTTCCTCTGTCTGTGGGATTCTCCAGTCAAGAATACTGAAGTGGGTGGCCATGCCCTCCTCCAGGGGATCTTCCCAACCCAGGGCTTGAACCCATGTCTCCTGCATTGCAGGTGGATTCTTTACTGACCGAGACACCAGGGAAGCCCACATGAATATCCTGGCAGTCTCTTAATTATATAAAAAAAATAAACAAATTTATTTACATTGTGCTTACTGAGTGCTTTACAGAATTACAAGCCCTTTATGTCTATTAACTTTATATATATGATAGCAATATTATTAATAACTTTAATTTTTCCAACCAACATGAGGTAGTACTATCATTATCCCCATTTCATAGATGAGGGAGCTGACAGTTCATGACTTGCCCAAGGTCACCAGCTAGCAAGCAGGAAGGCTAACTTTCTGCCAGCAGGGGTGTCATGGATGAGGAGACTTTGGGCTCCAAGGTGGACTCATCGAGAGTTCCTAGAGTGTTTTCCCCTATAGCTGATGCTGGGCTGGAGGAGACATTCCTGGCCGACTTGGCTGCCTGTGACTGGGTTCAGTTAGAGCCTCAGCATTGACCTACAGATGCCCATCCCTGACACCACATCTCAGGCCACAGAAGGTATTTTCCTGGAGAGAGGACGGTGGCAACTTGGAACAGGAGAGCTCTTTATTATTCAGAATAACCATACTATTTAATTTACTATTAATAATAGCTCTTGAGTCAACCTTCTCTTGAAGAGACTAGAGAACTGAAAGGATGGCCCTTCTCTTTCCTCCCCTCCTCCCTCCCTTCCTCAGAAAACTGCAGACGCCGTCACGAATGAATGAGTTGTTTGGGGGGTTAAAGTAGGAGGAATCGGGGACCATACCAAACCCAGTTACCCTTCCTCCCCGCACAGCCTTGCTCTGCTTTTCCTCTGCGGGTCCCCGCAGGGCCCCCACGCCCCGTGCTGTCAGACCCCTGAGCGTGGATGGCATCCATCCTCCTAGGCTGAAACAGAGGGCAGAGGCTGGGGGCTATGTCCCAGCTGGAGCCAAACCAAGGCTGTGCTCCGCAATCCTTGACCCCCTTGTCCTGAGGGCAGGAGTGAGTGTGTGGGGTCTGTAGCTGCGACCCCACGGGGCCCCAGCCTCTGCCCTCTTTGTTCAGTGGGGGGGCATGTAGTGTAAGGAGTAGCACATCGAGAGAGGAACAGAGCCAGAGAGGAGACCTGAACCCTTGCCAGGGGACTATTTGGCTTGGAGTTCAGAAGACTCCGGGGATCTGAGAACTGCCTTCAAAGAACGGGAGGGATTTGGTTTCTCACCCACAATTTTTAGCAAGGCCCTTCTCTGCCAGGCACTGGGGACGTGTGGCTCAGGCTCTATGGAGCTGCCAGAGCGGCAGAGGTGATGGACTGGAACATAACTCATACCACCGTAAGGCTTCAGGGGCAGAACCATCAGGTCCAGATGGAAGTTGTAGGAGGCAAGGGCTTGATTTGTCTGAATCAAAGCTAGGTGGGTTGATTTCCTGGTTCCCAGAGGTGATGGTGCAAAGACTTTCCTCCCAAGTTGAGTTTGGCTCTTGGGTGTTTATTCAAGACGGTGCACAGGCTCCTGGGCACCCATCATCCCTGACTCTGCTTCCCATATTTGAGCCCCTGTGTGATCTCAAATGTGTCAAGCGGCCCCCTGGGGCGGACCTCCCAGAAGGCAGAGGGCTTTTTCTCCCTTTCTTCTAACTGACCGACTGCCTGGAGCCGGAGGAGCAGGGCTATCCCTACGGGCTGTGGGATGAAGGACTCAGATCTGCATGTCAGCATCCTGTCCCCCACCCCCATCCCAGGGAGATAGTCGATAGGCTCCTCTCCTCTTCCTGTCCACCCCTCCACTTGGGCTGAGTCCTAGAATCCCTTAGGGGATTGCAGAGTGCTTTTTAACAGACACTGCCGTGGGGTAGTTTCAGACCAGTTGTCATGACACTTACACTTTCTTAATCTGCTAGAGCCTGGTTCCACATACCTGCACACATACTCACTCCTGAAAACACACCCTCACACGCGTGCTGGCTCTCATTGTGAGGGCCCCACTCTTTATTCAAGGAGCAGTTTTGGGTGTCTGAATGGAGGCTTGAAGACTCTGTCTTTGCAATTAACACGCTGCAGCAGTATTATTAGCCTCTGATAGGCAGGTCTGCCTTTGCCAGAGACTATAAATATGTGGGGCCAATGACTCAGCAAATCTGTTGCTATTTTTCTTGCAGGTCCGTGTGGATCTGTGTCTGTGTACACCATGGCCCCATCTCCCAGCAGCTCCCATGGCTCGTATCCATGGAAACGCAGTCCTCCCCACTCTAGCACTCTGGCTGATAAACACTGGGAGTCTCCCCAGCCCCCCACCCACCTTGGAGGGAAGCGTGGACCACAAGGGCTCCCACCGAACAGGAGGATGCCATTGACAGAGGAGGTGCTGCTTTCAAAGTCAAGGCAAGGCTAAGTGTCCAAGTCCTTCTCCTGCTGATCTGTGGTCAAGGCTTTGTCGTCTGTTCAAGGCGAGTGGCCTGGTGGGGAGCTGGGAAAGAGATCAAACTGGGTGTAAAACCTGGGGGACTTGTCTCCTGACCTTGACCCTCTCAAAAGAAGTTGTGGATCAGAGGAAAAAGTGTGGGCTTTGGAATTCTGCCCCTCCCCCTCTCTCCTTTCCTTCCACAAAGATCCACATTTGCTCCCTCTGTGCCAGGCCTTGTGCTGAGATGAATCAGAACCAGACCCTTCTCCTTGCGGGCTCACAGTCTTGGGGGAGAAGACAGATTCAGCATCGGGTCATTGAGCTCAGGGGTCCTGAGTGTCAGGTTGGAGAGGCGGGGCACAGGAGGATGGGCAGAGCTTCCCCTGCTCACCCCTGGGGCCAGGAGAGCCTTCCTTTGGGAGCTGCAGCTTGTGATGCCAGGAGGATGAGGCCGGGCAGGGGAGGTGCTGGCAGGAGGCAGAGAGGACATTCTGTGCAGATAGGCACCCCTGGCCAGTGGGTTGGTGAGACTCACACATGGACCTCTGACTGTAACTCCTATTAGTAGCTTCCCTTTGAGAAAGCGACCTAAGCTCTCTGGCCCCTAAAATGGGAAACCGCAACACCTACCTCGCTGTGCTGGATGAGAATTAAAGAAAGCATCTGGCCCCAATCTAGTGAATGTTGATTGTACTAACTCGATAACGGAACAATCCACAGACCAGTTACATTTTTCCTTTAGGATCTGTTTCCTGGTGTCAGGTGAAGAGGCTGGGCTAGATAATGTTCAGAGACCCAACAGCTCTGATTTTCCCTGTTCTCACTTTCCCTGTTTTCCAAAAAGGGAGAACAAAGTTACCACCAGGTCTCAGAAGCAAAAGAAAGGGTCATGGAATCATTCAAGGGACATCGATAGGGACCTCCCTAGTGGTCCAGTGGTTAAGAATCCACCTTCCAATGCAGAGGACTCGGGTTCGATCCCTGGTCAGGGAACTGAAACCCTACATGCCGTGGGGCAGCTAAGCCAGCACAACGCAACTGCAGAACCCGGGTGTTCTGGAGCCCCGAGCATCGCAACTAGAGAGAAGCCCATGAACTGCAACAGAGGATCCTACATGACGCAGCTAAGACCGACACAGCCGAAAATAGACAAGTAAACAAATACTTTTTTAAAAAGGACGCGGGCAGTTATTGAATAAGCACAGCTTGTTTCTCCTCTTGCTTAGGGAAAGCAGGGCCAGGCTGATGTCACAGCGGCCACTCCTGGGGCTCCAGGGGAGCAGGAGCCTCACCCTTTCCCTCAGAACATCCTGCATGACTGGACAGACCCCAGGGACCCGCGGCCACGGGGCAGCAAAGTCAGTCCCAACCTTCCCCCTATGCTGCTCACCCCACATTTCTGTCTGTTCTCTGTGGGGAAACAGGAGGACTGGAGGTCTAGAACCTGAGTTCTAAGACTGTCTGATCCACTTCTGGCCTCCACACCCTTTAGGTCCTTTTCTTTAAGCCCCAGGGAGGCTGGAGAGCTGAGATGCTTAATTTGCTTTCCCGGAGCAAAGCCACACTGACCCTGGGAGGTAAATACTATCATTCTCCCCATTTCACAGAGAAGGATACTGTGGCCCAGAGAATTTGGCTACTGGCCCCAGGTGCCCCAGGTGCGCGTGGCAGAGCTGGGGTATCAATTCAGGTCAGCGTCACTCCAGGGCCCAGGCTCTCTCGCTGCTCTGCACTCCGCCCTCAGGAACTCCGGTGAACCTCCTCAAATCCTTCGGGAAGCAGAGAAGATATAAATAGCACGTGGGATTGGGGAGTGAAAACAGCAAGTTGCAGAACCATACACACAGGATGATTGCAGCTGTGTGCAAAACAGCCTCCGAATGACATGTGCCAATATGTATACATGCGTATGAGAGGAAATGCACAGAAGTAGGCCTGGGAGGAGACCTCTGCTGCTGCTGGAACCGTGTTCATCTCTGGGTAGGGGAGGGGAGATGGGGCACAGGGGCCTGTTCCTTCACCATCCAATATATTTCTGAATTGGTTCAGTTTCTAATACAGTGTCTCTGTGTATTGCTTGTGCAGTAAAAACATGCTACTCCGGAGGAATGCTCCTGCTCTGGTGACCCGTCTCCTCATGCCAGGAGCAGTGTGGTGTGAGGACCGGGGCAGGGGGTGACCTGCGGGGGAGTCCATGGTTAGCAGGCGTGAGCCTGACAGCCCAGATGGGCTAGTTCATGGGAACTTTTCAAACAGACATGGCAGCGCAGGGAACTCCCTGGGCTTCATCTGTCTTTCAACAAATCGGAGAGCCTCCCCACCCCCCATTTATAGACAGGACCCTGAAGTTCAGAGTCAGCTTAGTCCAAGTTTAGAGGGCTCCATGGCTGTGAGTTGATTGGTTAGCAAGGCTCAGAGAATCATGAGCTTTGTCTTCAGACAGACCTGGCTTAGATTTTACACAGTCTGTCCTAGAGTCTCTGAACCTCAGCTTTTCTGTCTGTAAAATGGGATTGATACACCTACCTGGAAGAGTTTTTGTGAGTTGAATGAGATCAAGTTTGCTAAGCGGCTGTCACCCGACAGGTTTTCTTCATGGTGGTCCCCCAACTCTCTTCTCTCTTTGTCAAAGGGAAATGATGTTCTGGTATCAGCATGGCACAGAAAAAACCCAGGCCTTGATCTGAATCCTGGTTTGGCCATGTAGAAACAACTATCATACACTGAACATGTGCTGGGTGTCCCAGACCATGCCAAGGGCTGTACATACAGCTCCTTTAATCCTATTCCTGCTTTCTACCTCTGAGATAGGCATAATTTACAGATGTGGGAATTGAGGTATCAAGGTTGGCTGGCCTCTTACAATGAACTTGGAAAGAATTCCCCCTTTCCCTATTATTCAGAAGATTTTGTATAATAAGGTTTATTTGTTTTTCTTAAATATTAGGTAGAATTCACCAGGAAAATCATCTGGGCTTAGGGTTTTCTCTATAAGAAGAGTTTTTGAAGACAAATTCAGTGTCTTTAAGAATTTTAGAAGCATTTCTATTTTCTATTTCTTCTCATATTAGTTTTAATAAATTTCCTTCTCCTTAAGAAGATAATAACAATTCCTACCAGGCAGGATTATTGGGCATATTGATGGAGTTACTTACTCCCTGTGTATAGTAACTGAGCAGCATGCCCACCTAGGCCTGGAACACATTAGGTTTCCTGACATTGCACTTGGGCATCCTGTTGTCCACCACTCCCTCCATCAGAGCCTAAGAGGACGGGGATGGGGGCCAGTGCCTCCCCATTGGATGTGGGACCTGAAATCTTCTAAAATGCCAGAGAGACTTGAATGAGGGCAGGAAGGCTCTGTGAGACTGGCACTTGAAGCTGGAGGGGCTGGCCAAGGCCTCGGACCACCCCCGCTGCCCACCCCGGGAGCCAGGGGAAGCAGAGCCCCCAGGACCTCCACATGCATGGGCCCAGCAGCTCTGGTTTGGAAATGCTGAATGGCTGATGGTGCTCAGGTACTCAGGTAATGCATATAGGGAGAGAGGAAGGGAACCAGGAGATGGGGGAGGGGTGCAGAAGGTTTTTGGTCCAGAGGAGTGAGAGGTGAGTTTTAAGGCCTTCCCTGTCCAGTAAGCTTTCAGGGCCAGATGGTTACAATCACAAACCCCTGCCTCTGCCTCCTCCCTGATCCCTAACTTCTAAATCTGAATCCTAGAGGAGTGATTATAATTGCAGGCCCTGAAAGACACCCCAGGACCACCCCTCCAGCTCCAGAACCTAGGCAAGGTGGGGCCCTGCAACATACCGCCCTTGACACTTTGCGCTCCACTCTCCTTCCCCACTGAACCGCAGGGCTGAGTGGGGGTGGGGCAGAACACTCAGAATGCGAACAGGCTTTGCTCTCTTGGCTCCAGGCTTCCATCCCCTCCCTGCTCTGTGAAGCTGGAAGCAGCTGGGCTTATTGCTGGGAGTACCCATCCCTGAGTCCAGCCCCCTGGGGGCTGTTCCCAGGGATCCCCTACGCAGGGATGTTCTAGGCCCTGTGACAGCCTGGCAGAGCAGAGCCGCTCCATGTGGCATCAAGATCATAAAGAGAGCTCAGTAAACCCTGAACAGGGGCACAAGCGAAAGCACCATGGCTCCCTGGATGACTGGAACCCCTACTGTATGATCTCGGCCTATAAGGGTAAAAAGACACCCGGTCTGGTGAGGGACGCCAACATATACAAGTAGAATCACATCTTTGGGTGATACATGCAGTGCTGAGAGTGGATCAGGGTATTGCGGGGACACAAAGGAAAATGTCTAATCCGTCTGGGGATGCAGTAAAGGTGCGGTGGAGGCGGGGGCATTGGAAGAGGGAGCAAGGGTTGGGTTTAGAAAGATGAATGGGAGCTATCAGGAGGTTGACAGAGCTCGGACAGAGTGCAGGCAGCAGGAAATGCACATGCAATGATACAGGGGAGTAAGAGATCACGTGGTCCCTGATCCAGTCCATTCGTGGAGTGACTGACATGCAACACTCAGTCTTACTTCCAGGTCAGTTCCTGCTCCAGGAGGGTCCTGGACTCAAAGTGCAGCAGAAGCGCAGGGTCCTGACCTCCCCAGCAAATACTAACTAAGCTCAGAGGAAAGAGATCCCTTTCTAGCTGGACTCAGCATTTCTCAATTGGAGGGTAGGATAGCAATTAAGGATGTGCTCAGTTGCGTCCAACTCTCTGCAACCCCCTGGACTGTAGCCCGCCAGCCTCCTCCGTCCATGGGATTCTCCAGGCAAGAATATTGGAGTAGACTGCCATTTCCTTCTCCAGGGGATCTTCCCAACCCAGGGATCGAACCTGTGTCTCTTTCATCTCCTGTGTTGGCAGGAGGATTCTTTACCACAAGCGCCACCTGGGAAGCCAACAATTAAGGATGGCTGGAAGTAAAAGAAAACCTAATAGTGTCCTAACACATAAGGCAGGCAGGAGGGTGTTTGTTCCATATAACTCGTAGTTCAGGGGTGGACAGTCCAGGGCCAGTGTGAAAGCTCCACTAGGCTGTTGAGGCTCCAGGCTCCTTCCATCATCCCCTTCACCCATTCTTAGTGTGAAAGCCTTTGTCTTAGAGATTTTGCCTCAAAATAGCAAGATGGCTGTAGCAGCACCAGACCTCTGTCCACCTTTCTGGCAGAAAAAAAGATGGAAAGGTTAGGATAAACAATAAAGTCCTACTGTGTACCACCAGGTCCAAAACCCCACTTCACCTGGCCAATTATGAAGTGGCTTCCTTTGGAGGCTGGAGAAGGTGTGCAGACCAGCGAGGGGTGTAAGAGTTACCCATGAACTGGCTGTGGCACGAGGGGTGGTCACTGCTCTCTCAGCAATGTCAGCCCCCCACAGTGTCCGAGGACCCAGGCCGCTTCCTTACCCAAGAGCTCTTCCCACCAGTGATCTGACACATCCTCACCCCTCAGAGCCCTGAGCCCCGGAGGCTACTTCACTGTTATAGCACAGGTTCTCTGCAAGGCTCCCTCACCCAACCGCAGAGGGAGAGCAGAGATTCACACTGGGTCTGGCAAGGAAGGCCCAGGACTGGGCATCCGAAGGCCTGTGTGACCTTGGGGAAGTCAGGCAACCTCTCTGGGCCTTTAGTGACACCTTGTGGCAGCATCTTCTTGAAACCAGAGTAACTGAGTGAAAAAAAAACAACAACATATTTTCCTCCCACCGTTTCTATCCTCCATGCCCAGGCCTGTCTCACCTCTTTCAAAATATCTGATCCAGCCCTTCTCGTCCATGATTAAATGAACCACCTTCTCCAGGGAGCTGTTGGAGCTCAGTCCTTCCATCTGGAGCTACGGGTTCCAGAGCTCAGTGCTGTGTGGTACCTTCATCAGGTCTGGACAAGGGGATGGGGGACACAGGCTGCTCACATGAAGTCAGAAAATCTCCCCATTTTCCAGAAATAAAAAGTGAGTCCATAGCCAAGTGAGACCTTGCCTGAGATACCAGCCTCAGCCTTCCATTTGCTTTCTCTTTTCTGAGGGCCGAAGGGATCTCACTCAGCATAGGAGTTGCCGTTGCGTTGTCACACACCTAGGGAACTTCCTTCTGGGGCTCCTGTAATAACATAGTTTCAGCCTGTGTGAGGCAGGGCCCCTTGTGTTCAGCCTTTGAGATGAGTCCCCAGCCCAGCTGGTCATCAGGCTCAGAGCCTTCTTGGCTTCCTTTCCGGCCTCCGGAGGCGGACGCCCTCTGCTGTGCTCTCCCACCATCCAAACCTGCTCCTACCTAGAGATCTCCTGGTTAGAAGGGACCTAATAAAATCACTCCTAGAGGCAGCTGTTCATGACTAATAAGGGTACCCAAAGGGGATTGACAGGTTGAGAAGGGCCTTCTAGGCCCAGAGCCAAGCGCTAATGGTGGAGTTTCAAATCAGGTCTCTGTGGCCCAAAGCATTTTCTCTTCCAGCCTGGCAGTCTGACCCGCTGGCACAAGGAGATAGTTTTGGGCAGGAGAGAAAAGCTGTCCTGAGCAGTCCACATGGGCACCCAATCACCTGGGGATTGTAAAGAGGAGACTTGGTGGTGAGGTGGTGGGGGGTGAGTAACTGGTGGATAGGGCTTGGGGACTTGTCAGGTGACTTGTTTGGGGCTTCAATGGCCAAGCTTCTCATCATCAAGATTAAGGGTAATTGAGTAGCTATTCTGGGCAAGGTACTTACTACTCGAAAATTGGAGGTTGGCCTAAAACCCTCCTATTAAATGTGCACATCCCCGAGGTTTGAAAATCCCTCACAAAGCAGTGAGCATATGCAGGCCCTCCTCTGTCTGGAAAAAACCTGTGGTAACCCAGACCAGGTCTGTTATGACACAAATGTTGTGTCGCTTAATTCTCTCCTGAAGTGGACATCATGATTATCTCATCCCACAGGTAAGGAGACTGAGGCTCAGAGAGGTGTGGTTGATTGCAATTGTGCCGGGTCAAGTGTCAGAGCAGCTGGCTCTCCGAGGTCATGGCACAGTCCACCCCTCCCCCCCACACACACCTTATCCCTGGTCAGAGTAGCCTGTGTTGGGCTCCAAGAAACACCTCCCTTGTTGGAGGACAGCCATCAGAAATTCGGGAATTCCTGGGAAAGCCCAGGAATGCGGGCTTTTGAGGTCAGGGGTCAGACCACGCTTTTGGCACTGCTACATACTGGCCTGTTCTCCCTACCTGACACTGTTCCTAAGGCTATTCCTGTTATTGGTAATTTTCTGCTCCTAAACATTTGGGGGTTCCCTATCACCTTTCCCTCTGCTCACCCTCCCCTTGTAACTAGGCTCAGCCTGACCAGCCCCTCCACCACCTCAGCACGTGTGCTGACACCCTCCCCTTCAAGCTCATCTTGGCCTTCCTGTCGTCTTCCCATCATTCAAAGGCCCCTCCACCAGGAAGAATTCCTCTCTGATCGGGGCAAGTTATTTAACCTCTCCAAGCTTCAGATTGTACCTTTGGGGAATAAATGAGGGAATGACAAGAATCTGCTTCAGAAAGGGTGTGGTGTGGCTTTCACCAAATGAGATCCCGCCTCCCCAGGGCCCAGCACCATGCCCAGCCCAAGCAGAGGAAGCAGCGTCAGCCCCTTCATCCGTCGGTCTCCGGTTGGGAATCTGGTTCCCCCTCTCCAGCTCCCAGAGCATCCTTGGTCCCTGTCCTACTCTCTGCTGAGTTAGAAGAGTGACTTGGGGGCATCTTCCTCTCCTCCTGGTTCCCTTCACCACCTTGTCCTGAACTCCAAGGCCAAGGACAATGTAGCTTGTCTCCTTTGGTCATCAGAACACCCAGGAAGTGGGCCTTCCTCCCCAGCCCTGGGCAGCAAACCTGCCTCCTGGATGTGTGTGTGTGTGTGAGAGATGGGGTGGGAGCACGGCCTGCGCTGGGCTCCTGCCCCATCCCCAGCCCTGGTGAGAGGGCTCATTATCTCCCTTCCATACAAGCTAGCCTTGGGGTGAAGCCAGCCCTCAGCCTTTGATGGGAGGAAGACTTAATTACCTTCTCAGGCAGAGGATAATGAGCAGAGGAAAAGCCTGGCAAGGCTGCACTTCCCTAGTCCCTCCCCCATCCTGCCTCAGCCCCCAGCCTGTCCCCACCCCCACCTTCAGCTTCTTTGGCACAAGTGAAGCCCTTGTACCCCAGTCTGCCGTAGGATCCGGGAAGCCATGGTCCTTGTGGGATGCCCAGGTCACAGGGGCTTCCTGGAGCCTGGAATTCCCCATTAGCATTTCCTGTGGAGTCACAACAGGTGCCTTACCCAATATAGAAGGAGTGGCCAGGATCTCCTAGATCCTGGACCCTTTGGATGGGGAAGTGACAAAGCCAGACATGGTGGCTTCTGGTTCATGTGATTAAATCCTGGAACAGGAGGCAAGAGACAGGTTTCTCAGAGGAGAGTCTGGGTGGGTCACGGGCATGCCTTCAGTGGGGACTGCAGCTTTCTGCTGTCCAGGGGCCCCAGCACTCTTTGCGCACTTGGCTCACAGTGGGCAAGGAGGAGGCGAAGGAAGGGGGAAGAGAAAGTGTCAAGGGCCTCTGGACAAGAATGACAAGAAGACAGGGAGAGGGAGTTGGGCTTATGAGACGAGATCAACCTTGCAGGGCAGACTCAGCATCCTGGACTCTTGTGAGTGGCACTGGATGCCGTACCTTGAGCTGGGGCCACTCTTCTGCCCTTCCCTTGGACATGTCACCAAGTTCAGCCCAAAGTAGAGACCTAACTGGGCCCTGAGCCCCAGTGCTGCACACAGGTGGGGAGGGTGTTGATGAGCCGGAGGCCGGTTGGTCTTCCTGGCAGTGGGCCCCTCCAGAGCAGGATGGGTGGAGAGGGGCCTGAGGGAGAACTTCTGCCTGGGACAGTGTCTGCCCCCAAGCCCTTAGTGCCTCCCCATCCCAGAGAGGCAGCTGGAGGACTCGGGGCTTGGGACTGCTTGGGTACGGGCTTCTGCCATTGACTGGTTTGATGGTCCTGGGCAAGTCACTTCTACTCTTGAGCCTTAGCAGCCTCATCAATAAAATGGGGATTGTAACAGTATCCCATGGAGTCGTTATGAAGATTAGAAAGATAATGTATGTGAACTGCTTAACATAATGCCTGGCAAGGGGCAAATGCTCACAACTGTTAGCTATTATTATGATTGTTATTATTAATCTTACTGGCAGTGTTTCTCAACTTTAAAGAATTCCAGGCTTCCCTGTGATAAGCATGCAACCTCAAACCCTTCTTGTTGATGGTACAGGATGGAAAACGTCAAAGAAATAAAAGATTGAAGCCAAAAACAAATCAAAGCACTCATTACATGAAACATACTTTTACAAACTAAAAATCACCCCCACCCTACACACACACACACACAACCCAGGCTCACTTTGGGGATGGGAGAGGTAAGAATAGCTCAGGCTGGATTTGCGAGACCCTCGGGCCAAGCTGAGAGGGAGCCGGCAAGGGCTTTAGAAGGGAAAGTGGCAGAAAGCCTGGAGCCCAGGGCAGCTCCCCTCTGGCGGGCGCCTCTCTCCCTTCGGCCGCCCTGCTGTGGCCTCTGGATCCCAGCCCAGCTTCCCAATTCAGATAGTGATGTTTTGAGGGAACACAGGGAACGCTCTGGAATGCAAATACCTTTGAACCCTCAGATCCCAGCCGGCGCCCATTCACATGCTAATGTGAGAGAGTTTGGAAATAGCTTGAAGGGGAAATTGCCCACAGTAGAAACCCAGCGCAAACCTGGGCCCTGGGCACAGGGCCAGGGTCTCCAGGGTCCTTTC
Source organism: Odocoileus virginianus (assembly GCF_023699985.2). NCBI lineage: Eukaryota > Metazoa > Chordata > Mammalia > Artiodactyla > Cervidae > Odocoileus > Odocoileus virginianus. The sequence continues at coordinate 13,642,222 of NC_069679.1, forward strand.
CAGACTGGTCCCCTAGTATCCAGTCCCCCGGCAGCTGGGTGGGTCCTACAGCTCAGGGCCCAGGAGTGGGACAGTGCCCCTTCCCAATCTCCCCAGGCAAATAAATAACAATTCATTTAAGGATAACACCTGCCTTCACTCTGTCTTCCTGTGCACGAGGTGCTTCCTCCTCTAGTTGTCACCTGTAACCCTCACCTGCAGCCCATGGACAGGAGCTCACTCAAAGTGGCCCTTTGCCACAGATCTGGCAACGGGTGTGCGTGCATGCTTAGTTATTCAATCATGTCCCACTCTTTGCGACCCCATGGACTGTGGCCCACCAGGCTCCTTTGTCCATAGGCTCTCCCAGGCAAGGATACTGGAGGGGGTTGCCATTTCCTTCTCCAGGGGAATCTTCCCGACTCAGAGACTGAATCCTGATTTCTTGCATCTCCTGCATTGGAAGGCAGATGCTTTACCACTGAGCCACCTGAGAAACTCTGGCAACTCTGGATCCAAATCCAGATATCTGTACCCCAGGATTCTAGCACCAAGGCCTTTTGCCTCCCTATGGGGTTCACAGGGCTGTGAGCCACAAGGTGGCATCAGGGAGGTCTGGTAGGTGATGGATGTGAGGGTTGGCACAGCCCGAGATCCAGGCCCTAGGATGGACCAGAGATGTTGGCTCAGGTCCAGGAGGAGCCTCTCCTAGTGCTGAATCAGATCCCAGACCAGTTCATGCTGGGATAGGAGAGCAGACAGAGCTGGGCTGAAACTCTTAAAGGGATCGTTGTGGATTTTAGAAAGGTGATCTGCTGATTGTTTATGGGTGTGCTGTGGGCAGGCCCTAGACCTAAATAATCCTTGTCTCCTTCTCAGCTTGCTCAACTCTTCTCCTTCAAAGCCCAATTCAAACACCACCTCCCCACTGAAGCCCTCCCTGACTCCTCCCAGCTAACTCCCTCCTCTGTGCTCCCACTTTCTCAAATCTCTGTGGCATCACTTAAGTTTAGGTCCACCTCCTCCCCTGGCCTGAGCTGTCCTCAAGGGAAGGATCCACAGCCAATTCACCTCCATGCCTCCAGCACGCCGCAGAGGGTCAGGCATGCAGCATGCCTCCAGCACGCCGCAGAGGGTCAGGCATGCAGCGTGCCTCCAGAAATGTTTGCAGAATGAATGAGTGAGTGTGCCAGATGGTTCCAGTTGAGGAAGGCTGTCATCTTCACTCTCGTAGGGTCACCAATGAAAGGAAGCAGGAAGGCATTGCCCAGCATAGCGGATCTTCTGTGCTCAACGCATTTTCTCTGCTCATTTCCGATTTCAGCCACAGCTGCAGCACACGCTTTGGGTGAGCTGACTCGCTCCCTGCCAGCACTGTCCCCACTACAGCGTACTCTGGAGAGGTTCACTTTCTGCCTCAGGGCCTTGTGCAATACCAGGGAAAAGCCTGCCTGGCCTGTGAACAAACACAGGCTTAAAGTGCAGGGGAGCCTAACCTCCCCGGAAAGCCCTCAGCCTAGGGGAGATTGGAGCCAGTGTGTAGCTGCTCCAGAGCCCTGCCTTTCAGGCAGACAGTTCTGAGGACAGTCTGTGCACTTCTCAGGGGTGGAGGCAGAATGGCGGCTTCTCTCCACCATGGGGACCTTGAGGATGCTCCTCATGTCGCCTGTTCCTCTTTCCCGTTGGCTCCCCAGGTTCTGGTTTTAGCTTCTATTTTGGAGAAAGCCCTTCTCCAGACAGTGAGCTACATGGTAGAAACATCTTGCCTGTAGACTCCCTCTCTCACCACGTTCTGACCCTGTTTCCTGGGACTTCCTGTCCAACAAAATCCCATCTTGGCTTTTAAGGGTTCTCTGGGGGTGTGTGTGTGTTGTGGGGGGGGGTCTCCATAGAGGAGAGTTACTCAGAGAATGATTTCCTTAAATTAGACTCCATGGTCCCCAGGGGAGGGAGGGAATGGGTTCTGGTGATGCTGGGGTGGGGTGAGGGTAGGGAGTTTGTTGGGAGTTTGATGGAAAAGTCATTTTGCCTAATTGTATTGCACACATTAAACCAACAACTGCAAGAGCAAAGGCAGGAGGTGGGGGCAGACAGAGTGGAAAAATGGCTGGAAAGAATTAGCAGGCAGGGTGGTCTGAGACTCCAGTGGGAATAGGGTTTTGGGGTTTCAGGATCCTTTGGCCAGGCAAGAACACCTTACCCCACCTCCTGCCAACCAGGGTATAGAGAAGGTGGTAGGCAGAGTGCAGGAACTGAGACTTGGCTGAATTGACTATCAACTAAAACCAGGCAAGTACCAGGTGCTTCCCTGGATCCCGCTCGTTATAAGCTGCTCTACATGCACTGCCAGATGTAATAACCCTTGCAGCAACTCTGTAAGATGGGCACTATTGGAATCCTAGTTTTCCATGATGGAACTATACAGAGAGGCAAGGGGTTTGCCCAGGGTCACACAAGAGTTTGAATGACCCCCTACGCCAACAGCTGGGGACGAGCTGATCTCTGTAGTAAAGGGGCAGAGGGGAATAGAGGCCAGACCTCGATGGAGCATGAAGGGTGGAGAGGATTTTGGATGATCTGTGATGCCGACACAGACCATATCCACACGGCAAGCCAGTCACCAGGAATGAACACATCACTTACTCCAACACTGAAGCCTGCGAAGTTGTAAAGATAGAATACGACCTTGTGAAAGGAGAAGCCCTGAGCTCTTGGTGCTTGTGGGAGGAGGATGGAGAGCTGGAGGAAGGTCAGTTCAGTTCACTCACTCAGTTATGTACAAAGCTCTGTGACCCCATGAACTGCAGCACGCCAACCTTCCCTGTCCATTTCCAAGTCCCGAAGCTTGCTCAAACTAATGTCCATCAAGTCGGTGATGCCATCCAACCATCTCATCCTCTGTCATCCCCTTCTCCTCCTGCCTTCAATCTTTCCCAGCATCAGGGTCTTTTCCAATGAGTCAATTCTTCGCATTAGGAGGCCAAAGTATTGGAGTTTCAGCTTCAGCATCAGTCCTTCCAGTGAATATTCAGGACTGATTTCCTTTAAGATTGACTGGTTTGATCTCCTTGCAGTCCAAGGGACTCTCAAGAGTCTTCTTCAACACCACAATTCAAAAGCATCAATTCTTCAGTGCTCAGCTTTCTTTATAGTCCAACTCTCACATCCATACATGACTACTGGAAAAACCATAGCTTTGACTAGATGGACCTTTGTTGGTAAAGTAATGTCTCTGCTTTTTAATATGCTGTCTAGATTGGTCATAGTTTTTCTTCCAAGGAGCAAGCGTCTTTTAATTTCATGGCTGCAGTCACCATCTGCAGTGATTTTGGAGCACAAGAAGATAAAGTCTCTCATTGTTTCCATTGTTTCCCCATCTATTTGCATAAAGTGATGGAACTGGATGCCATGATCTTCATTTTTTGAATGTTGAGCTTTAAGCCAACTTTTTCACTCTCTTTCACTTTCATCAACAGGCTCTTTAGCTCTTCTTCACTTTCTGCCATAAGGGTGGTGTCATCTGCATATCTGAGGTTATTGATATTTCTCCTGGCAATCTTGATTCCAGCTTGTACTTTATCCAGTCCAGCATTTTGCATGATATACTCTGCATGTAAGTTAAATAAGCAGGGTGACAATATACAGCCTTGACGTAATCCTTTCCCAATTTGGGAAACTGTTGCTTCTTGACCTGCAAGAAGAAGGAAGATCAGAGATATCAAAAAGGCTTCCTGGAGAAGTGCGGTGGGACCTTGAGTGGGCTATTTGCCCTCTCCAAACCCAAGATGCCTCATCTGGAAAACAGAAAGCATACTTGCCCTGCTCCCTCCTTCCACTGGGAGGATCTAGGAGTATTGGAGGGTATGCTGGAAAGTGATTAAGATTCTGTTTGGAAGCTTCAGACAAGCACAAAGCCTGAAAATGCACTCAGTTTATCCGGGAGAGGTGAAGGCCATTCCCTGTGGGGAGCACAGGAGACCACCTCTCTCTGCTCGAGCTGCTCAGTGTTCCTGGGGAGGGGTCCTTGGGACCCTTCTCTCTCTGATCAATAGGCTAGGCTCCCAGTTGGCTAGACTCAGTTGGACAGACACAGTCCCCCTTCTCACCCATGTCCCCACAGTGCCAGTCACTGCCAGCCTGGAAGCCTCCAGCCTGGTTATCCTTCCTGCCAGCCGCCTGCCTGGTGTGTCTCCCAGGGCCTGACTTCCAAGATTCAGAACCTGATGGCAAGAAGAACCCCATCTGAATCCTGAGTCCCCAGCCAAACTCCCAACATCCCATCAGCATCTCACAGGGCATTAACATCCTAACTTCTTCCTGAGAAGGCTGTGACTCTCCCAAGTCCACTCACAAGTCCACTGGAAATGATCTGCTCAGAAAATGATGGTGTTGGCTGCTATTCTGAATGTGGACATCCATCGGGGCTCAGAGGATGACCAGGTGTGGGGTGCAGTGTGACCATGGTTCATTGTGTGAACACGTTCAGAGTTCAGCTTGGGGCTGCTATCAGAAGCTAATGTTTCTAGGACTTAACTTCCTTAGAGCAAGGTTCCAGTGGGGTGAAGGAACCAGTCCAGTGGGGGTCTGGGACTGCCTGCTGGGAGCAGTGTAAGGTCATCCTTAAGAGAGGATGCTGTGGATCAGGTAGGCTTGGTCTAAATCCTGGCTCACCACTTGCCAACTTTCACTTGGGCAACGTCCTGGCTTCTAAACCTTGAGTTGCTCACCTGTAAATGAGAAGGACTTCATAGCCTGGGAAGGCTGAATGAGATGAAAAGCTGCTGGCTCTGGGCCTGGCAAACGCTATCAGGAAATGTTAACCTCTGTGATACACGTGTCTAGACATACATGCCCACATCATTGAACAGGAGGCTCCTGGGTTCACCACTTTATGGCTGGCCCTAGCACTGCCCTCCTGATTCAGGGTAGGGTCTGAGAGTCAAAGGACCAGCCTGACGGCTCAGCCCTGGTCAAGAGAGCCACTAAGTCCTGGGGATCTTAACTAGTGAGAGGCAGGCTTGGGGTAGGGAAGTTTTCAGGGCAGGAGTCTCACTCCTTTGATGACCTCGATTTTTCTCTGAGGCTTCAGGAACTCTGCTGGGCAGCGGCCCTGTGCTCTCTGGGGGGGACGATCAGCCCTGCAGCCCTGACCCCTTGAGTTGCCACATCTGAGCTGAGGACCCCAGGCTGCTGGACGGCAATTAGCTGGGTTCCCTCCCCCATGCCGTCTCCCACTTGGAGCCTGGGCTCGACAATCCTCTTTCTCACGTTTCCAGCAGCCCCTTGGCTCACTTCTCAGTCCCTCCATCACATGACTCCAGGATTCATTCATACTTTATGGCCTCCTCTTTCATCCCCTGTCCTCCATTTGGATGTTTTCTAAGAGGACAGAACTCCAGTCACCGGCCAGCCCTCCCTGCTCCAGCCAACAAAACTAATATGAGCTCTCTACTTTTCAAGAGGAGAAAAGGGTTGAAATCCAATGGCGGTGATGAGAACGGCACAGGTGGGTTGGCAAGAGAGGGCTAGGAAAAGCAGGAATGGGCTGGGCCTGGGGGCCTCCTCTGGGACTGGGGGCCTCCTCTGGGACTGGAGTCACTGATTTTGGATGGCTTAGGGATGATCTTGTCAGAAACAAAAGATATACTTGATAATCCCAGATTGCCTCTTCCTGTCCCAGGATCCCAGTCTAATTTGAAAAGCATCATGGATTCCCAGCAAGACCACTGGGGACAATTCCAGCCCTGCATCTTCCAGGCTGAGTAGCCTTAAGCAAGTTACTTAACCTCTCTGTACACCAGTTTCCTTATTTGTAAAACTGGGCTGCTGGGAAGAGAAAATGACCTTGGGCACAGGACCTAGAACACGGCAAGTTTCGCATAATTATTAGCTATTATTATCCGCACTGCGTGTGCATGCAATCTTTTCAGTCATGTCTGACTCTTTGAGACCCTATGGACTGTAGCCCACCAGGTTCCTCTGTCCATGGGATTCTCCAGGCAAGAATACTGGAATGGGTTGCCATTCCATCAAACCCATATATCTTATATCTCCTTTATTGGCAGGCAGGTTCTTTACCTCTAGTGCCACCTGGGAAGCCCATTTTCTGCACTAGTAGACCCCAAACATTTCTGACAGCTCACTCCTATCAGAAAAAAAAAAAAATTGAAGGATGTCACGAGTATATATAGATATTGATTCATTTGTAAATTATATGCATGTATTTCTGGGCTCATATATTCTATTTGTTATAAAATGAATATAAAATAGTAATTTTTACAGGATCAGATAAAAAAATCAAACAAAAGTAGAGGTTCTGTACCCTTCTTCCCACACCTTGGTGAATCCTTTTGTGCCCCCACCAGGGGCAGGAAAGTACTTTGGAGACCACTTCACGTACTAGCAGCCTGTGTCAACTGCAGTGATCTGGGCAGGAGCCCCTTCAGAAAAGCTTGTGCCAGGGCTGATGTGAGAGGAGATGCTCCGAGGCCCCCACGTGGGAGCCAGGGAGTGCTAATGTGGGTGATTAAATCATTCGCAATAATCCATTTGGAACAGCAGCCGTGTCTAACATGGGGCGTGATGACTGTTCCACAAATAGAAAGGTGGCCAGGGAGGCTGTTGGTGGGACACATTCCAAGGGCATGGGGTAGACACAGGCAGGCTCACCCTTGCTACTGTGTCTTCTCACTGCAGTTAGCCTGCCAGGCTCTCTGCCTGCCCCTGCAGTGGATCAGTCTGGCCCTTTCGTGCCCAAATGCACAGTCTTCTCCTGCCTGTGAATCAGTTCTACTCTTCCAGGGCATCCTCACTGATACCCCCTTTCTCCTTAATCACCCCCTGGAACAAGTCCTCTAGGTTTGAATCATCCTCCCTCCCTCTCCTCCTCTTTCCTTCCCTTTCTGTCCTCTAATAACAGCGGTGCACCCAGCCTGGCTGTTCTGTATATGCCACGTAAAGCAAACCTGTCGTTTCTGCTCTCCCACCATCAGTTCCCCTCTTCTTCTGGAAATCATAACCACCTTTTCCTTTTGTTAAACATCCCTTCTTTTTCATTTCAGTCTGAGATGTGGGTGTCCTTATAAGAATGAGCACGTCACTCAGGCCGAGCCACTTAGAGGCACGATGGTGGTCACATGATCCATCCTAGGCCAATGCGATCCTGCTCTGGGACTCTTGCCGGAACCACTGAGAAAACGGTGCCCTCCACTGCAATTGCTGAGTTGATAAATTGGAAACTAGACCATTTTGTGTGTTTTTTTTTTAATTATTATTTATTTATTTTTGCGTGTGTGGTTTTTTAAAAAATCAAATATATCCTGACAATTTTGACCAAAACACTTACTACCTCCTGTGATTGTTATAATATTTTCCCAACTGATCTCCCTGTTCCTCCCCTTGCTCTCTCCAGCCTACTCTCCACACTGCAGCAGGCTCAATTTTACCCTGTGTCCTCACTGTGGCCTTTAAGGCCCTCGATGACCTGCCTGATTACCAACCTGATTTCCCCTCCTGTTCCTTTCCTCTTCCCTCATTCTGTTACAGCCATACTGACCTCTTTGCTGCTTCTCAACAAATGCTGGGCATACATATCCCCATCTCTGGGCCTTTGCACTTGTGGTTTCTTCTGCTGATTATTGCACTTAGGCTTAGATAACTCTGAAGACTTACTCTGTGACTGCTTTTCCATCTCATCACAAATGGCACAGTTCCTGACCAACCGCCCTGCTCCCTCCTGCATTCTTCCATATCTCCTTAGTCTGCTTTATTTCTCTATAGCACTTGTATTGAATTGCTCAATTGTCTGCTGTCTTTGCAAGCTAGAGTGTATGTTCCACAAGGGCTGGTTTTTTCTTTATACACTGAGGTATGCCCAGGCCTAGTAAACACTGGTTGAATAAATGTGCTTCTCTTACAGTCCCATGAGGCTGAGCCCTGTCTCTCCTTGGCCTAGACCTCCAGAAGAGGGGCTTAGGGCCCCTGCTCCTCCATTTCTCCCCTGTTCCACCTATCAAGTTATGACTGGTCCCTATCCATCCTGCACTCTCCTTCAAAATCCCTATATCACATTTATAATTACTTGTGTCATGGGGGATGGAGTGGGGAGAATCTGTCTTCCCCATCACCTAGCCCCTGCTTAATACATCTTAGGTGCTCAAAACAAGTTTGTTAATAAGGCTCCAAACAGCCCTGGTCAAGGCAGTCCCTGCAAGGTATCCAAATCTGTTTTGAAAAAGCAGGCAGTTAGTTTGCTCGCTAATTACCAGCCTCACTATGGACATCCTCAGAAGATATTTCTTTTCTAATTAAAACAGCAGGGTGATTGCAGGCTCTGGGCAGTATCCTGCACCTCTCGAGGCAGGAGATAGAGGCAGGCAAAGGTGTTTCATTAGAAAATAATTGAGGAAGGGGGGCAGTCATGGTGCCCACTACCTCCTAGAAAAGTAATTTGGAGGCCTGCAATTTAGATGCAAAATGAAACAGCAAATTCAAGAATAAGATAATGAAGTCCCTGATCTGTCTCCCTATGTCAGGGCCCAGGCCTCACCTGGCCAATCCTCCTCCCACTCTCTCCTGCATGGCTATAAACTCAGCTAAGAGGAAGCTCTGCCCAGTGCCTGCTCAGGTAAACTTTGGCTTCCTACTCTCTGCGGACAGGAAGGTGGTGACTCAGGGGTGGCCCTAGGACTATGTGGAGTCTCTTTACTTCCAGAAAGACATAACATCTTGGCCCACACCAGCTTCAAGGTCTTGGGGCCTCTTAGGCATGTTTGGGTTGCTGAATGTGACATGGCCCACTTATTACATTCCAATACCTGTTCTCTCCATTTTTTCTTAGTAACAGAACCTCAGTTTTATTCCCAGTAGCAATATATCCAGCTGAAACTACATTTCCCAGGCTTCCTTACACCTAGAAGTAACCAATGACATATAAGCAGTAGTGTGGATGTTTGGAAATATTCCTTAAGGAGAAGATAGACAGATGACATGTGCTCTTTTACACTATCTTCCTGATTTCTGTTCCTTGCCTGGGATGTGGAAGTGATGGTTGGAGCTCAAGTAGCCATTTTGGACCCTCGAGGATGAATGCTGTCTGCTAAGGATAGTGGGTCAAAAGATAGAAGGAACACAGATCCTTAATCATCATGGACCTACAGTAACACCTTGGACTGCTTAAATCCAGACTTCTCCTTTGACAGACTGAACCTCTAATTTGCTTAAGCCACTGTTTCTGTTATTAGCAGCTGAATGCAAATCCTAACTAATGCACTGACTCCTTTGAAAATGTGATAAATGGACCCCACTCCACAAGCACATATATCTGCAAGAAGGCATGGGCACATATGTGTACGTACACACACATACAATTTTAGTGGGGAAGAAGCAGTCACAAACATTCTCTAAGCAAGGAGTTCAACCATCTCCTCAGTCCACCACCCCAGGTTTTAGTCACTGTGGCTTATGGGGCCTTGGGGGTATAAACCCATGATCTGGCATCTATAATTTGCTTTATTGCCTTTTTGCTTTTAGTGCTGTTAGATCAAATTTCTGTATCATGAAATAGAAGAGAACCCAGGACCTGCCCTTTCCAAGACCTGGGGGGAAAATAGACTCACACAGCCTGGTTTATTACCAGTACAAAAGTGAAAGTAAACGAGTCACTCAGTCATGTCTCTTTGCAACCCCATGGACTGTAGCCCACCAGGCTCCCCTGTCCATGAAATTCTTCAGGCAAGAATAATGGAGTTGGGTTGCCAACTGGAGTACTCCAATACTGGAGTGGGTTGCCATTCCCTTCTCCAGGGGATCTTCCCCACCCAGGGATCATAACCAGGTCTCCTGCATTGCTGACAGATTCTTTACCATCTGAGCCACTAGGGAAGTCCTATATCACCGGTATAGAGGGGATATAATCCAGGTCCACGGAGCCAGGAGGTGCTCTGGGACTCAGAGGAGGCAGTAGCCTGAAGGAATTAAAAGGGATTTCCTGGAGGAAGAGGGAACCCTGGGCCTGGAAGGGCCACCTGCAGGCAGCAAGACTTGAGAAGTAGAGATGGAGAGGGGACAGAGGCCATCTAAAAGGCAGAGGCTAAGAAAACAATGCTAAAGAGACCTTGACCTCTATGTCTACAGGGAACTGAGCAGAAGGCCATTCCCTTCTCCAGGGGATCTTCCTGAGCCAGGGATCAAACTCGGGTCTCCTGCATTGCAGGCAGACTCTTTATACCATCTGAGCCCTCTAAAAAACCCTCCTCCTCTCACCTGTCCTTCCCTCTTCCGCACCGCCCCCCCCTCCCCAGCCAGGTGGAGGTCAGAGAGACATAAACAACCCATGGTTTCCAATTAATTTTTAATTGCAACTTGAAATTCTTAATTGCAGCTGAAATGCTATCACTGGTGAAAGCGTGATGGTGGGGATGGAGGAGGGGGTGACCCAGTTAAAGATGCTCAGCCCCTGCTGCACTGGGCACTGGGCGCTGAGCCGGCAGAGGAGGGGGCCAGAGGGCAGGTTGAGCCTGGCAGGATGGCGTGGCTGTGTAGTACCCCAGCGCCCTGGACTGCCCCCTGGTGGCTAGAGGCAGGCACTTTGACCCATCCTCAGTTGAGGGCTACCTGAAAGTCCCCTGTATCAGTATCTCATTTTGGCTGTCGCGGGTCCGAACAGGAAAGAGCTGCAGGCTCCATCAGGCCAGTTAGAGGTCTCTACTGGAGCAGCGCCCAGAAGCAGAAACTCTCTGGGGTGGAAGGCCTTCGAGGGCTCCATAGGAGACCAAGGCTCTTTCCAGGGAGACCCAGACCCTGCAGAGGTGGTGGAGGTGACTGATTAGAGATTAGAGCCCAAAGTGTACTCAGTGGGGTGGGCTGAGCAGTTGTCCAGGTTTACCTGAAACTGAGGGATTTCCTGGAATGTGGGATTTTTGGTGCTAAAACAAGGAAAGCCTCAGGCAAGCCATGATGAGGGGTCACCCTAGTTGGACACAATTAGCGCCTTTGACAGCACTAGTTTTGGGGGTGAGTAGCTGCGCTGTGGCTCCTTCTGGGTGGCGGGACCTCCTAACTATAGGAGGGAGGGGCCGCTCCTTCTCCCACCGGGACCCCTTGACCTGTAGCGGCCAACATCGTGACACAGGGGCTGTCAGTGCCACTAGTATCTTGGGCATTTCACCCACTGCCTACACTTCATCCACCCGGAGCAGGAGACAGACGTGATCTCTGGACCTGCTCCTTCACAAACAGCCCCGCATTTATCAGGAGGAAGGCACATGCCTGGGCTGAGCCTCAGTTTCCCCATCTGCCTTCCCCCTTGCCCAGGAGTGGCCAGGACCAGGCAGGGGTGTGGCTGGGCAGAGGAGCTCCAGGCCAGTTGGAGGCCAGGGATGTGCTGCCTGGGCCTCAAAGCCTGTGGAGAGGGAAGAGCTCTCAGAATGCAGGAGAGAGCCCCCAACCCATCCAGATGGCGATGGGGACAGGGTGTCCAGAGATGGAGCTGGCTGCGATGTGTGCCTGCTGCCCCTCCCAGGCTGCCTTTGCAGACTCTTCGGAGAAAGCAGTTGGTTCTCCATGGGAGCTATCACCTGAGACCTGACAGCTAATGACAACAGAAAGCCTGCAACTTGGCTTCCTCCCTGGGTTTGCCTGGAAGCCTGAGTGGGGCTGCCGGGCAGGAGTGGGGGCTGGGCAGGAAGGGGTCAGACGCTGGCCTGGGGAGGAGCTGGGCTAGGGGTAGCAGCTGGAGTAGGGGCGGGGACTAGAGGGGTGAGAGTATTGAGAAGCATTGGCTTTTTTGGAGAATTGGGGGAGGCTCTGACAAGCATGCTCAGCCAGATAACTCCTCCTCCTCTCATTCACTCATTCATTCAACAGAAGCTTACTGAGTAGCTACCACGTGCAGGCCCCATTCTGGATGCGGGGGTAATCTCAGGAAAGAAACAGACCAAAGTCAGAATTCCTGTCCTTGGAGCAGGTGACAGTCTCCCCTAGAGTGTGGTTCCCAAACCCCCTTGGCCAGGCTTCCCCGCCAGCAGCACCCCTAACTTTCCATCTCCAGTTCAGGTCTGCAGTAAGGCAGATGCTGAGGCTTTGAAGCCTGAGGAGGGCGATGGGGCTTGTCTGTCCGTGGATGTCATGCCTTGCATGACATCCTCGGCCCTGAATGAGGCCCGATATAGCCAAAGCTGCTTCAGCCTCAGCAGTAGTCCTGACCCCCAAAGCTAACAAGGCACCCCAACTATCGAGGAACCCCTCTGGGATGCCTCAAGCGCCCTACTCCATACAGTCAAAACTTACCTGTCCTGGGCCCTTCCCTTCAGGTGGCCCCTGGGAGTCCATGGGGCTCAAGGGCTTGATGAAACAATCAAGTACCCATTCACGATGGAGTCCTCAACCATGCACGCTGCCCCCTTCTGTGCCTCCAAAGCCCTGCCCTTGAAGAGCCCAGAGACAAGTGGGGGGAGGGGCTGGGGTCCTCAAATGCACATGGTACCATTTTTTTTTTCATTTATTTTTATTAGTTGTAGGCTAAGTACTTTACAGTATTGTAGTGGTTTTTGTCATACATTGACATGAATCAGCCATGGATTTACATGTATTCCCCATCCCAATCCCCCCTCCCACCTCCCTCTCTACCCAATCCCTCTGGGTCATCCCAGTGCACCAGGCCCGAGCACTTGTCTCATGCATCTAACCTGGGCTGGTGATCTGTTTCACCCTAGATAATATACATGTTTTGATGCTCTTCTCTCGAAACATCCCACCCTCGCCTTCTCCCACAGAGTCCAAAAGTCTGTTCTATACATCTGTGTCTCTTTTTCTGTTTTGCATATAGGGTTATCATTACCATCTTTCTAAATTCCATATATATGTGTTAGTATACTGTTATGGTCTTTATCTTTCTGGCTTACTTCACTCTGTATAATGGCCTCCAGTTTCATCCATCTCATTAGAACTGATTCAAATGAATTCTTTTTAATGGCTGAGTAATATTCCATGGTGTATATGTACCACAGCTTCCTTATCCATTCGTCTGCTGATGGGCATCTAGGTTGCTTCCATGTCCTGGCTATTATAAACAGTGCTGCGATGAACATTGGGGTGCACGTGTCTGTTTCAGATCTGGTTTCCTCGGTGTATATGCCCAGAAGTGGGATTGTTGGGTCATATGGCAGTTCTAGTTCCAGTTTTTTAAGAAATCTCCATACTGTTCTCCATAGTGGCTGTACTGGTTTGCATTCCCACCAACAGTGTAAGAGGTTCCCTTTTCTCCACACCCTCTCCAGCATTTATTGCTTGTAGACTTTTGGATAGCAGCCATCCTGACTGGCGTGTAATGGTACCTCATTGTGGTTTTGATTTGCATTTCTCTGATAATGAGTGATGTTGAGCATCTTTTCATGTGTTTGTTAGCCATCTGTATGTCTTCTTTGAGCACTGCACCTGAGTAACAGAGACCCCCTATGTACGATATGCCAAGTGCAATATTGGCACTTCATGTAGATGACCTGTTCATGCTCATGAGAACTCTATGGGGTAGGTTTTGTCCTATCCCCATTTAAAAGATGAAGACACTGAGGTGTAGGGAGGTTCCCTGACTTGTCTGTGATCCTTCGGTTAGGGGCAGGGAGCTTGCTCACAAGCCCAGGGATCTCACCGTGGAGCCCACGCTCCTAAGGCCCACATTGTGCTCTCCTGAGGGGCAGGCAGGTTGGCAGCAACAGGGCAAGGTGGGGAAGAAAGCAGGTGAGCTCCTCAGTGCTTGCAGGGCAGGGTTCCTGTGGGCGGGGTAATCAGCAAAGGCTCCTAGGGGAGAGAGGATCATCCCCAAGGGCACACCCTGAGCAGACCCCTGCCTGTGACCTGTTCCCAGGCGGGGCCCTGCAGAGCCTCTGCTCTCTCTCAAAGGCTGAACAAGAGAACACGACATGGATCTGCCACTGGCCCTAGCAGGGTGTGTGGTCTGCTCAGAGATGAAGAGCAAGGGCATTACCAGGAAGGGGGACAGCATGATCTAAGGCCTGCAGGTGAGGGCGACTGCTGGGGCCTTCCTAGAGAGGAAGAGAAGGCTGACTTGGTGGGGAGGGGTGCTCAAGACCCACACACCAGGGTCAAGTTGAACTGGCTTGGCTGAGACCAAGGGAGATGCTGGCAGTCAGGCCACTAAGCCAGCCGAGTAGCGACCTCTGCTTTCGCCTGATTTGAGTCCAGAGCCCTGAGAATCTGGGAATAGTTGGGCTAACAGAGCCTTCCCAGATCAGGTGGCCCAACACATCTTGTGCTCCTGGGAAATAGGAGGCCCGGGGAGGGAAGGGCAGCTTGCAGGCTCCCTACCTCCTTCTGCTAGTGTGTGGCGGTCCCAGGGCAACATCAGGCAGGAAACACTGTCTGAGGTTTCCAACCATCCAGGAAGAAGCCTGAAAAGATAAATCCTCGGCAGAGAGGCATAAACCAAGGCCTAGAAAGGACAGAGGCAGACCTCCTGGCCCCTGACTTCCTGCTTTGGCCCCTTGAAGGCCAGACTCTTTTTTTCAGTCCACATCTTGGCTCAGCAGCCCTGGCACCAGGGATGACCTCCCTGTTCCTCTCTGTCTCTCCAAATGTCCCTTGGATTGGCTGGACCTTTATCTGTGGTTGGACGTAGCCCCAGGCTCTACTTTCTCCAAGAATTCTCCCAAGATCGCTGCCACCTGCCAACCTCTCACTTCCTTGATTTTCAGCCTGAGTCTGTTCTGCTGAAAGGGATGGGATGGTGTGAAATCAGGATTTCTTCCTCTGTCCTTCCACAGGCCTGCGCTCCTCTCCTGCTATGCCCTGAACTCCCCAAGGTGATGAGTTTATCAGAGGCTGATCTTCCTCCTCCCCTATGCCCCCAGAGCAGTCATGCTGGAAAGAAGAAGGCCATCAAGCCCTGGTCCGCAGGAAAAGCCAAAGCAGGCCCCCTCGGCTCCATCCTGCCTGCCCTCGTCATCGGCACGGCAGAGAGATGGCCCCTGCTCCTGCACTGGGACCACTAGGCTTTAGGCATGAGATTGGGTGACTTTAACCTCCACTTCATTCACTTCCCAGACCAGCGCCTTCCCCAGCCCTTCATGGATCACTTCAGGGTCAGACAGGCACATGTGGCTAGTAGCCCAGAGTCTGTAACACAACCCTACCAGGGCTTATCCAGTGTCCCTTACATGCCTCCAGTGACAGGCTGCTCACTACCTGTAGCATCACTCCATATCTCGCCTGGGCCGGTCAGCATCTGTGTCTCTTTAAGTCAGCAGTGCCTTGTGCCAGAGATTCTGACACCAGGTCCAAAGCTGAGCAGAGTAAAGGCTGGACAACTCATCGCTGGCACATAGAAACAGGACCAGCTTTTGCTCTCCACCCTGGCTGTTGAGTCTTTTGTCTGGGCAGCATCGCATCACCCATCTGCCCTCCCTCCCTCCTTGCTCTGTGTGATTTTCTTCTCCTTCTCCCCCCACTTCCTTGTATCTAAGGATTGCATGAGTCACTTCACTTTGAGCTGCCAGATGTCGAATGCAGTAGGGCTCAGAGTGGAAGCCAATTTTTTCCCTTTACTCAAAGGGAGTCCAGGGCTGATGGAAGCCCCCAACATCATCATCCTGGATTTTTTACATCCTGCATTTTTGACAAGGGTTGGCATGGTTGTGCCAGCTAGCGCTACATCTCCAGGGTTCTGACCAGTGCCTCCTCCACTGCCAGCTTGGATTCTCCTGCTGGCCTGGGACAGGGGGCCAGGCCAGCCTGTATCGTCTAGGGCACACTTAGGGCCAGCGCCATCCCCCAGCCCCTCGGGCACAGCTGATCTGAGAGGAGCCAAGGCCCGGGGCCCACCCCCGCTCCCCCCAGGGAGTTTTCAGCGAGAGCCTCCTATGCACCAGCTCCATGCTGGTGCTGTGGGGGAGACAGGAAGAAATAAAGCGGGCCCTCGCCTTCAAGGAATTGGCAGTCTGTTTAGGGAGACAAAATTCATACAAACAGTGGTTCATGTTTTTCAGTCTGGATTGTGCCTCTTTCTTCCACACGATCTCATTTAGTTCTCACAGCTCTTCAGCGTGGTGTTATTATCCTCACTTGACAGACAGGAAGAACGGGGCTGGGGAGGTTAAGTGACTCATCCAAGGTCACATGGGTGGGGGTGGTGATGGTGGAACTGAACCTCAGCCCACGTCCATCCACGGGTCCCCCATCCTCACTACATGGTCAGGTTGGAGGGGACACAGGGACAAGTAACCAGACAAGAGGCCCACTGACCTCTTTCCCACAGCTGAGACTGGACTCTGATCCTTAGCCATGACGATCTATCTGTCTTGAGCAATTCTTTTTTTTTTTTTTAGTATTCATTTATTTTTGACTGCTGTTGGGTCTCAGTTGCAATACTTGGGATCTTCCTTGTGCCACACAGACTCTCTAGTTATGGTGTGCGAGGTCCAAAGAGCATGGGTTCTGGACTTGCGGCATGCAGGCTCTCTAGCTGTGGTGCCCAGGCTTTGTTGCCCCATGGCCTGTGGAATCTTAGTTCCCTGATCAGGGATTGAACCTGCACCCTCTGCATTGGAAGGTGAATTCTTAACCCCTGGAACACCAGGGAAGTTCCTGTCCTGGGCACTTCTAGAGGTGCTTGATAGGCCAGACAGATTGTATGTTGGGGAGTATGAAAGTGGGAGTTAGAGAGGCCTTCTTAGTTTGAGTTCCCTTGAAAGCAAAATCTGAGACCAGGACTTGGGTGCCTGTGGTGTATTTGGGAGGGAGTGTCAGGAAGCAGGAGGGAGGGGGTGGGGTGATAGAGGGGGAGGGCAGGAAAGATGTTACATAGGAGCGTTAGCGGAGGAGCCAAGGTATGGACTGGGCTGTGCTCCCTAAGACCTCACCAACTGTTTGCCCAGTGATGGAAGGCTGGGACACTTATCTACCAGCTCCCATCCGCCATGGGTTGGGGGGGCTGCCCCAGAAGGGTATTCACTCCTCTGCCTGCCTGGATCGCACTTGCTCATGAGCCCAGCAGGCTCTTAGGGCACCAGAAAGAAAGCGGAAAGATTGGCAGCAGAGTCTTGAGGTGGACACTGAGCTGGCGTAGAACTGTCTCCTCCTCTGGCCAAGCCAGAATTGGCCTCTGTGGGGTTGCATAGAGTCGGACACAACTGAAGCCACTTAGCAGCAACAGCACAGGGAGTTGGGTAAGTTTAGTTTGCGTGTATGCTAAGTCACTCAGTCATGTCTGACTTGGTGACCCCATGGACTGTAGCTCAGCAGGCTCCTCTGTCCATGGGATTCTCCAGGCAACAATACTGGAGCGGGCTACATGGCTTTAGAAACACAAAATTCTGGACACTGCCGCTGCCGTAGAAACCCCAGCTCAGTGATCCAGAGGGTGGGCTCCGTGGAGCGGTTCCTGGCAGGTGCCCAGCCGGGTGCCCTGGAGTGCAGTGGAGAGTGAAGAAAAGTCAGAGGAGGAGGGGGAGGACAAGATGTCTACACACTCTTGATTCATTTTGCTTATGGTCAGCCTCAGTTGCCTACATACCCTTCTTTCTCAAGAGTGAGAAGCGGGTCTGAGCTGCCTGTCTTCGGCTCCCAGCACAGAGGAGCTGCCCAGGGAAGTTGCACTGAAAGAATTAGTATGGTGATGACCCAGATGATGCTCTTGGCTGCCAAAGGTTGACTCTGGGCCCCTGGACTCAGCTCAGACGGCACTGGGCCTCCAGGGGAGTGAGACGTAGAGGGCAAGCCACCCCTTCCTAAATGACTAGGGCCTCTGGCTCATAAAACCCTGGGTTCTCTCTTCCTACCCCCACCCTTCCTCTTCCACTTGATTACTTATCTCTAGAATGAAATGGTTTCAAGTTGCCAGGTGTTTGGGGGAAAATATCCCATGTAAGACACATTCCCTCTATAAACTTGTATTGTGTTTTTGATTGTCTCCCATAAAGGAAGAGATGTATCTTCCAGTTTGTGTTTACAACTGTGTAGCCGAAAAAAAAAAAATCAATTCTCTCACTTTCCATTTTTTTTCTACCAAACTTCCCCCAGCAGGATTTCTGCTGGGCTAACAGGCCACTGCCCAGAGCTCAGGGCTGGCAGTTCCTCTGCTTCATGCAGGCAACTGGGAGGAGACACAGCCCCAGGCTGGTTGCTGGCCTGCCCTATACTGGCACAGGAGGGCTTCTCATCTCGGCCTGCCTCCCAAGTCAAGTCGGCTCCTGAAGGCGGGAGTTGGCTAGAGAATCTGGCAGGCCATCCAGGCAGAGGGGAGGCTGGCAGGCAGGGAAACAGAGGTTGTCCCTGCCTGCAGACCAGCACTCTCTCCCAGGCTCAGTGCAACCTCCAGTGGGGGCAGCAAGGTCTTCTCCCCTCCAGCCTCAAGTGCTTCCACCTCCTATGAGCAGCCCTCCAGATTGAGAGGATAAATGGAACTCCTCGATCTGTTAGCTGCCTTGTTGGAGCCTCCATCTAGATTGTCTTCTGTTTCCTGTGGGGTTGTTTCGAGTCATGGTAGCTTAGAGCAAAGTTCCCCCATCAGAACATTCTGGTTTGAATCCTAGTTCTTCCCTTCCTCACTGTCTGACCTTGAGCAAGTGACTTACCCTTTCAGAGTCTCAATTTCCCCAACTATCAAATCCTATTTTAAGGATTCAAACAGACCACCTGATTGAAAACTGCACCCCCTTCCCTGCTTCATTTTTCTCCACTGTGCCCACCACCATCCTATACTCCATTCTGTTTAAGCCTTGTCAGGCCTCACATGAATGGAAGCTCCAGGAGGGCAGGGTTCCTCTTTCTTCACTGCCATGTGCCTGGCTCAGAGACGAGGCGCCATGGAGCTAGGTGGGAGGACAGGCCTGAGCGAGAAGGACGGACACATAGCCCTGAGTCTGTGCAGGGAGAAGGTTGGCTCTGTCCTCTAGCCTTTCTGGAGTCTCCGGTGGAGCAATCTGATGCGACCCCATGGACTACAGCAGGCCAGGCTTCCCTGTCCTTCACTGTCTCCTGGAATTTGCTCAAACTCATGTCCATTGAGTCGATGCACATGACTGATGCTCTGGTTCTATGAGGTGGAACAGGGAGGCAGAGGCTTGAATGATTGGCAGACATGGCTTGATTTCCAGAAAGTGACCTTGGGGCCAAACTCAACCTCCTTCAGTCTCACTTTTGAGGTCTATGGTCTAGATGTAAGTGGAGACTGTGAACAGAAAGGGAGGTCTCTGGTGGGCTGCACCCTCCCTGGCAGCGCCTTGACTTGCCAGAAGGCCTGGAAATCACCCATCACACACCTCTACCTTTCTTCAACCTCCTTCTCACACTTTATTTTGTCTGCTTCTCATGGCACATCTGTGAGAAAGCCCCCAGGAGTTATCATGCTCATTAAAAAAAATTTTTTTTCCCAAGCAGCCTGTGGAATCCCAGTTCCCCAGCCAGGGATCAAACCCGAGTTCCCTGCACTGGGAATAGTCTCAACAACTGGACTACCAGGGAAGTACCTCTTCTTTAAAAAACAAAATTATGCTCCTTTTAAAGAGGAAAAAAATGGAGGCCAAATGCAAAAACCATGCCCAGGGTCCCCCAGAGCCTGAGGCCAGGCAGACCAGGTCAGTCCCAGCACCAGCTCTGAGGGTCTCGAGGGCTGCAGCGGGACCCTGGGGTCTGCCCTGCTGCCAGCCTCCTTCCTGGCCCCGCTGGGGGACTGCCGTCTCTTTTCCCTCTGCTTTTAATTGCTTGGAAACAGAGCTGACAGCAGTGGGAACAGCTCAGCCGCTGCTGGTCTCATGACTGGAGGCTTTTGTTTGTTCACAGAATCATATTTTTACACTCTGGCTTCTGCTAATTTATGCCGCAGACCGAGCTATCCCTTGCTGAAGATGGGGTTTGGGGGAGCAGGGAGTCAATTCCCAGGTTTATTTAGTCATCTTGGCGCCTATTAGAAGCTAAGCACAGAATAAATTAACAACAAAAAAAGTAATAATTGTTGGGCTCAGTGTTTATTTCCCGGCGGTTCCCTCCTCCAGTGGGCCGGGCATGTTCCCTTTGCGCATCCTCAGTGTATCCACAGAGGGAAGCTTCGCTGGGAAAATGAAATGACTCCTCATTTAAGATGGAGCAATCAGCCTGTGCTGTTGCTGCTCGGCACTTATGGAAGCTCATCCCAGCTCAGCTCCAAGGGGCAAGCCCTCCGATACACACACACACAGAAACCATAGCCCAGTACATCTCTGAGTGTGACTTGAATTTCAGAGTTTCAGTATCCCGTGGGTGTTGGGGCTCAACTGGGAGCAATCAGGGAGGGCTTCCTAGAGGAAAGGACCCGAATAGCTGAGAATGGGAAGGGGGAACTCTGAGTCTGACCCCTAACAGGCCCCAGACAGGGATGGATACAACACTGCTTTGAAGAAGTTGTTGCTGTTCAGTCGCTCAGTCATGTCCATCTCTTTGCAACCCTATGAACTGCAGCACACCAGGCTTCCCTGTCCCTCACTATCTCCTGGTGTTTGCTCAAACTCTTGTCCATTGAGTTGATGATGCCATCCAACCAGCTCATCCTCTGTCGCCCTCTTTTCCTCCTGCCCTCAATCTTTGAAAGAAGGAAGTAGGGAGAAAGACCAGTGAGTGGGCTGGAGACCCATTTTGGGAGTTTAAATGATTGCAAAATCTTCTTAAGATGGACTCTGTTCCTCAAGTAAGGTTTAGGGCAAAAACACTTTGCATCCATTATAAATAAACCAAGGGCTGGAGCTCAGAGGGTGTGGGAGAAGACCCCCAGCTCCAGAAAGCCCTGGTTACATAAGAGAAGAGTCTCTTAATTAGTGAATGAGCCAAAAAGGGTCTGAGTAAGGCATATTAAGATCAAGCTCAGGAATATAAGGTCAGAAGAACACAGAAAGGGGCCAAGAAAGGGTGAGGGAACCAGCCCTGTTCTCAGTGTTGGCACATGGAAGGCCTTAATACATGCTTGTTCTTGGCTCCACCTTTACCTCTTGTGGCAAAAGTGGCTGCCTTGTCACCCTCCACGCCCACAAGGACCACTTTTTCTGGGTGCCTGAGCCCAGAAAGCTGTAGATTTCATCCACACATGCACCCATCCTCCCACCCAGCAGTCTCTCATACATCATTCACTCATCCTACTCATCTATCCACTCAGACTTATCCACCATCCCTCCACCCATCCACCTATATCCAGCTACCCATTCTAGCCAGCTACCTACACAATGAAGAGGCAGACAGTGGGCACAGCAGAGACTCCTCACCAGCAACCTGGGTGGCACCCTGGAGACTTCTTCAGTGGCATTGCCGAGGGCCTACCTGCAAGCCTTGGAGCCACAGGAATCTGCTTTGGTGAGCTGGGTGCTAAGGAGATTCATCTCTCTGTGACAGACTTACATTTACCAAGCTCACAGGGACTGATATTTATATACACACCCTGATGCCAACTTATTAATTTATAATAAGAAACGCTACTCAAGTGGAGCGGATGTTTGCCTTGGCAGAACAGAGTTTCTCCCAGCAGGCAAGTAACGGGAGAAGTCAGATTATCATAAAAAATTCTGAGTTGGTAATTCACAGTGAGAAATCAAATTTTTGAGGGGCCTGTGTACTCATGAACTCCCAGATCTGTCTTCTGTCTCTGAAAGCAAGTTAGAAGGTGATCAGAACACCAGCCCAGGTTGGGTCCATGAGACAAGTGCTCGGGCCTGGTGCACTGGGAAGACCCAGAGGGATCGGGTGGAGAGGGAGGTGGGAGGGGGGACCGGGATGGGGAATACATGTAAATCCATGGCTAATTCATTTCAATGTATGACAAAAACCACTGCAATGATGTAAAGTAATTAGCCTCCAACTAATAAAAATAAATGGAAAAAAAAAAAAAAAGAAGGTGATCAGAAGTCCCCTCGGTGAATCTGAATTAGAGAGCTGGGGGATTGGATGTGTGATTTGCTATTTAACAGCTTGAGGTTTCTGCTCCATCCTGGCACCTGATCTGTCTCAGGCGCCTTCTACCCCAGGGGTCAGCAAATTATGGCCCACAGGCCAAACATCACCTGTTTTCTATGTCCCAAGAGCGAAGAATGAATTTTACATTTCTAGTTCTAACAAACCTAGACAGCATATTAAAAAACAGAGACATCACTTTGCTGATAAATGTCTGTGTAGTCAAAGCTATGGGTTTTTCCAGTAGTCATGTATGGATGTGAGACTTGGACCATAAAGAAGGCTGAGTGCCAAAGAATTGATGCTTTTGAACAGTGGTATTAGAGAAGACTCTTGAGAGTCCCTTGGAACGCAAGATCAAACCAGTCAATCCTAAAGGAAATCAACCCTGAATATTCATTAGAAGGATCTGATGCTGAAGCTTAAGCTCTAATACTTTGGCCACCTGATGCGAAGAACTGACTCACTGGAAAAGACCCTGATGTTGGAAAAGATTGAAGGCTGGAGGAGAAGGGGGTGACAGAGGATGAAATGGTTGGATGGTCTCACCAGCTCAATGGACATGATTTTGAGCACATTCCAGGAGATAGTGAAGGACAGGGAGGCCTGGCATGTTGCAGTCCATGGGGTCTCAAAGAGCTGGATATGACTGAGCAACTGAACAACAACAAAAGACAAATGATATTTTGCAAAATGTGAAAATCATATGAAATTCAAATGTCAACACCCCACACATGAAGTTTTAATGAAACACGGGCCATTCATTCATTACCTATGACCTATGGCTACTTCTATGTTACAGCCACAGACTTGAGTAGCTGCCACTGAGAGTGTGTAACCTGCAAAGCCTAAATTATTCACTATGTGATCACTAGTAGAAGTTTTTGACCTGTGCTCTAGACCAATCCCTCACCTTTCTATGGGCCTTTGTCTTTTTACTGAGCTGCTCCTGTTGACCTGAGATTGTTTAGAGACCTTCTGGATCATGGGAGCTGCCAAGATGACCAGTCATGAACTTTTAGGTAATCTCTTAGTTACCTAAAAGTAACAATCATGCAGGAACATGTCATAACCACCGTGTAAGGATATCAGCCTAGCCCCCAGTGGGCTCATCAGCACCTCCACACTGGGATAATGCAAAACAGTTGTTTTCATCTTTCTGTTCACCAGCTCTCTGTTCTCCCATTCACCCCCCAGTCTCCCTCCCATCATGCCTTCATTGACCAAGCGAGTCTCACTTGCCCACCCATGGTGGCACCTACCTTTCCATCTCTCAAGCATCCAGCCATCCATCGACTGAGCCTCTGGCCCAGTCAGGCAGGTGTGATTGTGTGCATGTGTGTGCCTGTGCATGGATATGTGTGTGTGCACACATATGCACATGTGTGTGTGTATAGTGGGTGACTTTACAATTCAACAAACTCCCAGCTATGTTTGAGACTTTAATCAGAGGCAAAAGGCTGGCGAGAAAGTCACATTTCTACAGGTCAGGGTTCAGGTACCCTGAGCTGGGTTGACTGTCTCCAGCAAGAATTTTCTCTGATTGAGAACAAATAGCACCACTTCGACCCCGTGGCCTTCCCTCTGCTTCAAGGCTGTGAAGTATCGTCTGGAGTTCTTAAGAGGCAGCTGTGTGGGAGAGAGAGGGGGAAAAAGAAAAGAGGAGGCGAGGGAGGGGAGAGGAAACAGAGGCAGAACAAGAAGGAGGGCGGGCGGGGGGAGGAGAGAGATCTTGCCCTGTGGGAAGCGCTCAGATGCCGAGGCTCAGGGCCCATTGATTCATTCTTCCCAGGCTCCTTTGTCCTGGACCTGGGTGGTGTGGGCGGCTCGTCTGGGAGTGCCCAGGGGCGGTATGGGCACAGCTGGGTGCTCAGGCAGCCAGCGTCCTGGGCACTGCCTCCCCTTCCTGCCTGCCCAGCTGGGGACTTGGGTTTCTGCCTCCTCTGGCTAGCCTGGGGAGGATCTGTACAGGATTCAGCCTGAGTTTTGGGGACACTCAGGATGACAGACCCTCAGAGACAGGAGTGAAGAGGAGCTATCTGCAGTCAGCACAGCCCCAGTGACAGCTCCAATCTGGCTCAGCACGTACGTGTTGGCCTCGGTCACCAGAGGCTGGGTAGTATAGGCCATAGAGTGGGAGTTGAAACCCAGCTTCTGAGGCTTCAGCTCTGGGCTCTGTTCCCTGCTCCAAACTGCCAGGAGGAAACACACCTGTCTCTCAGCTGGGCTTTCAGAGGCCATGGGTGGAAGATTGTAATCAAATAAACAAAGCAGAGAGAAAAATCTTTAAAACAAGATGTTGACCCAAACACACAATAACTGCCTTTCCTGCTACTGGCAGAGTCCTTTAAAGTTGGTGGCATATGCCTCTGCACTGTATGGATCGAGAAACCAAGGCTTCAGGTGACAAGAGCTAAGTGGTGTGGCCAGCGTGGACCTCAACTCTAGAACTTCTGCCTACAGGGAGGCAGTATCACATAACAGTGATGGCCTTGGGCTCTGATGTCAGAAAGGCATGGTTTCAAGGACCACCTCCTCTCCAGATGGTGTGAGTCTCAATGTCCTGTATAAAAGGTTATGCTGGCAAGAGAACTGAGCTCATAGGCTTTTTGAGAAATAAAAGAGGTAGGTGCTCTTTGTAAAGTGCCTGGCGCATAGTAGGTGGCCAATATGTTAACTTTTAAAAAGTGGCTACTGGGAATGCAGATGTAGAGAACAGACTTGTGGACACAGAGAATGAGGGAGACGGGGTGGGATGAGTTGAGAGAGTAGCATTGGCATATATGCACTACCACGTGTGAAATAGAGAGCTGGTAGGAAGCTGCTGGATAACACAGGGAGCTCAGCTCAGGGCTCTGTGATGACCTAGAGCAGTGGGATTGCGGGTGGGTGGGAGGGAGGCTTGAGAGGGAGGGGATGTATGTATACACATAGCTGATTCATCGTTGTACAGCAGAAAATACTCCAATCAAAAAACAAAGTAAAATAAAAATAAAAAGTAGCTACTGTGCTGGGGTTAGAGAATTTAACAAAATCCTCTCTGCAAGGAAACCCCAGTTTGATGGGGGAGACGATAGACTCATAATTCAGAGGAACCAGTGCAGTTCAAGATGTGGGCGCTATGGGCAAGGGAATCAGATGGCTTTCCAGACATAGCAGGTACACTGATCCCCAAAGAGCTCCTGTCTATCAGGTGGGTAAGAGCAGAGGAAAAGATGTCAGGCAAAGGGCACAGATCGGGCAAGGACAGAGAAGGACGAGGTCCTCTCAGGAGTGAGGTTGCTTACTGAGGGTTTTCCCTGCTAACGAAAGGTCCCCAGAGGGTCTCCCACTGCCCAGGGCTCCTCACCACCCTCCTTCCAGCATGAGCTCTGGGAAAGTAAACTGGCTGAGTATTTGCTGAAGCCAAACACCATTTTGCTTCAGCAAATTTTCTGATGAAAAAAAATAATAATTCTGTAATGAGGTCCCAAGTTAAACAGACTTGGCATTGGCATTTGGAATTATGTGGCTCCATTCTTCAGCAGGAGGAATAGAAATAGGATAGGAGGATAAAGGGGATTAGCCCAGATACGTGTATCAGGAGGCTCCTTCACCATGTCCCCTTCCAGGAAGCCTCCCTGGCTTTCACCCTCATAGGCATCACATAGACACTCTCCCACACACTGTCACCAACTATTTCACACTCAACTCTGAGCACTCCTCTCCAAGCTCAAGCACACACACACCTCAGAGCAAAGACTCACAGACTGTGGCCACAGCCTCTGCTTCTGCTCACACACACACACACACACACACACACACACACATGCAGGAGAGCTCAGGGTGTTTCTCCAAGCCACTGCTGCATCTCATAACATTTAGATGCTGACAACCAGAAGACTGGAGGGCTCCAGGCCAAGGGGACCCCAGCCTGCTAGTTGCCACTGTCTGTATCTCCTCAGGGTGGGAGGGCAGGCGGATGCCCCTCCCCACCCCGGGCCATTCACTGAGCCCAGAGGAACCGGCAGGGCACCCACTCTGATCCGGACTCCCTCAGAGAGTCAGCTGGGGGACTTCCCTGGTGGTCCAGTGGTTAAGAATCCACCTGGCAATGCAGAGGATGTGGGTTCAATCCCTGGTCTGGGGCGATTCCACAGTGAGAAGCCCCTGCACCACAATGAAGAGGAGCCCCTGCTCACCGCAACGAGAGAACGCAGCAACGAAGATCCGGCGCAGAAAAAAACAAAGTAAATAAATAAAAAGCATGAAGTGGGGCACTCAGGTCCTCTCTGTGGCTGGAGCCCAGAAGAGGCCCCATGGGAGGCGGTGGAGTCCAGTGTATCTGGCTCAGAAGGGTCCAAAGACTAAATAATGTCACTGTCGGGTTCTTGGAGATGTAATTGGGTCTGACGGTCCTTGACTAATCTGTATTTGTCTTCCTAAAACCTCTGTCATGCTGCCCTCTGCCTGCCCAGCCGCCCACAGCCCTTGGCACTCTCGTGGCCGAGGCAGACTCACAGAGGGGCAGGGGCAGAGACCTAGTTTCAGAGCCAGGACAAGGCCTCACATTCAGATGCAGAGATCCAGACAGGCTCCAGTTTCCAGAATTAAATTTGGAAAATCTGGACTCCGTCTCTATCCGTCTTCCTGACTCCCCTGCCTCTCTGTCTTAGAGAATTTCACCAATGGTGTACATCTCCCCGGCTCTGGGGCTAGAAAGGAGGCGTATCATCCATCCGGCAGGTGCTGACTTGTACTCACAACCTGTCACCTCCCAGAGCAGGCCATGCCCAGTCTGCTAAGACGTGCTGGCTATTTTTATGGGTGAAGGTGTGATGTCACAGGTACAGGGGCTTCCTGGCTCCCAGGGAGATGACGCAATGCTTGCTTAGCTCTAATGGCCTCCATCCACACTGATCTCCAGGGTTACTAACAGCTGCTGCTTCCCACTGCTGGCCTGCCCTGTGGGGGAGGGGAGTCCAAGCATTTCCTGACACCCCAGTGTGCCTAGATCTGCTAGGGTGCTCCGGGGACAGAGTGCAACAAGAGGGAACCTGGACCAGTCAGCTTCCAGATGAGTCTTCCCCACAGATGCTCAACTCTGAGTGCTGCAGGGATTCTGAGATGAGGAGTGTCCATAATGGTTCTGCGGCCAGGAGAGCCTTAGGATGGGGAGGATCTAGACAAGAGGAAGGGGCATCCTCGGTAGGGGATGGTGCGAACTTAGGTGCCAGGATAACAGCTGACACTTCCTGAGAGTTTACTGCATGTCACGCTTTGCTCTAAGTGGTTTCGGATGGCTGAGTCTATTTAACCCTCACGGCAAATAAGGCACAGAGGAGTTAAGTAACTTGCTCAGAGTCGCACAGCTAGTGAGGGGCAAGGCTGGGATTTGAATCCAGGCCGTCTAGTCCTGGAGACCATGCTCATAACCGCTCTGCTGTGTGTGAAGTCGCCTGCGTGCAGGGAGGGTTTGGGCTGGAGGAGTTGGGGAGGTAGGGGTGTCGGGGGGAGCTGTTAACGGGCTTAGATGCCAAAGAGAGGTTTGAGAGGTGACCTGATAGGGGACGGGAAACTAAGGGAAGTGACAGCCTCTGCGTGTCCTCTCTCCCATCCATGCCATCCCCTCCTTCTGACTCCTGCCAGCTCAGAGGAGCAGGAAATGTTGTGGGTGATCTAAGATCCTCATTGCTTTGTCTGCCCAGCCTTCTCCCTGCTTCTCAGGGAGCTATCCATCACAGAACCGCCGCCCCCTCACTCACACACACAACAGAACTCCCACCTTTAACACCACTTCCCACTCAAAGGGCTGAGTACATGACCAAAGTCTGGCCAATCAGCATTCTTTCCTGGGATCTGAAAATTTAGAAGCCAAGAAAGAGAGCTCCTTCCTTCTTCCGGGAGCACTCTGCAGAGGGAACCCTGGAACAGCCTGTGGGCAAGCGTCCAGCTGTAGAGAAGTCTAGCATGGGAAAAGGAGGCCAGCATCCGTGGCCAGCAGAGAGCAGAGGCCAAGAAGATGACCTGTGGTATAGGAGCCTCATGTCCAGTCTCCCCCAGGCATCCAGCTCCCCGGCCTTCCCCAACATTTGAGTTTGTGATCCAGTAATGTCTCCTTTGAGCCTAACTGGCTCAGACTGGGTTCCCATCATTTGTCACCTGGAGGGCCCTAAACAGATATTGTCTCCGAGACTCTGGAGGAGAGGGGAACGCTGAAGTCTCCATGCAGAACTTGGGGACCACTGCAACTTCTCTGGTGGTCCAGTGGCTAAGACTCTGCCTTCCAGCACAGTGGGTATAGGTTCGATCCCTGGCCAGGGAAGTAAGGTCCTACATACTGCAACCAAATATTAAAAAAAAAAAAAAAGAACTGAGGGGGCCCTGATGGGCACTCCTTCATCTCTCCCAAGATGGGGCCCACTAGGCATGCTCTGCTCCAAGTCTGGCCTGGGCGATACTGGGGTCAGGGAAGAACTGTCTCAGCCCAACAGAGAGAGACAGATCTGTGGAGAGTGAGCACCCAACCCAGCAGAACAGAGACCATACTGTGTAGACATACCACCCCTAACCATGGAAGCTATAGCCAAGCCCCCGTGCCATGACCCAAGCTATCTATATACAAACTTTTAAGGAAGGAGGATAAGACTAAACCTGAGGCCCAGAGTCCACCAGCCTGGACTGCTTGCCAGGAGCCTAAACCTGTCCCTGCCCCAAGAAGGAGCCTGGTCTATCTCTGAATGTATGTGTCAGCCTGGGTGGGGCATAGCAGTTTCCTGGTCTTCCCCTGGTGTTAGGCCTGCCTCCAGGCTGGTTAGGGAGGTTCTTAAAAAAATAGCAACGGTACAGCCAAACCTCAGCACAGAATCATGGTAACGGGTGTTCCCTTCTGCCCGGGGTTCCAGTAGGAAACCCCCGGTCCCTGGACCCAGGTGTCTGTGCTATGTCGGCAGCTGCCTGCTCCAAGCCAACGGGCTGACTGTTCAGCTGAGGCCTCACTTTCTGCTGTGGGCTTTGTACCTTCTGTTCTGGCGCCGATTGCTGGGCTGGTTTTCTTGGGTGTATTTCTCCTGCTACCCAAGACAGTGGTCTTTCTGAGATAGACGCTGGACACAGGCGACAGGTGCTTCTGGGCCGGAGGCTCTTTTCCTAGGTCAGCTGTTCTCGCGAGCCCTCTCTTCCCCGCTAAGCTGATAACTTGTCTCTCCCCTTAAAAATAGTTACAAAACAGTGTTTCCTAAATCCTGGAGCATTTGAGTCTGGCGATGGATCATGGAGATTTGGATCTGCCACTTTCTGTGCTGGGGATCCAGCAGGGGGACATCAGGGAGGGGAGGGAGAGTCAGGCCCAGGGAGAGGGACCCTTGGGTGGCTCAGCAGCAGCGCATCACAGAGAGGAAGCAGTGTGATTCCTGGCCACGTTGCATCTCACGCTGTGGATCTAGGCTAGAGCTGGGATGCCAGGAGAACAAACTGTGGCAACATGCTCCACTTGGCTTTTGGACTTACAGTGTAACCCAAAGGGCAACTGGCAAATTATAGATAGCTCTTTCTGGCTGCCCAGGCTTGGCTCCAGCACTCGTGTGTGTGTGTGTGTGTGTGTGTGTGTGTGTGTGTGTACATGGCTGGGTCCCATGTGTGCTTCTGAGCACATGTGCGCACGCAGTGTACATACATACACCAGTGATCACACTGGTCACATCTGCTCATGGGAGGCTTCCCTGGTTGCTGAGATGGTAAAGAATCCACCTCCAAAAGCAGGAGACTGGAGTTCAATCCTTGGGTTGGGAAGAGCCCTGGGAGAAGGAAATGGCAATTCACTCCAGTATTCTTGCCTGGAGAATTCCATGGACAGAGGAGCCTGGCGGGCTACAGACCATGAAGTCGAAAAGACTCAGTCACGACTGAGTGACTAACACTTTCACTTCACTTTTTTCACTTTTCTGCTCATGGCAAAGGCTGGTCTTCAGCAAAGTTGAGATATTTGAGGATTTTGTAGCTGGACTCCACTACTCTCTCTGGCCCTCACCCTACCTCTCATTTCCTTCTTAGCCCACCGCTCTGTCCTTCCCTTCTGCACTGTTTCCCCACCAGAAGCCTTTCTTAACTGACAGTTACCCAGGTCTGACATCTGTCATGGGGTTTATAACTGCAGTCTTTTCCTTAAGGCCTTATATATCAGATCTGACACTTCTCACCATCTCTGGAAGCTACTTTTTAGTAAGAAAAATATCGGACTATCTGCACCTTTTATCGATTAGATAAGCTTCCAACTCCGGGCTGCTGTTTCAGGTTTTCCCCAACCTAGCCCCAATCTCACTTTTCTGATTCACCAGAACTTTCTAGAACTTCTCCCCAGACAGGGAATAAAAGGTGGGAGGAGGTGGCTTGGGGCCATGGGAGGACTGAGAGTTGATTTTCTCGGGTTCCAGTTCTATCTCTGCCAATAATTACTTTTGTAATCTTGAGCAAGTCCTTGCCTTTCTCTAGACCTCAGTCTTCTCTGTAAATTGGGTGCATTAAATAATATCAAAATCTCAGCCTGGGGGACCATCAGAACCTCCAAAGGTGAATTTTCAGGTTTGTAAACAGCTTATTTAGTTCACTGTGACTCTGATTGTATTAGCAAATCATTGTATTAACTTTGTGTGGCTGCCATAACAAATTACCACAAGCTGGGTAGCTTAAAACAACACAGATTCATTCTCACCTAGAGGGCCAGAAGTCTGAAATCTTTTACATTGATCTGAAATCGAAGATTCTGCAGAGCTGCAGTCCCTCCAGGAGCTCCAGGGGAGCATCCATTTCATGCTCTTCCACATTCTGGTAGCTGTGGCTTTCGTTGGCCTCTGGCCACGTCCCTCCAAATCTCCCTTTGTCTCCCTATTCTAAGGACACCAGGGATAGCATCCAGAGTCTACCCAGATGCTTCAAAATACACTCTCCCCATCTCTAGACCCTTAACCTCATCACATCTACAAAGACCCCTTTTCCAATTAAGGTGACATTTCCGGGCCCCAGGGATCAGAACCTGATATCTTTGGGGGCTATTACTCAGCCTGCTACAACCACAGCATTGAATCCATTTAGAAATGTCACCTATAACTAAAGGCAAGTGTGAGGTTTTGTTTTTAATATACATTTGTTTATATTTACATTTGGCGGCACTGGGTCTTCCGTGTTATGTGGGCTTTATCAAGTTGCAGCAATCTGAGGCTGCTCTCTCTGGTTGCAGCACGTGGGCATCTCATTGCGGCGGCTTCTCTTGCTGTGGAGAATGGGCTCCAGGGCGCGCAGGCTCAGTAGTCGTGGCACACAGGCTCAGCTGCCCCACGGCATGTGGGATCTTTCCAGACCAGGGATTGAACCAGTATCCCCTGGATTGCAAGGCAGATTGCTAACCACTGGACCACAAGGGAAGCCCAAATGTGAGCTTTTTATATTTGTCAGAGGGAGGCTGGAGTTGAAGAGGCTTCAGAAAAGTGGACAAAGTGACTTGCAAGGGTCCTCCCATTTCTATTGCTGTGCTATTTTAATTACCATGTGCTGAAGGAAACACAAGTTAATTTAATCTCACCCAAATCAAGCATAATCAAGGAGTGAAATCCATTGTCACTCAACAAAACTGGTCTCAGGCATCTGGTGTTGAGGTGCTCCACGGATAAATGATTGTCTAGATCCATGAGGGTCTTTGGTTCAGCTGGGCCACTCCCGTTGCAAGGCTTAGATGCCCCTGGCTCCTGGTTCCACAGTGGGCCCCAGGCTCAGGAGAGATGGAACCCAGGCCATGCTGGCAGACTGGCTGCACGGGCCACGGTCTCACCCTTCTGAATACACATAGACTCCACGCTCCTGCCCCAGTGCTCCCAGGCGGTCCAGGCTCTGCCCTCGGCCCACCCTCACCATTGGAAGACGCTTACCTCTCAGACCTTCCAGATCAGCCTGTAGAAGCCCTGAGCCTCTAGGCTCCCACTAGAGCCTACCACAGTGGACCCCTTACATCTGCATAACCCTGCCTGCAGCCTCACAGCACCAGGAGCACCAGCAGGGGTGGGGGTGGTATCAGACTCTTTTGGGCCCCAATCCAGCCTCTGACATTTGCCAGCCACGTTGGCTTGGGCAAGCGATTTCACCTCTCTGAGTTTGGTTTTGTCATCTAGGAAATGGAGACCATACCGTCAGGGTCATTGTGGAGGGCGGTGAGACTGTGCCCGGGAAATGGTGGCCATGCAGCCGCTGGGAACTCTTACAGCAGGTACTTGTTAGCAGCAAAAGTTGATGTAGTAACGTCAGGAGACAGAGGCCTCCAGAGAGGCTGGGTTGCTTCTGTGTAGCTGAAATTACAAAGAAGCAGAAGCCATAAGGGAACAGATAGCTAGCTGGAGGCAGGACAGAAGGAAGCAAGCAGGGGTCAATCCCAACGCCATTGGGCTCCACGGGACCCCGTAGGCCCGTCCTTCTCCCTCCTCTCACCCCTTCTTCCCCCTCCTCCAAATCTGCTGTGCCAGCCTCACTGACTCTCCCAATCCAAGCTCGCCCCATCCCTGGCCTCCCCACACACTGTGCTCCCTCTCCTCCTGGCCAATCCTACTTTCCATTCAGATCTTGGCTAAAACGCTACTTTATCAAGGAAGCGCTCTCACAAGGACAGTTTCCCCTGGTATGTGCTCATCAACATGGGTCACTGGCTCATGAACACTGGACCATATGCCTATGTCTGTCCCATGGGCAGCAGCCAGGTAAGGGGGGTGCGGGGGGAACAAAACAAGTCTCTGCTTCAGGGGCTGCAGCAGGGAATTTTTTTAGAAGAGGCTCGGAGGGTGCAGGCGCCATGAGGCATGTCCAGACGCACACGAAGGAGACAAAGAGAGAAAACAGTTAATAACCTCAGGTCCCTGGTGATCAATATACCCACAACCCCCTCTGCCAGTGGCTGAGATCAGGAGAGGGGTGACTTGCCTACGGCCACTCAGCCCATCACAGCAGGGCTGCCCTCCTGACCTCAGCCGAGGGCTCCTTCCACTGCCCTGGGCTGTGGAGAAGTGAGCTGGGCTAATGAGAACAGGGTCCAAAGTAGGAGCCCAGGGCTGTGGGACTGGAGGTCAGGGAAGGGGCAGCTGAGCCTGAGTGAGGGCAAGCTTGCACCCTGGCCCGCAGTCTCAACACACTGCCTCCTCCCTGGCTGAGCCAACCACTCGGGAGCAGCTCTTTGGAGGCTCTGTGTGTGCCCAGACTTTTAACATCTGGCATTAAAGAATGGCTGCGGTTCTTAGCCAAGGGCATCTTAAACACTCTTTCTTCCGCATCTTTTTTCTTTCCTTTGGTTTCCTTGTTAAATGAAAAGGAAACATCTCGGAGCTGATCCGTCTCTGAGTCATCGCAGGACCTGGCGGTGGAAGCCAGGGGGGACCTAGAATAGAGGAGGGTGTGCGGGCTGCCCTGGGGGGAGGTGCAGGACCCCAGGATCTGCTTGGGGGTGCTGCCAGTGTGTTGTGAGGGGTTTTTGAAGTGCCCTCCCCACTTTGGCTCCAAAGAGCCCCCATCCTGCACCCTGCCCTGATCAGCTTTACTACACAGGCCCCTGAGACAGGTCATACCCTCAGTCCTTGCCTATCTTTAAAGGAAGAACATTCTCTTCGTGGAGGGAGGGTGTGGCTTCTGCTGCTGGGGTCAGGGACTCTGCAGGTGAGCAGAGGGCTGGGGGAGACTTGGAACCTTCCCGGCTTGGGATCACAAGGTGTGTGTCACATGGGCCTTGAACCATGAGGTTGGTGTCCAGCTCACACCCTGCAGCCCACCCTGGAGGCTGTGGGATGACCCCCTCCTGTATCTTGGGTCCAGGGTTGAGCTGGTAAATGAGAAATTGGCCAAAATAGAGAGTTTTTGCTTTAATTTTTTATTTTGTATTGGGGTATAGCCAATTATGGAGTAGGAGATGGCAACCCACTCCAATATTCTTGCCTGGAGAATCCCATGGACAGAGGAGTCTGGCAGTCTACAGTCTATAGGATTGAAAAGAGTCAGACACGACTGAGCACATAGCTGATCACCAATGTTGTGACAGTTTCAGGTGGTCAGCAAAGGGATTCGGCCATATATATACATGGATCCATTCTCCCAGGAGTTTCAATACATATTCTATCTTCTGACCATTTTGACAGATGTCATGTTGCCCAGCCCCAGCACAGTTCTTGCCTCAGCTTCCCACCCCCCTTGTGGGGGAGGCCACAGGGGCCTGGGCAGTTGCCTGGAGAAGGCAGTGAGGAGGGAGAAATGCCTGAGGATGGATGAGGAGGTGGGGATGCCCTCGTGTGTACGGAGCCCCGGCTGGGCCTTCATCCTAGGGGAGCAAGAAGCTCCCCCAGCCCAAGGCAGCCTAGCCACGCAGGACCTTGAGTGATGGGCCAAGAACTCAGGCTTTACCACTGCAGGCAAGGAGAGGGATCACCCTGGGGCCTTCCGGAGCTGGTCGGGGTGTGGGCTATGTGCTCCCAGTTCCCCACGCGCTCGTGCCCTGCTGCTCTCTCCAAAGCTGACAGCCTGGCTCCCTTCTGGGGCCTGCAGTCTCTCCTCTCCCCAGGGAGGGCTCAGGCTGCAGCTCCTTCACACAGGGTGCTGCCTGGAAAAGGGACTCACAGTCAGGCTGGGGCAGGATGAGGTGAAGAAGCAGGTTCCTGGGCTGGGGTCTGGACTCAAAGTGAACCCCTGCACTTGCTGATCTTCTGTGAATAAATCAGGTCCCCCTCCAGCAGGCCCCAGGTCCCTGTTCTGACACCCAGCAGGATGGACACTCTCCCTGGGGTGCACCAGCCTGGCTCTGGCATGGAGGGACGATGTACATGGCTGGTCCCCCTGCAGTTTCTCCCAGGCGTGGGCTCCCATCCTGCGGCAGGTTCCGATGGACCCCATCATGATTTCTGCTCAGTTCTCTGCCTCCAGCTCTCTTTCCATTTTCCTCTCTCTCTCTCAATATCTGCTTCCTTCTTTCTTCTCATCTTTTCCCTGGACCTTGAAACTCCTGTTATCTTGCTGTCAATCTCTCCCACCCCCTTCTTTTTCATTTCTTTTTCTACTCTCTCACTCAACTTCAACTGTTCACACCCAGTTGGTTCCACAGCTAACTCCACAAATAATTCTTCACTTTGCTCAGAAAATAGCTCTCCTAGACCATCCCCTTGGGTCCATTCTCAAGGTTGCCACCTTAGGTCAGGTGCCCATGGCCCTAGTCTTAATCTACTCCAGAAATCTTTAAGTGGCTCCTCTTTCTTCCTTGACACCACTGCCAAAATATTTTCTCTGAATTCCATATCCCTCCTGTCTTCTTCACTAGCACAGTTTCCTGGTTCTTCAAGTGTAAACCATTCCATCTGTTACTCCCTACTTCTGTGCTCTGAGTTCCCCTGGCAAGACTAGAAGGAAAGAAGAGCGGGGCAGACAGCCTGTCAGAGGTCAGGGGTGCATACAGATGACAGGTCTTGGGGCTTGGGCCGAGCTAGGGGAACGGGCTTTACCCTAGTTTGTGGGAGGAAGCTTTGCTGGAACCAGGGGCAGACCTGAAGCTGGGAAGAATCAGGAAATAACCCAGCGGATGTGCTAAGGCAGCATGGCTAAAGGAGGTGCAAGGATACTGTGGTCACAACCAGGAGAATCAGGCGGTACAGAATTTCTGAGTCTCCAGATATCCTCCAGGGTTGGCAATGAGAACCAGGAAGGCCTCCCACCCACCAGGTACTTTGCTGGGTCGAGCCCAGAGGGCTGAAGATGCAGTTGGGCGTGGGTGTGATCAGACCCTGGAGGAGAAGAGAGGAGACACAGAGGTTGGGTCTGGAGTGGGGAGGGCCCAAGAGAGAATGCCCTGGTGGGGGCAGTCAAGGAGGGGTTCTGGAGACAGGTCCTGATGTTCCTGAGTGTGTGGTATAGATACCCTTTTATCAGCCCTATAAACTCTTTAGTAAACACTGCATCTCTCACTAATGCTCAGGTATGAGCGCATTCCTTGGGGGGGCCTGGAGAGGGTTGGGTTTCTTGCCTAGACCATCCTGTTGAGGACAGAGGTAGGCACTGAAAGTGCAAAGCCAAGAGGAAAAAGGGCCCTGAGATGGCAAGCCCTGGGGGTTCCCAGCAAACTTTCAGATTGGACTCCTCTTGTGATTGAGAAGCATGAGAACAAAGTAGTGTGTAGTCTGCCAATCCTGGCAGAAACGACCGACTTCACCCTAGAGGAGGTGTATATATGTGTGTGCAGGAGTTAAGTGTGCATGTGAGCTGAGAAAATGTCACTGGGATCCCAGGCCTACAGAGATGTGACATGACCACCAGTAATTGTAAGGACTCCCCCCCACCCCAACCTCCCACGTACCTGGAGAAAATGCTGCTGGACCATCTGTGCCAGCACAGCTCTGGCTGCAGACAGGGACTCTGCCAAACCACCCACAGCACTGTAAGGGCACAGAGGTTCAGCTGAAGATCGTGGGATGCTTTGGCAGACCCACAGACTGTTTTCCTCTCTGCGAGGCAACAGCACCAGGATCAATCCATACGTTGAATCTCATACGCAACTGTGGTTTTATCACAGGCAGAAGGCCCTGGGAAAGGAAAAAAGCCATTGAAAATCAAAAGAGGGTATCATTTAATTATTAGTAGAAGGATGCCACAGCATTTCACCCTAACTGGGGAACAGGACAAATGAGTTATTGATGCCTTAACTCAGACCTCACTTGAGAGATATGCTCCTGGGAGAGGCAGTTGGACTCTCCATCCCTGATCCAAGACCCTATGTGGTCCCTGAGGCAGCACAATGTCATGTGCCAATGAGGAGGGTCCAAATATCAAGTCCAATCTATTTGATGTTTTCTACAGGTTTCCAGAACTTTAAAAGGGCTTTGCAATGTATGATTTTCATAGTCCATAAGGCCTAGCCTGCCTGGCTTTGCAAGGGAGTTCCCAGGTGGCGCTAGTTGTAAGAACCCACCTGCCAATGCAGGAGACTGATGTAGGAGAGGCAGGTTGGATCCCTGGGTCGGGAAGATTCCCTGGAGGAGGAATGACAATCCACTCCAGAATCTTGCCTGGAGAATCCCACGGACAGAGGAGCCTGGGGGGCCACAGTCCACAGGTTGCAAAGAGTCAGACACGACTGAAGCGACTTAGCACAGAGCATGGCTTTAGAGAGCTGCACTAGACATGCTGAATCTTTGGCTGAAGAAACATTAGAATATTCTCATTAGACAGTGATCACCCGTGACCATGATGATGTCACCAGCTAGGCGTGGGTTGGTGTCCCCCAGCTTCAGAACATGCCCTAGGTCCTGCTGTAGCATATTTCAGGTGGGGGACAGCTCTGGGCGAAGTCAATACTCCTATGCTTCTCACATGCGCCTCAATGCCGAGAGGAGGCAAGAGGCTGGATCAGGTGACCCTAGGAGACCTCTTCCTTATACACCTTGGTTCTATCATCAAAGAGATTTCTGCCAATGTTGGCCCCCAGACATGAAAACCCAAACTGAAGTCGCACTAAGAAACCGTGATCTACATTTGCTGAGCACTCATTGCGTTTCATACTTTGTCCTGGACACGGGGATCCAACAGATTGCAGAACACTCATGGTCATTGTGTTGAGCAGAACCATAGGAAGTTGACCATTTTGTAAGTCAAAATGGTCAAATACTGGACGTTTCATATCACAGTTTAATACTTGGAACATTTGGGACTTCCCTGGAAGTCCAGTGGTTAAGATTCCATGCTCCCAATGCAGGGGGCACAGGTTCGATTCCTGACTGGGGAAGATCCCACTTGCCACATGGCATGGCAAGAAAAAATACTTGGGACAATCCAGTGCAGTTGGGTGATACAGAGGCAGCCACCACATGGAGTGACAAGCTTTGATGGGACCCCAAGGAGAGGAGTGAGCCTGAGTTGGGGCATCAAGAAGGCTTCCCAGAGGAAGCAGCATTAGTAAGAGCTGAAGGGTGGGTAGGGACAGTCAGGCAATGATGGGGTGGGAGAGGAGATAAGGGAGATTTCTAGGGGATAAAATAGTCTACACAGAAAGATATGCAAGAGATGCAGACCTCTACTCAGAGATGCAAGAGAACATGACACATTTGAGGCTCTGACACGGCCAATGCACTGAATTTAAAAAATGGGTCTGGTTTAAGATGAAGCTTGAGAGGTAAGCAAGGCAGAATAATAGTAGGCCTCTTAAGCCATGTTAAGGAAGTTGGATTGGACTTCATGTTGAAGGTAATGAGGAGCCACTGAAAGTCCAAAACAAGAGAGTGATGTGATAAGACTTAAGCTTTAGAAAGGTCTTTCTAGTTTCCAGAGTGGAAGCAGTATATAAAAGAGGTAGACACTGGAGTTGGGGGAACAGGAGGCTCTCCTAACAGGGTGAGAGATGGTGGTCAGTTGGACATGGGCAGGATGGTCGACATGGAGAGAAAGAGCAAGAATGATTGAGATGGGGGAAGCCTGGATGTATTTTAATATTTGATGATTGAAGGGACAAGCCAACCCAGAGTACAGGCCATTATTCATCTTCTAGCAGAGCTCCCTGGTGGAGCCAGCAACTGCTGTCAGAGAGGAAGACATCTAAGAGGACTGGATGGACTGGGCTAGAGCTGGCAAGGAAGCCCATGCCATTAATAGGATGGCTCTGAGGTTAACATAATTTAGTCTTCTAAGAAGCAAGATATCACCTTGTTTTCTTTGGCCTTGACCTGTGACCACGTGCCTTGCCTGTTCTCATCTGAGCCTCCTTCTTGTCTATCAGTCTCTGAAGCTGACAAGCCTCTTTCCCAGCTGAATAAGCCCAACCACACCTTACACTTTTGCTGACTCAGTTTGGGCCCCACATCACTTGATCTAGTTCACCCAGTGAGGAAGTCCTGGGCTTCCCCATGATCTGCCTAATGTCACACTCCTACCCCTAACTCAGCCATGTCCTCTAAGGTTTGGAATATCCATTAGCTCTGAAAATCTTTTGTCCAAAGACAGCTGATCCCTGGCGCAGCCAAGAGGGGCTGAGTCATAATTAGTGGCTTTTTCACTCTGGGAGTAAGTTGAGCCATCCACTTCAGATAAACCCATCCCAGACCCAAGCTCCAAGATAAACTCTCAGGGCCTAAGCCTGGCTCTGTGCCCCCAAATGGATGGGTCTTAATTCCTGGCTCTTCTCAAGTACATACCCCAGGAGCCACAAGTTCCTTCTTCCACTCTTGGTCCAAGTCAGAGTAAATATTTCCCTAAAAATGTTCTATCCCGCAGCAGTGAGTAGGAGAGGCATGTGAGTGAAGGAGGAAATTCTTCATGTCTGCGGGTTGAGGGGAGACAAGGACTGTGCTTCTAACAGCCAGCCTTCTTCCCCACAGTTGCAGCTCTCTGCCTCCAAAGATTAATTAAAGATGAGCATAGGCCTGGGGAGCATATGGCTTGTCAGTTTCACTTCCAAATGCAGCTCTGAAAAGAAGGTGAAAGGAAACTGTGGTTAGAGGGAGAGGATCTGGGAGGAGGCAGGAACCAGTGAGCACACAGCATTCCCGGGTCGTCTCCTCACGAGCTGTGACTGCCAGTGAGAATGCTGTTGGTTGGAGATAAGAGAAAGCTCTGGCCCAACTGGTTCAAACCATAAGGAATTTTAGTATCTCACAAAACAAGAGCCTCAAAGGTGGGGTGGCCTCCCGGGGCTCCTGGACCAGTTTTTCCTGTGCTTTTCCACTATTGGCTTCACTCTATTCTGGGAGATCAGTTCTTCCTAAATGTTCCCTTCAATTTAAAAAAAAATCAACGTGGGCTCATTATCATACCTCCCATCAAGTGTTTCTCTTACATCTCATTGGCCAGAAGTGTTCAAATACCCATTCCTAAGACAACAATTGGCAAGTGAAATGGGACCACTATGACTGCTTTAATGAAACCCACCACCTTCTAGAGAAGGGGGTTGCCCCTGAACACAGCCTGAGCTCTGTTAGTGGGAGAAATGATTGGAAGGTGGGATGGATATTGGGTAAGCAGCAATGCCTGCTACTGGTAGTAAGGTTGAAATTAGTTTTTACTCCCTGCATCACTTGGAAAGAAAGGATTTTTTTTTTAAGTGATAAGAAAGAAAAGGATGAGAGTCATGGCAGGTCAGAGGCTGAGCTGGACATTTGGACTGAGTACTTTCTGCTGCTCCCAGCACTTTTCTGCCCACTGTCTCATTTGATAATCACAATGACCCTGTGAACCAGACAGGGAAGCAATTATTATCTCTATTTGACAGGTGAGAAAGAAGAGATATCATGAGCTAAAGTGACTTTCCAAGATCCCTTTGAGCCACCCCCTTCATTCATACCACCTAGACATACTAGCATGAAATGGTGGCTTATTTTTAGATTGGGGAAAAGATTCTTTCTCACTGGTTACACAGTCCCAGGGGTCAGCAGGTAGAGGCAAGCACCGAGATTCTCAGGACATTTCTCAGGATATCAGGTCATTTTTTTTTTGCTCCTCCACTTCATGGTAAGAGTTGCAAAGATGTCCTTCTTGGCCCTTGATCACAGGCTTGTTCTATCTGTATGAAAACAAGGGGCTTTCCAAACCAACCTCGTCCTCCAAGGAGTGGCACTGTCCTTGGTGCTGTTGACCTTAATGCCTTTTCTTTTCTGCTTCAAGGCTGACTGTTTACACCAAGATCTAGAGGACTTAAAGGAATTACAGTCCACCCTAGCATCACTCCTGCTACTCCACTGAGGAATTCCTCTATGGCAGGCAAGGTAGGGATAAATAGAAAATGACTTATGGGTTACAAGCACATGGCTCTGTTTACAGCACTGAACAGTCTATATTCTTTAGTTTGAAGGTCTAACTATGCAAGGTCTAACTAAGGTCTAACATAGCAAACTATGACTCACGACCAAACCTGTGAGTCATATAAATAAAGTTTTACTGGGACACAGCTATGCCCATTCGTCTGCTTATTGTCTGTGGTTGCTTTTGGTCTGCAATAGCAGAGTCGAGTAGCCGCAACAGAGGTTATGACCCACAGAACCTCAATATTTCCTAACCAGACCTTTATAGGACATAACTTGCTAATCCCTGCTCTAGATTATTCTCTTGGGGCAGATTTTTATTCTAAGCACAATCTTGTATTACTGGTAATTCCATTTATGCCTCCTTCTCCCCCTAACTCAGGATGGGGTCTTTTCTTAGCTCCCTCCATCCCTGGATAAACAGACTTCCCTACATATA
Source organism: Odocoileus virginianus (assembly GCF_023699985.2). NCBI lineage: Eukaryota > Metazoa > Chordata > Mammalia > Artiodactyla > Cervidae > Odocoileus > Odocoileus virginianus. Next base: position 13,683,331 of record NC_069679.1, read on the forward strand.
TGAGTCCTAGGTCTATCTCATTTCTTTAAATTCCCACTACTCTCCTCAAATCCTAACTCAGTGGTGTTCTCTGGCCTTTTCCTACAGGTGTTTCCCAGACTTATCCATTTTAGGCACACAGCCTTATGCTTATCCTCCCTGAGCCAAGAAATTCATTGATCGAGCAACCAACGTCCTTCGTAATGAGATCTCTATGTTCTCAGTCCTTCCCTGCATTTTCTGTGGGAGGTCCAAGAATATATTAATCCATTGTCTAGCAAGTCCAGACAATGCCAGCAGTTGACCTGGTATTCACCCCTAGGAAACTTACACTTCCTTTTTAATCTTTCTCAATGTGTTAGAAATTTTCAAGTTGCAAATAACAGAATTGGTCCAATTTTTTTTTTAATGGTCAAATTTTTAAAAAATTTTCGGAAAAATCCAGAAATACTACTCACTGCTTCGAGCAGTCAGGTGATGACACCAGAACTTAGCTGCGCCTCATCTCTTGACTCCGCAACCCTCAAGACTGGCTTTATTCAGGCCAATCTTTACCGCATGGTGGGCAGAGAGCTGCAGATGGCTGCAGTTTCTCATATCCTCTCAACATCCTTAGCCGAAGAGCCATCCCCTCCATCTTAACAAAAGAGCCCAGAACTGAGTCTCAGTAGCTTGCATGAGGTCACACAATCAACTCTAAGCCAACCACTGGCCAGGGGAGTAGAATATTGTGATTGGTCAGCTGTGGGCTATGTGGTGGGGTGGATGTCGGGTAGGTAACCCCACTGGATAGATGCTTAGATAGACTTAGGTAGATGAGCAAGGACTACAAACAAACCTCTCACCCCACCTGCTGGGTTCATATTATTTCTCCCATATGGATTTCCATTTTCTCTTTCTCTGCTGTCTTTTCAAGAGGCTATAACAAAGTTTGAGTCTCTCCCAGCTTATGTAATTAAAGCCTGTGCTTCTTAGGCTTTAGGCTACCACATGGTCTCCCCCTTGCCTGCCTCACCACTCTCTTTTATCTTATAATCTCTAGCAATGTTGAGTTTTCACCACAAATTCCCCAAATGTCCCAGATCTTTACTGTGTCTTTGCACACTCTGTTCCCTCTGCCTTTCTCATTTTGTCTTCACGACACACTTCTGATTCACTGCCCAGATCAAAAATTCTCTTCTCTGGGAAGTCTGCTCCCCACCCCCAGGGCAGAAGAAAGCATTCCCTCATCTCTGCTAGTCTTATACCAACATCCAGTCTCCCTCTGATCCTGCACTTACCCCACAAGGTTTATTTCTTTTTGTTCACTCTTGGTCTTCTCCTTTAGATTATGGGCTCTTTGAGGGCAGGGACATTTTCAAGGACTGTTTGCTGAATGAAAACATCTTCCCAATACATTGACCTTTGTGTGACTTCTCTGACTTCAGCCTTATAGCAATTCCAGTCCCTCTAAAAAATAGGATTAATGGGTGACCACAAGCTTAAAGGGGACTGAAGTCAATTAGACACATTTCTGATTAATTCAGTAGACACTTAGTGAATACTGCATGTGCCAAGTCCTGCGCTAAGCAATGGAACCATGGAGTTGATTCAGGCATGTTCCCAACCTCAAGCAATTCAATGTATGATAGAGAAATGAAAATGTCTAGACTGCTTGTCTTTTCATCGTTCATCACTCTGTCTCCAATACCTAGCCCCATATCTGACACATAATCGATGTTTAATAAACAGCTGCTTAACAAATAAATGAATAAATGAGCAAGAGATGAAAGGAATGCTATGGAAGGTATAGATAAGGTTCTCTCAGGGTATGGGATAAGAAAACAGAGCTGGGGAGGTGTCATTTTAATCATCTCTTGTTTACTGAGGGTGCCAGGCATTGTGCCAATTGCTGGGAAAATGGGAAGAAAGGGCATTCATCCCCTATTCTCTAAGATCCCACAGCCAAGAGGATGAGCCAGATGTGAAAATCAATGCTTACAAGATAGTGTGAGAATTACGGAGCAGAGATAGGCTGAGAGCTATGATAAGAGAATGTGGTGGGGAGTGCAACAGGGGAAGCCAAGGAACTCATTGATCGAGCAACCAATGTCCTTTGTAATGAGATCTCTATGTTCTCAGCTCTTCCCTGCATTTTTCTGCGGGAGGCCCAAGGATATACTAATCCATTTGCTCAAGGAGATTACAATCAATATGGAGAGGGACAGAAACCACTCATAGGGCACTAGATAGAATCAAATATTGGAAAGTGCCTGGTTATGTGCTAAATGCAAGACAAAAAAGGTCACAGAATAGAGAACTCAGGCTCACAGTGGGCCCAGCTGGTTGGGAAGGGCTTCCTGGAGGAGGGACATTCTGGAAGGGAAGCTCTGGGGATTATAAATCTCCAAGGGTCTCCAATTCCAGGCTGGGGACCTTGTACATTGTTATAGTTTACTCTGTAGGCAGAAAAGAGTCACTGAAGCACATCGAATTGGGGAGGGGCATCATTAGATACAGCTTCCCTGGTGGTTCAGCAGTAAAGAAGCCACCTGCCAATGCAGGAGATGTGGCAGGAGCCTCCGGTTCAATTCCTGGATTGGGAAGATCCCCTGGAGAAGAAAATGCAACCCACTCCATTATTCTTGCCTGGAAAATCCCCTGGACAGAGGAGCCTGGCAGGCTACAGTCCATGGGGTCACAAACAGTGAACATGACTTAGCAGCTGAGCACGCATGCAAGCACCATTAGATAGAGATTTTGGAAAAATCACTCTGGGATGTAATATAGAGAATGGGGGAGGGAGATGGGGATGCAAGGTCAGATAGAGGGGCCAGCTCTGTCACAGCACCAGTGGTAGATCATAAGGGCCTCAACCACATCCTGCAGGTGAGATACCCTGGCTCCCAGCAGTTGATTTGCCATTGCAAACAGCAGCTTTCCCTCAGCAAATGAGCAAGTGCAGGTTTCTTGGGAGTTCCAGTTCACTCATTCATTCAACAACAGTTATTGTTCTAGGTATAGGTCTAGGCCATGGGGCTAGAACTGTGAACAAAATAACAAAAACCCCTGCCTTCATGAAGCATCCATCCTATAGTCATCTCTATTGCTTCAGATTGCTCCCAGGGAGAGAATAAAGCTGGCCCAGAGTTGCCTTTTAGGGTGGTACAGCTGGGCGGTTCTTTCTCAGTCACCTTTTCCTCACAACTCTTTCCCACAGCCCCCTTGGCTAATAAGCCATGTGTTTCTTCCATTTTATCCCATTTAATCCTGATCCCCAGCAGAGCCTAATGAGGTGGATGGTGGTGCCCATTATGCAATGATAATGTGTGGGCAAGGACTCCCTGGGATGCCAGTGGCAATGGCTTCCCTTAGAGGATACTGAGGCAGGGGGCACATGTGGGAAGAAGTGGCTGTGCATCAGGCAGGGCAAGGGGAGGTTTCCTCAAAGCCTGAGTTGGTCCATGGATGCCTGGGGAGGGTTGCACATCACACTGAAAGCAATACTGATAGCCAAGAGTGTTAATCAGACCCCGACATCAGGCTCTAAGATGATAACTGTGATGCTGAAAACACACAAAATAACCAGGCAGCCTTTGTAATTAACTTCCGCTCCCTTCCAGCAGTCATTTGGAGTTAATGGTTTCTTAATTCAGTGCTCATTTGGTGACTTTAATTTCCAATTAATTTTGCCAATTTTCCTCCAAGGTGTTCATGGTGTGATAGAAATTCCTGCATGGTTAAGAACCTACCACAGGGACCCAGGGGTGGGGGGAGACACTGAGACCAAGCTATCTCCAGAAGAGCTGGAGCCCGCCTGAGTGCCAGGAGTCAGAACCTCCTGAGCTTAGAGGTCCTTGGGAGAGCGCTCTGCTAGGAGGGTGCTGGAGGGATCTGATAAAGTGGTACGGGGGTTAGGGAATGCACTTGAATTTCTCTAGCTCTTGGTGAGAGTTCTGATTTCTTGCTGAGGATAGAGTAGGAGAGGAAGCTCAGCCTAAGAGAGGTGCTAGAATGGAAGAGTCAGGACCAAGGACAGCTCCCTCCCTTCTGCTGAGTGAAGGGGAATTTGAGCGGTCCTAGTGCTCTAAACTAGCTAGCACCACTGGTGCCCTGCCCAGACCCTTTTTGCGGGGCCCATGCATCCACTGCCCAGCTGCTGCAAATGTCAGCTGCCAATGGCTCGCAGGTTCCTTTTTCTCTAGAATTGCTTTTGGCAAATAGCATTCACCTCTCTTGGGACCTTCCACTCTCACTGCACTCAGAGCACCCTACAGATAAGAACTGAATTGTACAGGCAAAAAGCTGCATCCTTTCTCCTTACCATGTGCCCCCCCCCCCACCTCCACCTCAGGTTGAGACTCCTTCTATGGAGCAGGTGCTATTTCACAGGGGTGCAGCCAGACCCCAGCTGAGACCACATCCTTACTTAAATCTTCCCCATGTTCTTCTGTCTTCCTTCCCTCTCTCCCTCCCTCCCTTTCTCCTGCCAGAACCCCTCAATAAATCCTATGCACCTGAATCTCTGTCTTGGGCTCAGTTTCCAGGAAACCTAAATGACAACAGTTTAGGTCATTACATTAAACTCTTGTCGAGCTCTCACAGTATGCCAGATAGCTCTAAGTCCCTTATAAAGAGGAGTTCACTTCATCCTCAGCAACACTATAAGGTAGGTATTGTTGGTATTCCTAGTTTGAGATAAGAAAACTGAGACACAGAGAGATTGAGATTCTCGCCCAAGTCAATCTAGGCAATAAGTTCAAAACAGGAGCATGAACTCAGTCAGTCTGGTTCCAGACTCAGTGCCCTTAACCATTAAGTCGCCTAATATGTAACCAGTAAGCCCAGCAACTGCTCTAAAGGCATGGGTGATGTGATTCAAGAGCTCGAACCATCCAGAGGGGTGAGGAGTAGCTTTCCTAAGGTCCTTTGTCGGGAGGATGGGGGAAAGGGGAGAACTGAAACTTTGGAGTACCAGCCTTGTGGTGTCAGGGCTCTCTTTGTGGCAAAACCTCCTCCACCCCTCCAGGGATGGTACCAAAGACTGATAACATGACTCAGTGGAGCAAGTGAAAGTCAGACAACCCAGATTCTAATGCTGTGTCCCTGACTCCCTTCATGACTTGGGGCCAGTAATTTTCCACCACTGGACCCCTTTCTTACCTCTACCATGTGAATGGGCTGTCAGTTACAAAGACTCGAAGAGCCTCACATCTAACATTTTGGCTTTAGGCAGTGGATATGTGAAGCATCCCTGGGAATCCCCCCATGAGAAGGTGAGACCAGATGTCCATGGGAAGCAGAGAAGATACATTTCATGACTTGGAGGCATCAATGGCCCTGTCTCCAAAGGACTGGGGGGAGGGGCCCAAAGGGTCACAAAAGAACCTGGGTCACAGTGACTGCTCAAGTCAATTTAGGGAATTTGAGCATTTATTGGGTGCTAACATTATGCCAGGGACTTTGCACGCATAATTCTCGGCTCCCCAACCTAGGAGCACAATACAGGCAGAAAGAAAAAAAAGTGAAAGTATTAATCGCTCAGTCATGTCTGACTGTTTGTGGCCCCAGGGACTATAGCCCACCAGGCTCCTCTGTTCATGGGATTTCCCAGGCAAGAATACTGGAGTGGGTTGCCACTTCCTCCTCCAGGGGATCTTCCTGACCCAGGGATGGAACCTGGGTCTCCTGCATTATAGGCAGATTCTTTACCATCTGAGCCCATAATGAAGTCACCGCAATTGCCTGACTTGCTATCCAGCCCCATGTACAGATGCCCCCCAACACATACAGCGATATCTGGAGTCTCCATGGGGCATGTCCATTGTACTTGGATGAGTATTTTCTCTCATCAGTTGGGGGTATGCCATGTCCCTGCGCTCCTGCCAGAGACCCTCTCAGTGATGCCAACTTCCTAAGGAGCCACAGAAGACCCCCCGACTGCCTCCATGGTCAATCCCTTTTATGAGAAAGTCACATGTGGCTGTGCTCCCAGTGCTGCCAGTCCTCAAGAGGCCAAGAGGCAGGATATTCTCTGATGTTCCTCAAAGAAAGAGGTGAGACCCGCCCCACACACTGCACCTCCAGGCGGCTCAGGGGCAGGGTGAAGGCTGCGAGAGAGAGAGAACAGGAGTAGCATAATTATTTGTCCTTTCCTTCTCCTTCACCTTCAATCCCACCCCACCCTGCTTCCTCCTTCTCCAGACCTTAATGAGGCCACATCCAAGGGCAGCCTCCTCCCTGCTGGTCAGGGAAGCAGCGAAGGGCCAGGGCAAGAGCCCATCTGTCATCATGTCCTCTGTGTGTCCCTAAACCCAGCCAGGCTCCTGCAAGGCAACAACTCTCACCAAAGTCCCTGGCGTCAGCTGCAGCCAGATCAAAGCCTCTGCCCGGACTGGGACCCAAAGCCTGCCGGAGGGAGCCAGACCTGTCACGGCTGTCACTGTCCCAGATGGCAATCTCCTAGTCAGCGGAGCAGGAAAGGCCAACCAGTCAGGTCTGGTTTTTCACTGTTTTTCATGCCATGAGTAAAAGAATGATAGCTTGGTGGAGAAGGACACCAACTTTACTCTTGGAGCCAGGGCCATGGGTGGCATGTTGTGCAAACTCAGGCCTGCCTTCTTGGCTGTTCAAGTCAGCCCAGACGGAAGTCCCCTGGCTGTGTTCAGAGCTTCCTGTCTTACCTTCTCCATTCTACACAAGCACAGCTCTGCTGATGTTCAAAAACTTCCAGAGGACTTCACAAACCAACTGGAGGAAATCTGAAGTGTCCCATGGTACCCAAGGGCTGCCACACTCCAGCTCTCTAAACAATCTTCATTCATATCACAGATTCCAGAGAACCTGGAAACCCATTCATTCCCAAACTCACCCCTCTCTTCCAAGTTTCAGGGCCTTTGCACATGACATTTCTTCTGCTTGGAGAGCTCTACCCTCCCCTGTCCCACCTGTGGAAATCCATTTCTTCCCTAGGAAGCCTATAAATAGAAGGAGGGCCCTTGGCCATGTGGTCTGAGACCACAGTATTATCCCTTCTCCCAGCACTCAAGCTCCCCCAACCCCACTCCTTTGGCCCCTGTCTCCCCAGATCCTGGTGAACACAGTAGAATTATAGTTGTAGGGTTGGAAGGGGCCCAAGAACTCCAAGTCCCAATGTTTCTCATATTTTTTTTTTGGGTGCATCAACTCCCATGGAAGGCTGTTAAAACACGGGTCCCTGCGTGGTTTTGAGTCAGGAGATCTGGAGTGAAATCCAAAAATCTGTGTTTCTAACCAGCTACCCGGTGATGCCAACACTGCTGGTCCAAGGAGCACACTGTGAGAACTGCTGACCTAGATTTTGACTCAGAAATTAACCTTGTGTCTCTGGTTCTCCTGAAGGATCCAAGGCCGGCACACTTCCGTTTCCTAGAGAGAGAGGCAGGGCTTCCAGGCACCTACCACTCAGAGCCCTGGGGAATATCTCAGGTATTATTGTTATAATGAAGTCAATGACAAGAACATAATATTCTCTGCAGGGAAAATAATCACAGTGATCCATAAAGTAGCATACTGTAACAATATCAATAGTGGCAATAATAATAGTAATAACATGATTATAATATAATGTCATCTGCCCTAATGTGCTAAATCCAGATTGATCTGAGCAATACAGAAGAATTATTGACATACACAAATGCTCACAAAGCCTAGCTTAGGCGTATTTGGGGCCATTTGGATGATGGCAATGGTGATGATGACTATAATAACTAAGCCACATTTGTACACAGCTTTAGCATTTCTAAAGCACTTTCACTAGTTTTATTTTAGTGGCAACCCTGGGAAGGAGACTGGCAGGCAAGCTTCTCTGGTTTATAGATGAGGCTCATATTCACACGTCCTTTAAGCCCCCATTCGGCAAATGTGGGTTGAACACCTGTTTTGCACAAGTCAGCACAGAGCAAGGGCTGGGGTAGGGTTGCAGATAAAATACAGGATGCCCAATTAAATTTGAATTTCAGGTAAACAACGAGTCATTTTGTAATGTAGCTATACCCCCCATGTTGTAATTGACGTATTTCTAGGAAAAATTATTCATCATTCATCTGAAATTCAAATTTTACTGGGCATCCTGTATCTTTATTTGCTAAGTCTGGCAACCCTACTGGGGAAGGAAGGAAAGGATAAAAAGAATAAGAAATGTTTCTTACCCTTAGAACAAGCTCACCGTCTGGTTGGAGATGAAAGACCCCAGACAGATGATCCCAATCCTTGTAATCAGCAGGGTAGGAGCTTGAATGTGCACAGGAGTCACCTGGGGATGTTGCAAAACTGCCTGTTCTGACTCAGGAGGTTCAAGGTGGGGCCTGAAAGTCTTCATTTCCAACAAGCTTCCAGAAGATGCCAAGTCCACTGGTCCCAGACCACATTCTGAGTGGGGAGGGTACAGAGGAAAGCATAGAGTCTGTGGGGGCCTAGAGGAGGCACTCGGTCCATCTTTGAGGATGAAGGAAAAGTTTCTTGGAGGAGGTGGTACCTGGTAGGTCTTGTCTGGTAAGACTCAGGGGTGGAAGGTTGAGAAGAGGTAGTGGAAGGAGTAAGTACCCTTTTAAAGTCCCTGGGACGGAAGAAAGTACTACATGTTTGGGAAAGGCAGGGGGTTGTATGTGGACTGAGGATAGGTAAGGAGGCACGGGGCTCTGAGAATCCAGAGGAGGATCAGACAAGGCCCCTGCCAACTCAGACCCAACATGCCATGTTCTGTGAGAGGCAGAGCCATGGACAGACCAGCATAATCCACTGGGGCCGGTGCCAAGTTGGAGATAAACACTGGAGGAGCAGGAGCCCAGAGAGGGGTCAACTCACCCCGCCTGGGGCTTGTGGGATGACTGAATCTAATGTAACCTTAGCACAGAGCAAAAGGCCAGGCCCTTAGGAAGCCCAGCTGACACAGTATCCCACAGCCTGAACCTCAGGACTCCATTTATCTCACTTCATCTCCATACCTTGGTCAGAACATCAGTGGCAGAGAAACTGGCTATGTCAGTGGATTTGGATTCACGAATGGGGTTCAGGAATCTTATGTGGTCTTGGGGAGCTTTACAGTTAATAAACTGGGGTAGTAGCACCTGTGAGGCCTGTCCTGTGTTCTCAGATTTATCATAGGACCCAAGGCAGATGGCTAGTGTTCCTCCACATTCATTCGCTCCCCTTTCCTGTGGTAATATTAATAGATAGACTGTGTTTTCGCTGGGTACACGGCCTCTCAGAGCAAAGTCTATACTTATCCTCCCTGGATGGGGTGAACGCAACCTGAGAGTCAGAATAAGTCTGGGTGCAGAACAGGAAACTACTCTAGGTTTTCCAAGTAAAATGAGATTTAATAAAGGGGTGTTGTGCTGTGCTCAATCATGTCCTGCTCTTTGTGACCCCATGGATGGTAGCCCACCAGACTCCTCTATCCATGGGATTCTCCATGGATACTGTATTCTCCATGGATACAGTATTCACCAAGAATACTGGTGTGGATTGGCATTTCCTACTCCAGGGGATCTTCTCAACCCAAGGATCAAACCCACGTCCCTTGTGTCTCCTGCATTGGCCAGTGGATTGTCTACCACTGTCCCACCTGGGAAAGCCCTGATAAAGGGGTAGGCGCTTACAAAGTCACTGGCAGGGCTGGAAGCATGGAGGTTGTGGGATGCTGCTAGGATTTCTGATCACATCATGGCAGCTACAAACCAGGGGTCAGGATGCCCCAGGAAACTGCTCCAAAGTCACAGCCACCAACAGAAACAAGGTGACCAGACAATGCACTGAAGATCCAGCTACTGTCAAAACCCCCCATGAGCCAGTGGCTACAGGCCATCCATGTCTATCGCCTAAGGAAGAATGGCCTCAGCCCTCTTTTTGCCTTCCAAACTGCATGTGGGTGGAGCACATGGGCTGGAACTCATAACCTGGGTCCTAGTCTCATAGGACTCAGAAATTCAGTAAGGAGGTTTCCAGGCTCTGTGATAAAGTGGAAGCCACGGCAGAGGGGGTGGGGCGGGGAGCCAATTGCTAACAGTATTCACCCTCACCCTTCCTGACAGCTGAGATAAGAACAGGAGGGTGAAGGTGACATCCCAGGATGGCGGAGAATCACAACAGAGGTCACCGAGATGCCAGAGGGGCTGGGACCTTTGCATGAATGAGACATAAACTTCTACCTTGTTTCAGTCACCGTTTCAGCAGCCGAGCCTGTGTCCTGACACAGCGTCAGGATGTGTGAAATGAGGTCTCAGAGGTATCACTTCCAGAATGTGTGGTGTTGACGCTACTGGAGTAGCGTAGTAGTCAATTCAAACCTGGCCATTACGAGTATGGCAATAATTATGCCCTCAGCGGAGAAAGAAGTATTCAGGGCTGTGGGTGGCTGGCGCCAAACATGGGCCATTGCGGCTATGCGGAGGGAGGTTGTGGAACGCTTGGAGGGGATGGGGTGTTGCGGAAGACTTCTTGGAGGAGGCAGAGCCGGAGATAACGAGGAAGAAAGTAGCTTTCCAATGGAGGCCACTTTATCCTCTCTTTCCCAGGGCTGTACAAGCGGCAAGCTGTCATGGGGCAGGAGGAGAGGTGTATGCCATGATGCCAACGGTTCACCGAGGGGGCTGACTTTCAACCTGCAGCAGAATGGAGACCAGATGGTGGCCCAGGAGGTGTGCAGGGTGAGGGGCTGAGCCTGGCTCCAAAGGGAGACCCCTGTGTCTCTGAGATATTCAGACTCTGAAGACAGGACAGGATGGGGGTGAACGCACTCCAGCAATGGGCTCCAGGTCATGAACTGGTGCGTGCTTCTGACTCGCCCCCTTCCCACCTGCGGCTCCTCCTCAGGAAGGCACTCAGCATTCACTCTTCAAACAGGGGTCCCTTTAGTGGGCCTGCAGCCTGGGCAACAAGGACAGTCACATGAACCTTCGTGACAAGCACTGGGGTAAGGCCACAGCTAACCAGTCATTCTCTCATCACCCACCTGTGGGAAGAGTATGTATTTAGATGCAGGATACACCCCAGCTGGCCTAGGTCAGGGCTCATTCAGAGACCAGGCCAGGGTCGTCCAGCACAGAGGCAGAGTCCAGGGCCAGGATCAGAAATCAGCCTGGCACAGGGGCCAATCAGGTAACTAGGGTTGGGCTTGGCCTGGGGCCAAGGTCATAGCTTAGCTTGTGACGAGGACCACAGATCAACCCAGGGCCACTGGCAGGGCTCAGCCTGGAACCGGAGTATGGACTTAGTTATTTTGTTTCTTTAGTATTTATTTATTTGGCTGCATCGGGTCTTAGTTGTGGCAGGCAGGATCTCTAGTTGAGGTGTGCTAACAGTTAGTTGCAGCTTGCAGGATCTAGTTCCTTGACCCCGGGACGGAACCCAGGCCCCCTGTACTGGGCGTTCAGTCTCAGTCCCTGGACCACCAGGGAAGCCCGTGGACTTAGTCTGTGATGGGGAAAGAGCGTTGAGCTCACTGACCTCCTGTATATGAGCTCAACTTCATCAGTTTCCTAAATAATAAATCATAATGAAAGGCTATCAGGGTATAAGTGTAATATCTTCATTTACATCATTCTTAACTTTCAAAACCCTCTCATTACTCTTCCCCAAAACTTGTAGTATAGACCCTTTGTACCTCTGGTAGAAGAGGGCAGACAGGTATAGGATAAGATGAGCTGCCTCGCCTCTCACAATAAGTTTGGAAAGAGACAGAACCAGGCAAGAGGCCAGCTGAGCAGGTGCCCAGCCCAGGGCAGTCTGGTGCCCTCACAGCTTCCTGCAGTGCTTTGGAGACAAGCCCCAGGTCACCCTGAAACCCACGGGCAGGCGGCAGGCGGGCGGGCAGGCAGCTGGCTGGAGGAGTTGGCAGCAGGGACGTCCTGGATCAGAGCCTTGGGCCACAGCCAAGGCTGTTTAGTTGGGGTGGAGGGTAAGGGTGGCGATTTATTCATCCTCCTCTGCAGCGAGCCCCAGGGCAGGTGCCAGCAATTTGCCAGTCCTGAGTGACAGAGCTGGGAACCGCTGAGTGGCCAGGAAAGGTAGGGACCACCGCTTCCCGGGTCCTCATGGCCACACTCAGCCGCTGAATGAAATAAGAAATGACGGTAAGTGACAAAATCGAAAATGTAATTAAGACAGATGGAATCAACTGGTGGGGATGATAAAAGCCGTTCCCCAGGCTCTGAGATTTAAAGCGAGGTCACGGGATGACCCCATCTTGGCCACACAGCCAGCAAAGAGGTGGCAAGGGCGGGAGCTTGAGGATAGGATTCAAGCTCCACGGAGAACAGTGAGTAAACTGGGCTGCGGCTGCACCGAGAGAGATGTGGGTCGGATACAAGGATGAACTTCCTGGAGAAGCGGGTGGCTAAACTTTGGCATAAATGTGACATCATCTTCTTCCCCCAAGGACATGTACTTCACTCCTGGACTGACTTGGACACAGGGGCCTGGACAAACTGACCTCTCCAAGATCTGTAGGAATAAGAACAATTTGATTGTCGAGTGAGGAATCTGCACAGATGACATTTGGGAAGAGGAAACAGGAGGGGGCTTGGGGTATAGTCCCAGAGCCCTCCTGCAGGCCAGAAGTGGGAGGGTGGGAACTGAGCCAGGCCCCACGGAGGAGGATGTCACTGTGCTTGGACCTGACAGCTCTGAGTGACCCCCTTTTCTCTTTTCGTGCTGCCTCTTGTTAGACTAGGAACATAGTGGGTGTGAATTCCACCCCCTGAACCCAGAGGAAGCAGCAGGCCTCCTCCCGGGCTTTCCAGAGGCTCTGATGGCCAGAAGCCCAGGGGCCCTGGGAAGAGAGGGAGTTTAGGCCCCCATGGAGGGTGGGGTGTCTGGGATCCAGGGGGAGATTCACGCTAGAGACAAGGGCTCAACACTGACATCTGGAGCCGGCTTGCTCTGCCAACCACTACTGAGAGAGCCAGCTCAGCCTTTGCTGGGTGGGACTGAACTGGCCAGCTTTACTGGCCCTCATTCTCCCTGCATCCTCTGACAGTCTCTGTGCAGGGCAACAGGCTGGCAGAAAAGGCGGCTTCTTTATGCTTGGTGACCTCCCAGGCTGGTGGGAGAGAAGAGGCTTGTCCTCCAATTCAAGGCAGTCATTGAGCTCCCATCTGTTGAACATCTACTCCCTGCAAGGCCCTGATGGGCAGGGGGAGAGAAGCTCAAGAGGTTTAAGATTTGTTAGGAATGGAAACCTATTCCTAGAAATTAGATATAAGTCACTTGTCACTTAGGTAGTAACTTAGGTGGTTCACATGGTCAATGAATGCACAGGAGCTGGGGGAGGAGGAACTCTGTGCAGGCCAGAGTCCTCAGTGCAGACTTCTCAGATGAGGACGGGCATGAACCTGACCTTTGCAGGACGAGAAAGAATGACTTGAAACATTAGAGGATCGGAATGCATCCTGGCTGGCTCAGTGCCTACGTAAATGCATAGAGATGAGAAAGAATATTCAGAAAGAGTTTATTTGAACTTTAGCACAGAACTAAGGTCCAGGGTGGGGTGCACAGAACTCCTAGGAGATCCCAGCAGGTCCAAGGCCACTATGGGATCAAACTGTGAGTAAAGCTTGTGCCCAGGAATGCATTTATTTCCCCAAATGGATTAATCCATCTCCAAGTCAGCTCCAGATCCAATCAGCCAAGGACTCAGGCCTCTTACTCTTAGGTCTACAGAACAGGTTCCCCAATCCTGATCTATTCCCCAAGCCACAGAAAATGAAAGCACAGAGACTGGAATAAATGCCCCCCCCCTCTGCTGTGCCAGTAGCGAAGGATCAAAGTCACTCCACCCCCCACCACGGCCACACAGTGGTGAGACGCACGGCGGGAGAGGAGGCCAGTGCCCCATGTATTCTCCTTCCACTAGGAGCTGGGCTGTGAGCTCCACTGGCCCCAAGGATGGCCAGCAGTCCTCTGTTGCCAAAGAGGATGTAATGGAGACAGGTTGGTCCTGCCATCCCTGGACCATCTTTTATTATAGGACACGTCCTTGTTATAGATACTGAGCATAAAACAGGGCCGGCATCATCCAAGAGATTGGAGAGACACAGGAGGAGCGCTCCATCATTTCAAGTACACCATCCATCCATCCGTCAGAGGCCCAGCATTTATGCCTGCAGCTAGAACACTGAAATACCAGGTCAGGATTTATTGGAGGGGAGGGTGTTAAGTCATAATTTATGCCATTCTCTCTCTCCTTTTTAGGGATAGTCTTTCTGAAACATCTCTATCTCCCTGGCTAGCCATTCCTAATGACCTAAGATGTGTGTATCTGCAGCCGCTTTCAGGGGTGTTTTCTCCATTATCTCCCCAAACTTACCTTGGGGCAGTTCCTGCCTCTGATCTGAGGGTAGAGGTCCCCAAAGTACAAATTGAATGATGATGAGAAGATAAGGCCCCTTTGCCTCCTGGATCCCCTGGGGATGTGAGCATTTCAGGGAAACCCCACCGCTTCACCCCTGATGACTCTAAGGGAACAATGGCAATTCTAGGTCCAAGCTGTGTAGCCTTGGAGAGTTCACTCTCCACATTCTCTAGAAAATGAAGGGGCCTGATTGGATGAACTCTAAAGCTTCCTCCCCACCCCACCCCCCACCAAAAACTGGGTATGCTTGTGTCCTGAAGGCATCAGCTCATTTTAAAAAGGAAAAGGGCAGCAGAGGATGGAATGGTTAGATAGCATCACTGACTCAATGGACATGAATTTGGGCAGACTCTGGGAGGTAGTGGAGGACAGAGGAGCCTCGTGTGCTGCAGTCCATGGGGTCACAAAGAGTCAGACATGACTTAGGGTCTGAACAACAACAACTAGCAAAAGGTAGGCCTCCCAGCGTTCTGGAGAGAAGTTAAAGCCAAGGATCGTCACAGGGGCTGTGAAGATAATGCTTCGTCACCCCTCATCTTGGGAGGATCTCAAAGGGAGCTGTTCTTCTCAGGAGAGTAGTACGGGGCTTCAGTGATGGTTTCTGCATTCCTCCCCCCACCCCCTTTCCCTCTGCTCCCGTATTCTCTCTCTGACTCTGTCTCTATTCATTCTCATCTGATTTATGCCTGCCTTGAACTTTGCCATCCTGCTTCTGACAAACTGCTTATTTCAAACCACCTTTTGCCAGACCATAAATAGCCCCAGTGTTGACCCAGATGCAAACCAAAGCCTCAGTCTCCAAATTCTGATTGGTCTTATTGACATTTAATGGCCTCAGAGGAGCCTGTCTTAGCAAGAAACCCCCTTGGACATGCAAAATTGTTGGGGAAACATTCTTGAACATGGGCGGTGAACATCAAACATTCTTAGAAGCTAGGCACCATGCTCACTCTAATTTCCTCACTCCACTTTGCATTCTTTCCAGGTTTAGCTTTCTGTCCAGAACCATGAGCTCCAGGGCCCTTTCAGAGAAAGTTGACTTGGGATGGAGTTGTGTGAGATAAGGATTCACACAAAGGAAATATTGTGGATCCAAACACACATCTTAACAGAACAGTTAAGTAACACGGTTGTGAAACAGCACTGTCTTTTGATCAGTTATACAGATTTTTAAAAATTTTTTTGAATCTGAAATATCTTCACCTAGCCTGGAAAGGAAATACATTAAAGGCATACAGTGAAAGGTTCCCTTTCATTCCCATCTAAGATCCAACCAGTTCCTATGCCCCCACCTCCAAACTGCTACTAATTTCTTATTAAGTCTTCCAGACTTTCCTTATGTCTGTTATAAACAAAACCAAATATATATTCACATTTCTCCCCTATTTTTCACCAAAGTTAGTATTCTATATCCTATAGCATCCTATATAGTATAGTATCCTATATTAACTTTTACCAAAGTTAGTATAGTATATCCTATATAGTATCCTATCCTATTCTGCTCCTTTCGTATTTCACCTAATGAAATATCTTGATCTTTTTATCTCTTAGAAAGTCCCTTCATTCATTTTCACAGCTACACAGTATTTCATTGTTGATTTGATGTAATTCAAAAATCTTTCTACATCCAAACACATTTTAAAGTGGTTTGAAGGAGACCATGCAGCTTCCCTGGTGACTTGGGGGTAAAGTATCTGCCTGCAGTGCAGGAGACCTGGGTTCAATCCCTGGGTTGGGACGATCCCCTGAAGAAGGGAATGGCAACCCACTCCAGTATTCTTGCCTGGAGAATCTCATGGACAGAGGAACCTGGTGGGTTCCATGAGGTCCCTAAGGTCACAAAGAGTCAGACACGACTGAGCAACTAAGCATGCACGCACGAAGGAGAACATACGCTTACTGGAGGATGTTTGAGATAAAAGATCAACAAGACCCATCGCAGAGAGTCTTCAGTTTACATAAGAATGGACTTGGGATGCAGAAGACGAGCTTCCCCACCCCCACACCTCGCCCAGATGCTTATCCAGTTGGTCTGAGATCGGACCAGTAAGCTGCACTAGAGCAAGCTGATTCTGTTCCAGGCATCTACAGCCCTTTCTTTGAGAAGCTCTGGTGAATGGGAAAGAAAGCAAGAACTACATCCTCTGCTGAAAATATTGAGGTTGTTGCAATTAATCATTAAATTTAGCTCCAAGGTTCCTGGCAGCTCAGACCAAAGTGGAACCAAAAGGATATAGTGTTCTCCCTGCCAGAACAAAAGGCCAGTTTTTCAGGAGACATAAACACATCTCTGGCACTAAATTCTAAGCAAAATTTATCACGGGAGCCATCACTGAGGGGACACTGAGCTGCACAACAAGCAGCATCTTCCCCAGGAGCCACAGAAAATGCAGGCACATTCTTCAGAGTTTCTCTGCAGAAGTCCTGGCCTGGCCCCAAGCTCCAGACAGTCCAGCTCAGGACACTGTTTCTGCAGAAAGCTCAGCCAACGCTGGCCAGAGGGGAGAAAAAACAGGCCACCTGAGAGTGAACGTCCAGAACACCCGTGACCTGGTCAGAAAGTCTGAATGGAGAAGCTCAGTGTGACTGAGGAGAGAAAACCAGGAGACATACTCCCTGGGCTTCTGAACCCAGGGCAAGGCAGGACCTCCATCCTCGGTCCCTAGGCCGTGACCAGTATGAAGAAAGAGGCCTCTCACCTTACCCTAAGAAGCTCCTGGAACAATATGGTGGGAGGGAGGAGTGGATAGACAGCTATTTCCCCATTTTCCTCACCTGTAACTTTGAGCATTTCTCAAGTCTTCAGCAAATGGTGTCACTTTCTCATTAAGCATACAACTCAGGAATTGAGACACGGTGAATGCTCAGTAAATATTGGCACTGATGATATAGGTAGAGGGGGAGGGGCAGGAACCAGTGTGTTCCCCATCCTGCTGTCCTTAGTATATCTTAAAAATCCCCAGTGTTTTATGGATTCCAGGGGGACAAATCAAAGTATGTCCAATATCCTAAATATGGTCCCTTAACCCCAACTTCTGTCACTCAAACTTGTTGTTATTCAGTTGCCCAGTTGTGTCTGACACTTTGCGACGCCATGGACTGCAGTACACCAGGCCTCCATGTTTCCCACCATCTCCCGAAATTTGCCCAAGTTCATGTCCATTGCATCAGTGATGCCATCCAACCATCTCATCTTCTGAGGCCCTCTTCTCCTTCTGCCCCCAATTTTCCCCAGCATCATGGAATTTTCCAATGAGTCAGCTATTTGCATCAGGTGATCAAAATACTGGAATTTCAGCATCAGTATTAGTCCTTCCAAAGAGTATTCAGGACTGATTTCCTTTAAGATTGACTGCTTTCTCAAACTTAGGCAGATCAAAACATAAAGCCATTTTCTCCTCTTGGCTCACCTTCACTCTGAATTGGACAATGACCTTGGTATCGTGATGGCCACCAGGATGCCCAGAGACTTGAGGCTATGGCTGAGTTGGAATAGATGAGGACACACCTCTAGGGGGTATTTATCAGATGAAGCCTGTGATCTGGACAGATTTCATTCCTGTTCCCATGAGATGGAGGAGAGAACTAAGGAATTACAGTGAGGACTGCTAGTTCTATACCAAAATCCATTATCCTCCTTCCATAATGATAGAGTTGTAGTTAGCCATGTGGTTTTCAGCTAGGGACTACATTTCCCAACATCTGTGCAACCAAGTGCAATCGCTGGACCAAATTCTCACCGATAGTGAATGCAGTATATACCATCTCCAGGCCTGGGCCATGGAACCTCGGCATGTGCTCCATTATCCTCCCTTCCCACGAGCCCATACTCAAGACATGCCTCTGACTCAGCTACAACCAAGCAGGTAAGTACAGTGCCCTAAAAAGTGGTTCTTAATATTTTAGAGTTATCTGGGGGTCTTCCCTCGTGGCTCAGTGGTAAAGGATCCACCTTCCAGTGCAGGAGACTCAGGTTCAATCCCTGGATAGAGAAGATCCCCTGAAGAAGGAAATGGCAACCCACTCTAGTATTCTTGTCTGGAAAATTCTATGGACAGACAAGCCTGGTGGGCTGCAGTCCACAGGATCACAAAGAGTCAGACACAAGTGAGCATGCATGCATACAATCACAGTGGTCCCTAAAAGTAGAAGCAGGAGGCAAATAAATTAATGTCAGAGTGCTGTATTAGAAAGACGCAACCAGCATTTCTGGCTTTGAAGATTGGAGGAAGGGGCCATGAGCCTAAGAAGGAGGACAGAGTCTAGATACTGGAAAAGGCAAGGAAATAAGATTCTCCCCTAGAGCCTCCAGAAGGGAACACAGTCCTGTCAACACTTTGATTTTAACCAGTGAAACCTGCGCCAGACATCTGACCTCCAAAACTGTAAGAAAATTAACTGTGTGGTTTTAGGCCACCGAGTTTGTGGCACTTCATCATGGCAGCCCCAGGAAACTAGCAGGCTTGGGAACTGTTCTCTGAGTGGCTGACCTGGCCTCCAGAGCCGGGAGCTCCTTGAGGGGGCTTTGTCTCCTCCACCTCCCCCACAGCACCTGGCTTGGGGCGGGGTCCTGAGAAGGACACACAGTAAAGCCACATGGGTAAGACTGCGCATCCTTTCCTGCTTTCCGGAACAAAAGAGAAAGGCCATGTTGTGTCACTGTTTGGGACCCCTCTCATCACGGACTCCTACAACTAACCCCTGACTGTCCAGAGATAGGACTTCATTTTGGGCCTAACCTGAGCTTTCATTCTACTCATCATTTTAGAAAAAAAACCTTGATCCCTAGAGACAAGATTACAGTATGACTGACACAAACAAGCCCTGCTCCCATAGCCCAGCCTTTCATGTCCATCAAGGCCACTGGGGACTTTGGGGAAGTCTTTTTTAAAATAAATTTCTAGATTTTTTTTAAAGTTTTTTTTTCAATTAAAAAAATTTGTTTGTTTGTTTGTTTTTTTTTTTGGTCACACCACATGGCATGTGTGAGTGTAATCTTAGTCCCCTGATGAGAGATTGAACCCACACCCCTTGTATTGGAAACGGGGAGTCTTAACCACTAGACTCACTGCCAGGGAAGTCCCTGGGGAAGTCTCTGAGGGAAACTGCTGCTCTGTTAGAATATGCTCCAAGTTAGAGGGGAGGAGATGCAGGAAAAAGTGAGGATGAGATCCAGGCTCCCTCTGGAGGCCCGTCTTCAGAAGTGGATGTGAGGGCAGCTTGTGGAAGCGGGAAGGGCATCTGGCCTCTGGAGAAGGAAGCACCACGCTTGATCAGGAACTCTGGGTATACGGAGGGCTCTGCTGAGTAAGGGGTTGTGTAATGGAAAAAAAGCAAATATCTACAGGCAGGGAGGATTTACACAGAATCCTCACTGACTCTCCAGCCTCTGTTCCCAAAAGGAGCCCATCAGCTCGCTGACACTCCACTCAAGAAGCCGCCCTGCGCCCAGAGTGGCCTGCAAGCCCTCCCAAGTGCCCTCTTCCAGGAAGACCTTGGTGATCTCCCAGCTCCCCTTGGTGTTCACGCACTGACCCCTTCAGCCTGCCCCCCTTGCTCCATCTCCTTGCTCCCTGGGTCACACTTTTGTCTGCCCACCCAAACGTGAGCCTCCTGAGGACAAAGCCCTGTTTCTTCCTGAAAGCAGGCACTCATGTCTAAGCAGGAAGAACTGGAAATAAAGGATGACATTAGCTGGCAGTTGTAAAAAAGGTAAAACCACTGTTGTTTGTACCTTTGCTGGCAGACTGGAAGGTTGGTGGGAACAGGAACCCTGAGCCAAGTGCAAGAGCAGAAACTAAGAGCCCTGGGATTCAGACAGCCTTGCCAAGGTCTCCCAGTGTGACATGAGGCACGTCCCTTTACCATCACCTGCACAGGCTTGGCTTCCTTATCTTTAAAACAGAATTATAAATCCATCCATGTTCAACCATGGGGGATGATTTATGAGAAAGGCCTTAAAAGCATCAGGAATTCTTTTCAGCCCTGAAATTAGAAACAGGCAGAAGGGATGGACCCTGCACAACTGAGCCAGAATGAGAATTATGTCAAGCTAAGGACATATTGATTAAATCCAATAATCCTCTACCAAATGGACTCCTGGGGCCAACACGGAGGGATGGGATGTTGGAACCAAGGAGAGAGGGACCAGTAGAGACGTGCTGTCTTAGCCATCTGGTCAAACAGCCCTGGAGACAATAACTACCTGGAATGTCCCCTCAGAGTTCCATGTTTGGGACCAGCAGGCCAGGTCTTGATCAGACAGGGAAGAATCCAGCCTGTCAATCATTCACACTTTAGTGTGAATTCTATAGCCACTTCACCCCTCCCTAAGGGGTTAATTCATCAGCCTGAACCCTCTAGGCAAATGCAAGATTCTGTCCCAGGTATCACAGTGGAAAGAATAGGTCATGGAGCTTTCAACTACACAGCCACTGCTCTCTCTGCTCGGTTCAGTCACCCCTGAATCGCAGAAATGTGCAAATGGTCCTTCCTGCCCTTCTCACAAGCATAGGCAGTGAATGGCCATGCCCAGGAAGTAGAAAGATCCCATCCTTAGTGGTGTCAAGCCTTGGACCAGTTCCTTGAACAGGAGTCAGCCTTCCAAAGTGTGCATTAATGATATACAAGTTCCCCCATAAGCTTGGATTCCAAGATTCTGTGTCAAGGACACACACACAGATGCTCTAAGGCCCTGTTGCCTTTTCCCCAGAGGGGGGGTTTTACAATCCTCCCTGGATCCCCTGACCTATTTGCATAGGGTTACTTCGTGGGAGAACACTGGGGCTGCAGGCCTGACACTTGAGGCTCACTCTCTAAGGCACCCTGGAAAGACCCTCGAGCAGCCAACTTCCTAGGTAACTGGTTTGCACAGCATTCCCCTAGCCCTGAGAGGATTTCAAGGGCAGAGGAAGGACCAGCCTGGACTTGCCACTTTCCCATGCCCAAAGCCCCCAAACTGCAAGGGGTGCATTTTCCTTCCTTTGGAAACTGAAGGGACTGGAAGCTCTCCACCATTCTGGCATTGTTTGAATGGGAATTCAAGCCAGAAAGGGCTGGGATGGAATGAAGGAAGGAGCTAACATTTAGAGAGATAGTGGGAGACAGGGAAGCCTGGCGTGTTGCAGTCCATGGGGGTCACAAAGAGTCAGACATGACTTAGCAATCAAACAACAACATTTAGAGAGTTCCTACCCTGTGCTCAAAACTGAGACAGCACTTTATAAGCATTCGTTCATTCTTTCGATCATTAAGTCATTCACCAGTTACTTCAGCAAATACATACTAAACATCCACCACACCTCAGGCCTGGTCCTGCCTTTAAGGAGTCCACAGAATAGCAAAAGATACAAAGGTTATGTCATTACCTCTCACAAAATCCCTATGATGAAGGTACTATTCTTCCCATTTTACAGATGAGGAAACTGAAGAGCAGAGAGGTTAAGCAACTGGTCCAAGTTTACACAATTTGTAGGGGGCACATCTGGGAAACAGCTTTGGTTTTTAATTCTTTACTGCAATCCCCTCCCACAGTGTGTCTGTCCTCATAAATAAAATGGGGGTGCAGCTCCCTATTTACAACATTCCTATGAAGATTAATTAGAGACACAGAACGTTAAGCACTGTCATGATGTGGATGTTCAGTAAGTGGTTCATGACATAGTAGCTCTTGTGGCTCCAAGTCCCATGTTCTCTCACTTCCTCGTGTGTTTGTCAGAGACAGGCTGCCCCAAAGCTGTACTTAACAGGAGCTCTGGAAGGACGGAGGCAATTAAAGGCTTGGGAAAGCACGGGTTCTGTGAGAAGCAGATATTTATCAGTCTGTCACCGGGTAATAATTTTGGGGGGGGTTTATCATACATTGATATGAATCAGCCATGGAGTTACATGTATTCCCCATCCCAGTCCCCCCTCCCCACCAGTTGTGTATCCTCAGGATCTGAGAAGGAAATGAAAGTCCCAGAAGGTAAAAGCCCCACCCTCAGGGAACTCTCAGCATGGTTATGGAGGTGAGGCAGACACATGAATCCAGAGGTCAGAGGCCTGGCTATGAGCTCACAGCACAAGCACCACAGGAAGCCAGGGGTGGGCACGGGTGATCAGAAAGCTTCCTGGAGAAGAAAAATCTCGAGCTCAGCCTTCAGAGGATCTGGACGGGTGAAGAAGAGCGGCTGATAAGAGGATATTAAGCAAGCTCAGCCATTGGGCATGATGTATTTTTTAAATTTTTAAATGACTATAGACTTCAAGAAGTTGCAAAAATAGCATAGAAATGTCCTTAAGTACCTTTTGCTCAGCTACCCCAATGGTATGGGGGATCATAGGGCCAATTACAGTGATTTCAAAACCAAGAAATTGATGTTAGTGCAACACAATTAACTAGACTATAGACCCTACCCAGATTTTACTAGTTTTTGCCTGGATTCACTTTTTCTATACGTGTATGTATAGTTGTTGCTGTTTGTTATTTAGTTGCTCAGTCGTGTCTGACTCTGCAACCCCGTGGACTGCAGCATGCCAGGCTTCCATGGCCTTCACTATCTCCTGGAGTTTGCTCAAACTCATGTTCCTTGACTCAGTGATGCCATCCAACTATCTCATCCTCTGTCATCCCCTTCTCCTCCTGCCTTCAACCTTTCTCAGCATCAGGGTCTTTTCCAATGAGTCAGCTCTTCATATCAGGTAGCCAAAGTATTGGAGTTTCAGCTTTAGCATCAGTCCTTCCAATGAATATTCAGAGTTGATTTCCTTTAGGATTGACTGGTTTTATCTCCTTCCAGTTTGAGGGACTCTCAAGAGTCTTCTCCAGCACCACAGTTTGAAAGCATCAATTCTTTGTTCTATAAGTTTATTGCATGTATAAATCTGTATTACCACCACTACAATCAAGATACTAAATGGTTCTATTACAAAAGAGAAGCTCCCTTGGGGGCACAACTTTAAATGGCCCCCATTATACTCTGCTCATAGGCACCAAGGATATGACAGCCCCTGTGCTCTGCTCACAGATTGGACAGTCTACTTATCCTGTCCGGCTCTGCCCAATGAAGGGAAGTTAAGGCCTGGGTATCCAGGAGCAGATCTCCTGGTCTTGGCTGCAGCCCCCATACACAAACCCTCTGTGAAGAGGCTCATCTTGCTACTTTCTGGCAGAAGGAGAAATTGAAATTCTGCAGACTTGGTCCTCCCCAGGTGAGGCTGGGACAAGCGCCCTGTTATTCCGCACCATGGATAGATCCAGGGTGCCTGAGAAAGCAAAGGTTTATGAAGATAAAAGAAAGGACTGGGTGCGTCTCTGGGTCACCTCTTACTGGAGATGGACCAGCCCTGGGTGAATACTGACTCCCTTCCCTCAAGGTCGCAGAGCAGGGAAGTGAGAGGACATTTCAGGAGCATGGATCTCTGTTTGCCTGACTCCGCTCTGTTATTCAAGGCTCATCCTAAGTCTCTTGTTCTGAGAATCTCTCCTTGACTTTCCCACCTTGCTGGCTCCCTTCTCTGAATTAATTTACCCCAAGATCTGGCAGAACCATCCTAGACAGCCTGGGAGCACGCCGTGTGCTGCTCTCTGCCTGCTCCCACATATGAAGCTGCACCCCTACCCAGAATGTGGTGCCTTGAGACAGGACCAACTTGTCCTTTACTTGTCTCTTCTGTTCTCTCCTTCTTATCCCCCTACTCACTGTAGATCCACACAGGGCTAGGCACTCAGGTTCTTTCTGTATGACACATGAGCCAGAGGATGACTTTGTCCTCAGCTTTTTCCTTTCACAGTCCCATCCTGGGCACCTTTTTCTATCTGGCATTGTTGGTACAGGCAGTAGAGGGGAAATATTCACACTTCAAGCTGCCTGCCAGAACTCCTCAGTCCAGTTTCCTTCTCTTTCTCCCATAGGCTGTAGGACCCCTGCCCCTATGAAATCCTCATCCATGGTCTTTATTATGCCTGGAGGTTTTCCCTAGTCACCTCTCCCAATGGCATCAGTGAGAAACCTTGTCTTGGAGGCTGTGCTGTACCACCCAGATGGCCCTTGAGGGACTCACTCTTATAGTTGATGGGAGGCGGTTGTCTGACAGCTCTCATCTCTCCACTCTCTATGGGAATTGTCTCCGAAGAAAGTGTCCTTGTCCAAGATCACATTCCCTTCCCAAGGCAGTCAACACACAATGACTGGTCAATGACACAGTATAAAGGCCCAGCTCCTTAACCCTAATTCAAGACAATGCTGAAGGATCATTCCAGCATCAGAGCTCCTGCAGAATCACCTGAGACTATCACTGAGACTGCCTTGCAGCTCAACCTCTCCCTCTGCCCAATCCTGTTCCCTTTCCTCCCCAACAAGCATTGGCCCTGAGGCCATTCTCCAATAAATTTTCTGCATATTAATCATTTCAGAGTATGCTTCCAGGTGAACACAACCTAAAATCTTGGCCCCATGGGATTAGGCTTCCTACTGACACCCCTGCACCATCTGACAACTCAGACCCAGGCCCATCAAGGCACAGTAAAGCCACCGTGCATATCAATTTTTCCCCAGTTTCTTAAAGACTGTTCACTCCACTTTCAATGACAGACATCTGTCTTGCTTCTAGCAGCAGGGCTTCCCTGATATTCTCTGGGTTACCTGCCATAGCCAAATGGGCTTTGAATGCAAAGATCAGGGTTTGAGTCTCAGCTCCCCCACTGACCAGCTAGGTGAACCTGGGCTCATTACCTAATCTTTTCAAGTCACTATTCCCATGTCAGAAACAGAAATTATAACAAAAACATAAGGAAACCTGTTTAGCACAGTGCCTGGCACATAAAAATGTGCTCAACAAATATGAATTTCCTTTCCTTCTTCTTTTAGGTCTGGGGCACTTTCCATATAACTGCCTATTAACAAATTTTAGTTAACCCAGTACTGAACATCACAAGCACAGGGGAGGCACAGGTCTACAGGAAAGTTTCAAATTTTCCATGTGACAGAGCAGGGAAGTAGGTGATGGTCAATCAACTCAACTCTCCTTATATGCTAGCCTTGATTTTCATGCTGCTGGAAAATTCTTGGCACCCAACAAAAATTCTTCATAGCACAAGGAATAGCAGGCATTTTCATTTTGCTCTAAGGGGAAATGGAATCCAGCCAGAACTCCTTTTATACCTGGCTGGAGCAGGGGTGGTGTTCCCTTAAGACACAGGACCAGCCCCTTTACTCAAGCAGCAGGGAAATAGGATGGAGCGAGAGTGGTCCCTGATATTATGGCTGCTGGGGCCACACTGCTGGGTGCTGGCTGAGAGCAGGTGAGCAGACAAATCAGCCTATTAAGATCATTTTGTGAAAGTGCAACTTGTACTGAAATAATAGCACCAAGAATCCAACTTTCCAACCACTGTCTCTTCCCCAAATGCAAGGAGCCTCTGCTCCCCTCCACCATCTCCCTGCTCCCTCAATCCAATCCCTCTCCCCACTCCTCAGGTGAGCAAAAAAGGCCCTGACCTCCCCAGGCTGAGCCACCTTCTCCGAGCAGCAGCCTTCAGTGAGCTGAGTGTGCATAACGGGAGCTCGAGGGGGCGTAGGAAGCCTGGGGCAGGAAGCCACGGACCCCAGGCACATTCCAGCTCCAGCTGGGCCCTTTCTGTCAACCTTGGCCCAGCACATGCCGTCCTCAGTGACACTTGCGCTGGGCTCAGAGAATGCTGAATTCAGCCCCAATTAAGGGGCCATCTCAGGGCAGGCTGCCGGCACCAGCAGCTGCTATTTTGGGACTTGGTGAAGACACAATCTTCTCTCTCTCTTCTCCATCTCTGCTCTGTTTTATTTCTCCTCTCTCTCCTCTCTCCATTTCCATTATCTCTCTAGGTTTTTCTACCTGACTCTGCATGTCTTTTCCTCTCTTGGCTTCTCTGTCTGTCGGTCTCCCCCTCTCTGTGACTGTACCTCACTCTGCATTTCTTATCAAACCAATTTGACAAACATTCCCACTGCTACTGCACCAGGCCCTGTGCTCTGGGGAGAAAATGAGGCACAGTCTTCTGCCCTGGAGGAGCCCTGGTTGTGCTCTGCCTTTCTCTGATTCTCCCCACCCCCTCTGCATCTTAACCAGGAGGTTAAGACACTCCCTCCACCCAGGAACTCCAGGTCTTCTGAAGGCCACCTCCTGGTCCTTGTGCAGTTTCTGTATCCCAGGACCTCTCCCCTTCAAGGCTTCCATTTTCAGCAACAAAACCCCTGGCATTGTTCAGGTGGGTCTGTGGCAGAAAATGCTCCAGGATGTCCAAGAGGTGCAAGACCATGCTGCCCCACTACCCTGGGTCTGAGCAGACCTGGCCCAGGGACTGCAGTGTAGGATTGCTTGATCTCCCTGTGTCAGACCAGTAGAACATGACCCTTGTCAACCAAGAGACTAAGTATTCATAGATCAAAGTCTCTTCCTTCCAGGGGAGTTAAGTCACTCAGTCGTGTCCAGCTCTTTGCGACCCCATGGACTGTAGCCCACCAGGCTCCTCTGTCCATGGCATTCTCCAGGCAAGAATACTGGAGTGGGTTGCCATTTCCTTCTCCAGGGGACCTTCCCAACCCAGGAATCAAGAGGGTCCCCTAAAGGGCCCCTGATCAGTACCACACTGGGTTTCCGAGGATAGTCTTATCTCTATCCTCTCTGCCTTTCAAAATGCTAGGCCCAGCTCACTTCTCTCCTCCTGATCACCCAGTCCATGCCACCATCTCCTGCCCCAGCCTTGGAAGCCTGACCTGTACCATCCAACCCTGGGACCTGCTGGCTGGATTTATCTTGATCTGTCTACTGCACAATTGCACTCATCTCACACGCTAGTAAAGTAATGCTCAAAATTCTCCAAGCCAGGCTTCAGCAATACATGAACCGTGAAATTCCAAATGTTCAAGCTGGTTTTAGAAAAGGCAGAGGAACCAGAGATAAAATTGCCAACATTTGCTGGATCATCAAAAAAGCAAGAGAGTTCCAGAAAAACATATATTTCTGCTTTATTGACTATGCCAAAGCCTTTGACTGTGTGGATCACAATAAACTGTGGAAAATTCTGAAAGAGATGGGCATACCAGACCATCTGACCTGCCTCTTGAGAAACCTATATGCAGGTCAGGAAGCAACAGTTAGA
Source organism: Odocoileus virginianus (assembly GCF_023699985.2). NCBI lineage: Eukaryota > Metazoa > Chordata > Mammalia > Artiodactyla > Cervidae > Odocoileus > Odocoileus virginianus. The sequence goes on from NC_069679.1 coordinate 13,710,801, forward strand.
ACTGAACATGCAACAACAGACTGGTTCCAAATAGGAAAAGGAGTATGTCAAGGCTGTATATTGTCACTCTGCTTATTTAACTTATATGCAGAGTACATCATGAGAAACACTGAGCTAGATGAAACACAAGCTGGAATCAAGATTGCCAGGAGAAATATCAATAATCTCAGATATGCAGATGACACCACCCTTATGGCAGAAAGTGAAGAGGAACTAAAAAGCCTCTTGATGAAAGTGAAAGAGAATGAAAAAATTGGCTTAAAGCTCAACATTCAGAAAACTAAGATCACAGCATCTGGTCCCATCACTAAATGGGAAGTAGACGGGGAAACAGTGGAAACAGTGGCTGACTTTATTTTTGGGGGCTCCAAAATCACTGCAGATGGTGATTGCAGCCATGAAATTAAAAAACGTTTACTCCTTGGAAGGAAAGTTATGACCAACCTAGATAGCATATTAAAAAGCAGAGGCATTACTTTACCAACAAAAGTCCGTCTAGTCAAGGCTATGGTTTTTCCAGTGGTCATGTATGGATGTGAGAGTTGGATTGTGAAGAAAGCTGAGTGCCGAAGAATTGATGCTTTTGTACTGTGTGGTGTTGGAGAAGACTCTTGAGAGTTCCTTGGGCTGCAAGGAGATCCAACAAGTCCATCCTAAAGCAGATCAGTCCTAGGTGCTCATTGGAAGGACTAATGCTGAAGCTGAAACTCCAATACTTTGGCCACCTCATGTGAAGAGTTGACTCATTGGAAAAGACCCTGACACTGGGAGGGATTGAGGACAGGAGGAGAAGGGGACGACAGAGGATGAGATGGCTGGATGGCATCACCGACTCGATGAACATGTGTTTGAGTAAACTCCAGGAGTTGGTGATGGACAGGGAGGCCTGGCGTGCTGCAATTCATGGGGTCGCGAGGAGTCGGATATGACTGAGCGACTGAACTGAACTGAACTGAACTGTGTTCTTTGATGCAGGGTGTGGGGCAGGGACATTTAACAGGATACACCTGTGAACTCTCCAAGGTCCTTCCCCTAAGGAGTTCTCCCTTCTGGGGCTTCCCCATGTATTAGGAATAGAGGGTGCGTGATAACTTCTTATGCACATTATTGAATTAATGAATTTTTAAAAAGTTACCACCTATGATGTGCCAAGGGATTCACAGACCAGCCTCGGAGGCTTATTAGCACCATTCTAGAGGTGAAGGAACTGAAGCCCAAAGAAGTTTCCCGAAGTCAAATGATAGGAACCCAGGCTTCCTGATTCTGCAGCCAGAGCTTGTTCCAAAGCCCAGCTCCTGCTGATAAATAAAAGAAGGAAAGAAAAGACTTCAACAGAACATGGTTCTTCCCCAGGGAATTCTTAGTTTGAGTGCTAGGGGCCTCACTGCCCTTAGCAGTCTGGGCCACCAGCACACTGAGCCGGTCTCAGGCTCTGGCAGAGCAGAGAAGCCCTTGCTCTGGGCCAGCAGGGCACAGCCAGTGACAAGTCTGACAAGTTCTCAAAGGGAGTCCAGGGGCCAGAGGACACCATGGCGGAGGAAGGGGTGCTTCCTGAGCCAGTAGCAGCCAAAGGGAAGGGGAGAAGGCAGCAAGGGCTCCTGGGGGGCTGAGACTTCCACTTCTGGTGGAAAACAGGAGGTTGGCCATCAGGGCTGTCTTCGAAAGCTCGCCATGGAATGGACGTGGAACTCGGGTCCTCCTTGGTGATTAGTCGGTCCCCTCAGACCTGTGGCATGAGTGAGGTGCCTGGAGCAGGCTCTGGAGCTGGGGACAGAGAGCAGGTCTGGGAAGTTACTTTGACACATCCCTTCTTTGGTGGCTTTTTCAAGCTCCCTCTGCTCTTTGGCAGCAGCGCTGTCACGTCTAGGATGTGACCAGTGAAGAAGCAGGGGTGAGGGAGGGCGGGCCAGAGGAAGGCCGGGGCCCCTGGCTGGGTGCTGTGCAGAGTCACGGCCCTGAAACCCATCAGCAGCCCAGGTCCAGCCCAGGAGGCTACAGCCCTGACCTCTGGGGGACCCTGGTTCCCGAGCCACCCTAGCCTAGGTCCAATGACTTCCAACCAGCGGGCAGTCTCTGGAGCTGTAGGGGATCCCAGCCCACAAATTCTGGGCCCAAGGTAATTCAGGCCACCAAGCCCAACAGATTCGAAATCACCGCCTCTTCTGTGGTTCTACTACCTCTGCTCAGATCAGACACCCCTCACCTGACCCCTGGACTGCTGTCTATATGCTCGTCCAGCCTCTGTTCTGCCCCATCCACTGCAGGGCCGGCTTTCCAGCTCAGCCTCATGGCCACCCTCATCCTGCCCCAACACCCACGGGACAGTGACAGGGTCCCTGTAACCTCTCCAGGCCCATCCACACGCTCCCCAACATATCTCCCTGGGCTCAGCTTCACACAGCCACGGCCATTCCCCAAACACACCCACCTGCTCTCTCCTGCCCTCTCCTGCGCTACGCCCTCTGCCCAGGACAGATTCCCCCAGGTCTGCCTAGAGCTACTGGTCCCCTAGTCCTCAACTCCGCTTCTAGACGCCACTGAAGCTTACCTTCTTCAGGAAGACTTTCCTAGCCACCAGGCTAGGCCCAATAATGCCCCTGGTCTCTCTTTGTGCCCGATGGTCTGTGTCCTGGTCCTTCCTGGGTTGTCACTGCTGGTAGAAGTGTCTCCTTCAGAGGACTGGGCATCCTGGAGGGCAGGGGATATGTCTGATTCACCTCTGTACTCCATAGCCCAGCATAGTGGGATGATTAAAAAAAAAAAGAATAGCAGGCAGCCACTCACTAGATCCAGTCATCTGGCTGAGATGACAACACAATACACATACACACACACACACACACACACACACACACACACACACCGACCTGAGCCCTCAGAGGGCCAAGAAGTTGAGGGCTAAGCCATCATGGAGTGTGCCCCTGAGAAGGCAGGATGTGAACTAGGCCCTGGAGGCTTGCTCTGCTCCTGTCCAAGGATGCAGGTGTGGACACTTGCACCAAGCGAGGCTGGATGGAAAACGACTATGGTGGACCACAGTCATGGCCCCAGTGCCTTACCCTCCTTGTGTCCGTGCCCTTTACTGTGTGATTCTGCATTGCTCCTCCCCATCCTACCCTGCCCCTGAGAACAGCCATGACTTGCCTGGGCCTATGGGAAGCCAGCTGGCTTGAAATGTGCTGCCTTCTTATGCTCTGACATCACCATGAGAACACACCCCCACTAGCCTACTGGAGGATGAGAAACGTGGAGCAGAGCCAAGTCATCAGAGTCAACCCAGCCAAGACTAGTCTAGGGCAGTCAGTGGCCAGCCAACCCCCAGAGATGTGAGTGAGCCCAACTGAGACCTGAAGAACCACTCAGCAGAGCCCAGCCTAAATTGCTGACCCACAGAATAATAAGTTAAATGCTTATTATTTCAAGACACTGAATTCCAAGGGTTTGTTACACAGCATTATTGAGACTATACAGTGACTAAGGCTAAGGAGATAAGCCTAGGAAGATGTGTTTATCCACAATGGTGCCCACAGTGGGCTGGTTATTAGGGAGTCTGAGTAGACTCCCCCTTTCCTTCAGCATTTCCCACTGCCCTCACCTTTCCAGCCACACTGGGCTTCATGAGGCCTCACACATGTACTATATCTCTGCACAACATAGTCCCTCCTCCTAGAATGCCTGCTCTCTGTCTTGTCCTCCTTGTATCCTGTTTTTCCTTCAAGGTCAGGTCATACTCTAGAGACCTTTATGGATACACAGCCTCCTAGCCACCTTAAACCTTTTAGGAACAACACAAAGTGTAAGTGAGTAAATCCCCTCCTTTTTCTCTCTGCCCCTCCCCACATCCCACTGGTCTGCCTCAGCTTTACTGTGGCACAGTCATTAACTCATGGAGTTCTGCTAGTTTCTGAATCGTAAGTAGGTCCTGCCCAGTCATAGAGGGAGCAGGCCTCCAGGACTCCTAGATCTCCCAGAGGCTCAGAAGAGCTTCTGATACTAAGAAGCATCTGGGAAGCGGGCAACAAATAGAGATGAATACACTTCTCAGTTTTTAGAACAACGTGACATGATGCATTGTAAAGGAAAAAAAACCTGAAATCCAAAGACCTATTTTCAAATGGGCAGAAGACCTAAAAAGACATTTCTCCAATAAGACAAAAACATAGACAAATAGGCACATGAAAAGCTGCTCATCACTGCTAATTATTAGAGAAATGCAAATCAAACAATGAGGCACCACCTCACACTGGTCAGAATGGCCATCATTAAAAAATCTACAAATAATAATTGCTGGAAATGGTGTGGAGAAAAGTGAACCTTCTTACACTGTTGGTGAGAATGTAAACTGGTGCAGCCACTATGGAAAATAGTATACAGGTTCCTAAAAAACTAAAAACAGAGTTGCCATATGATTCAGCAACCCCACTCTTAGGCATATATTGAGACAAAGCTATAATTCAAAAAGATGCATGCACCCCTCTGTTCACAGCAGCACTATTCACAATAGCCAAGACATGGACACAACCTAAATGTTCATCAACAGATGAACAGATAAAGATGTGGTATAAATATACATACAATGGAATATTACCTAGCCATTAAAAAAGAATGAAATAAGGCCATTTGCAGCAACATGGATAGACCTAGAGACTGTCAGCCTAAACGAAGCAAGTCAGAAAGAGAAAGACAAATACCATATGATATCACTTATATGTGGAATCTAAAATATGACACAAATGAATATACCTATGAAAAAAACCAGACCCAGATATAGAGAACAGACCTTGGTTGCCAAGTGAGACTGTAGGAGGGAAGTGTTGGGACTTTGCGATTAGCAGATGTAAACTACTATATATAGAATGAACAACAAGGTGCTACTATATAGCACAAGGAATTATATTCAATATCTTGTGATAAACGACAACAGAAAAGAATATGAAAAAGAATATATGTGTGTGTATGTATAATGGAGTCACTTTGCTGTAGAACAGAAATTAAACACAACATTATAAATCAACTGTACTTCAATGAAACTAAAAAACAAAGATCTATTTTCAGTGCTTACCTTGCTCCTCAGCAAGGAGATCAAAGCAGTCAGTGCTAAGGGAGATCAACCCTGAATATTCACTGGAAGGACTGATGCTGAAGCTGAAGCTCCAGTATTTTGGTCATCTGATGCAAACAGATGACTCATTGGAAAAGTCCCTGATCCTGGGAAAGATCGAGGGCAGAAGGAGAAGAGGGCATCAGAGGATGAGATGGCCAGGCAGCATCACTGATACAATGAACGTGAACTTGGGCAAACTCCAGGAGATGGTGAGGGACAGGGAGGCCTGGCACATGGCAGTTCATGGGGTCGCAAAGAGCTGAACACAACTGGGCGACTGAACAACAACCTTGCTCTGTGACACCTGGCCAAGCCCTGACCCCTCCGAGCCTCAGATTCCCCATATGTATAATGAGGGGTTGTGCTGACCCTTCTCCACACTCCCTGCCAGTGCTGAGCATCTGTGACATTTGTCCATGTGTCTAGTCCTCTGTCAGCTCTGGTCTGCTTCGTTCCACCACTCCTCACTGGCTCTAAGTTCAGCATCAGATCTTCCCACCTGCCAGCAGCCCTGGCCAAACCTTTGGAAGGTGGCTACTGAGTTGGCCTGGCTTTTTTTTTGACTGCCAGCAGCCTCCACTTCCAGAGCCTGCCAGTGAGCTTAGTGGTGGGACTCATCTCTCCTGCAAGCTCTGCTGGGCAAGGCTGGGTCCCTGCCTGCCTGTCAGGGGAGTCTCGGCCTGTCTTTAGGAAATACGCACAGCGACACGTACACACAGATACACACACACACACACACACACACACACACACACACAAGGAAGCTCCTCTCCTGGCAGCTTCTACTGGGCCAGTGGGAAGGAATGCTGACAGGCTGTACTAGAGTCAGGTGAAAAGAGGAGAAAGGAAGATAATGAACCAGAGCAAAATTATCCAGAAAGGGGAAGACCCTTCTAGGCTAGCTTATTGAAGACAAGGATGAGAGATTTCAGACAGCAGATCTTCCTGGGATACAGTGCAGGAAGGAGGAGGCAGGGGCCTCTGAACTAAATCACAGCTTCTAGCCGAGATGATTGCTATCTCCAACCTCACCTCCAGCTCATTCTAGATACACTCAGATCTGTGCCCCTTGGGATACCAGGAAGGAGCCTGGGATAGGAATTCACGGGGTCCCCGTGTCCAGGGCCGGGACAGCAGGGTGGAGGGACGCCAGGCCTTCACTCACATCCAACCCGCCCCCATGGCTTTCAGATACTGTGATGGGGGCTGATGTGATGCAGAGTCTCCAGCTTTGCTTCTCTGCTCCACCTCCCTCCTGGTCTGCACCCTCTCCAGCAGAGAAGGCTTGAAGGAAGCACAGAAAGGCTGCAGGTAGGCGCTCACTCACTTCTGTGCCCACACCACCTCCCACCTCACCTCCATGCAAGTCAGAGACAGAGATTAAGAAGCTGAAATCAAACAAAACCTGAGGTTCTAGCCAGGGTAACTGCCTTAGCACCTCTGCACCCTTGGGAGATCCAGCTTTTCTTTTCTATAGCTGAATGTCTCTTTTGCAGGCAGCGGTCATCAAACCCACTCTATCAAATGGGTGCAGGGATGAAAAAGACCTTCTGAATCCATGAGGCCCTACATATACGGGAGATGTTCTCATTATTAAGACCAGAAATTGGTCTCCAAGGAGCTTTGGGTCTCATCGTGGGGGCTCAAGACCCTCTTTGCAGCCTATACTTTGAGGAACACAGTCAGGAGCTGGCCCCAACCCCTCACCCAATCAGTCAACAGCCTCAGAGCCCCTCTGGGCCCACTCCAGAGTAGGGCTGTCAGGGAGGAAGAGAAGGTGTTCTGGGCCTTCCCTTCTGAAGCTCCCACCTAGGGCACTGATGAGGTGACAGAGCCTCCTAAAGAAGAGGGAGAGGCCAGGACAGGAGTATGAGCAGGAGCTAAAGGGTGGGGCTCAGGCTCTCCAGGAAGGGATAGGGTGGCATGGGCTAGAGGAGCTAAGAGGGCTTCCTGGCAGAAGGGAAGGGCATGAGTTGACCTTGAAGGACATGACTGCTGCTGCTGTGATCCTGGGCATGGCTGACTGAGGTTGCAAGGCTCAAAGGCAGGCACACAAAACTCCTTGGGAGGCCACCCACGGCAGTACCAAGGAGCAGACTCCCAGACACAGGAATCCAGCTACAGGGGAGCCACTAGGGCATTCGAGCAGAGGCAGGATGGCACTGGTGCCCAGGAGTTCCCCTTCTGCCTTTTCTTTGAAGGAGTGAGCACGGGACTGATGAATGAATGACCCAGAACACAGGCCTGCAGGTGGCTGCCTGCTTCTGCCCTCAGGCCTGACCAGAACGGAAGCCAACTATCAGCCCTCAGAAGCACAACTTCCGGTCGTAGTGAGAATGGACCAGGGAATCCTGCTCTGTCCACAGATCTCCTAGGTCTGTCAGGGCAATCCGCCTCTCAGAACTAAGCCCTCCACATCCAGAGGCCATTTGAGCTATGTGGGTCCAGTGGCCCCAAAATGGGGATTATTATACCCAATCTAGAGATTAGAAATCTGAGTCCCATAGAGAAGAAGGGGTTTGACCTATATCGAGGTCCAGGACTAGGACCTGGCCTTCTGCTCCTCAGCTGAGTCAGTGTAGACAAAATAACCAGATAACAGAATAACCAGACAAGATAGCCAGATAACTTGGGTCAGTGCAGACAACTGGATTATCAGGAGCAAAAGAATCCATTTTGGAATAAAATTCACACTGCGGAGATATACAGTAAGCGCTGTATATGTGCACATGCTAGGTACTGAGTTAGACACTGCACAGGGCCTCATTTAAGACTCAGATCTACCCACTGGGTTCATGATCCTCACCTCCATGGGTAGGGGAAGGAACAGAGGCTTGTTTTTTTAGAGTCTGGAGAACTTTTCCAAACCACCTAGGAGGAAGGGCAGAGCCTGGGTCTGAATGTGGGTCTATCTGCAAAACTCTGCACCTTTCAACCACTATCTGGCAACACCAGACAACTGCCTGCACTGTCAGGAGCTCTGGGCCAAGGATGGAACAGCCATGCAGGTAGGACAGGAGTGAGAGTCCTACTGCCAAGCACCAGTTCAGTTTGGTTTTCTCATTGCCTCTCCCAGCGCCAGGGCCTGGCACCTCTGGGAACTGGTTCAGAGCATAACACCAGCAACAATAGTTTCACTATTACTTCTGTTTCTACGCCAACTGCTACAATTTCTATGCTGAGCTCTTTACATACACCATCTTATTGGCTCTTAAAACAAACTTTAGAGGTAGGTTCTTTTTGTTTCCATTTTACAGATAAGAAAACTGAGTCTCTAAGGAGTAAAGTAACATGCCGGTCATTCTCTCAAAGTTGTTCAGTCCACACTACCCCAAGATTTCAGGTAAAAAGAAAGACATTTTTCCAACAGTGAGAGTGGTCTGAGAGTGACATGGTCATCTCTGGAGGAGGTGATCCCCCATCACTGATTTTTAGTGTACGTGCAGAGTGACTGTGTAGATCACAACAAACTGTGGGAAATTCTTAAAGAGATGGGAATACAGGACCACCTGACCTGCCTCCTGAGAAATCTGTATGCAGGTCAAGAAGCAACAGTTAGAACTGGACATAGAACAACAGACTGGTTCCAAATTGGGAAAGGAGTACGTCAAGGCTGTATACTGTCACCCTGCTTATTTAACTTATATGCAGAGTACATCATGAGAAATGCTAGACTGGATGAAGCACAAACTGGAATCAAGATTGCCGGGAGAAATATCAGTAACCTCAGATATGCAGATGACAGCACACTTATGGCAAAAAGTGAAGAACTAAAGAGCTTCTTGATGAAAGTGAATGAGGAGAGTGAAAAAGTTGGCTTAAAACTCAACATTCAAAAAACTAAGAGCATGGCATCTGGTCCCATCACTTCATGGCAAATAGATGGGGAAACAATGGAAACAGTGAGAGACTTTATTTTGGGGGGCTCCAAAAGCACTGCAGATGGTGACTGCAGCCATGAAATTAAAAGACACTTGCTCCTTGGAAGAAAAGTTATGACCAACCTAGACTGCAAATTAAAAGCAGAGACATTACTTTGCCAACAAAGGTCCGTCTACTCAAAGCTATGGTTTTTCCAGTGGTCATGTAAGGATGCGAGAGTTGGACTATAAAGAAAACTGAGCGCCGAAGAATCGATGCTTTTGAACTGTGGTGTTGAAGAACACTCTTGAAAGTCCCTTGGACAGCAAGGAGATCCAAACAGTCAATCCTAAAGGAAATCAGTCCTGAATATCCACTGGAAGGACTGAGACTGAAGCTGAAACTCCAATACTTTGGCCACATGATGTGAAGAAGTGACTCCTTGGAAAAGACCCTGATGCTGGGAAAGATTGAAGGCGGGAAGAGAAGGGGATGACAGAGGATGAGATGGTTGGATGGCATCACCCACTTGATGGACATGAGTTTGAGTGAGCTCCAGGAGTAGTTGATGGACAGGGAGGCCTAGCGTGCTGCAGTCCATGGGGTTGCAAAGAGTCAGACACAACTGAGCTACTGAACTGAACTGAACTGAGAGGGGAGGTTGTGTACACAAAAATACTATTTATAGCTGCCTTTTAAAAATTAATATTCTATTTACTAAGGACACACATTTGAAAGCAAAGCTTTTCTTCAGGATTAAGTTCCACTTACTGATCTTATTCTATTTATAAATGTAATATAATCACAACAAGACCTTTACTTTTTCTTCAATTAAAGTTTGATTAACTCAAGTTGGAAAAACTAAACTCTTAAACAATCAGTGCAATTTACAACTTAATTAAATTTGCTTAAACAATTTCAACTACATAGGAACATTTAATATATTTGGTTTTCCTAAGTAACTTAAATGTCTAATTGAACAAGTATCTGGTACTGGTATAATTATTGTGAGTCTGACAAATTAAATTTATAAATACAGTGACTTTCACATTCTTTTAAATTTTGCAGTACTGTTTGCAAAATTCGTTAGTCTCTCATACATTTCAATGTAAAACTACATGTCTATAGGCTTCTGGTTACAGCTAAGATAGAATGAGCATACTTCTTTTTACCCCTCCCATTGGTTATAAATAAAAACCCTGGAAAAGATACATACAACACTGCCTAAGCAAACACTAACGAGTATGAAAGAGGAAATTAATAGTAACACATTAATAGTAGGAGACTTTAATACCCCACTCACAACTATGGATAGATCAACTAAACAGAAAATAAACAAGGAAACACAAACTTTAAAGGACACAATGGACCAGCTAGACCTTATTGACATCTATAGGACGTTTCACCCCAAAACAATCAACTTCACCTTTTTCTCAAGTGCACACGGAACCTTCTCCAGAATAGATCACATCATAGGCCATAAATCTAGTCTTGGTAAATTCAAAAAAATTGAAACCATTCCAGTCATCTTTTCTGACCACAGTGCAGTAAGACTGGATCTCAATTACAGGAAAAAAATTATTAAAAATTCAAACATATGGAGGCTAAACAACACGCTTCTGAATAACCAACAAATCATAGAAGAAATCAAAAAAGAAATCAAAACATGCATAGAAATGAATGAAAATGAAAACACAACAACCCAAAACCTATGGGACACTGTAAAAGCAGTGCTAAGGGGAAGATTCATAGCATTACAGGCCTACCTCAAGAAACAAGAAAAAAGTCAAATAAATAACCTAACTCTACACCTAAAGCAACTAGAGAAGGAAGAAATGAAGAACCCCAGGGTAAGTAGAAGGAAAGAAATCTTAAAAATTAGGGCAGAAATAAATGCAAAAGAAACTAAAGAGACCATAGCAAAAATCAACAAAGCTAAAAGCTGGTTTTTTGAAAAAATAAACAAAATTGACAAGCCATTAGCAAGACTCATTAAGAAACAAAGGGAGAAGAACCAAATTAACAAAATTAGAAACGAAAATGGAGAGATCACAACAGACAACACTGAAATACAAAGGATCATAAGAGACTACTACCAGCAGCTCTATGCCAATAAAATGGACAACTTGGAAGAAATGGACAAGTTCTTAGAGAAGTATAACTTTCCAAAGCTGAACCAGGAAGAAATAGAAGATCTTAACAAACCCATCACAAGCAAGGAAATCGAAACTGTAATCAGAAATCTTCCAGCAAACAAAAGCCCAGGACCAGATGGCTTCACAGCTGAATTCTACCAAAAATTTAGGGAAGAGCTAACACCTATCTTACCCAAACTCTTCCAGAAAATTGCAGAAGAAGGTAAACTTCCAAACTCATTCTATGAGGCCACCATCACCCTAATTCCAAAACCAGACAAAGATGCCACAAAAAAAGAGAACTACAGGCCAATATCACTGATGAACATAGACGCAAAAATCCTTAACAAAATTCTAGCAAACAGAATCCAACAACATATTAAAAAAATCATACACCATGACCAAGTGGGCTTTATCCCAGGAATGCAAGGATTCTTTAATATCCGCAAATCAATCAATGTAATACACCACATTAACAAATTGAAAGATAAAAACCATATGATTATCTCAATAGATGCAGAAAAAGCCTTTGACAAAATTCAACATCCATTTATGATTAAAACTCTCCAGAAAGCAGGAATAGAAGGAACATACCTCAACATAATAAAAGCTATATATGACAAACCCATATATATGACAAACCCATCACCCTCAATGGTGAAAAATTGAAAGCATTTCCCCTGAAATCAGGAACAAGACAAGGGTGCCCACTCTCACCACTCCTATTCAACATAGTTTTGGAAGTGTTGGCCACAGCAATCAGGGCAGAAAAAGAAGTAAAAGGAATCCAGATAGGAAAAGAAGAAGTGAAACTCTCTCTGTTTGCAGATGACATGATCCTCTACATAGAAAACCCTAAAGACTCTACCAGAAAATTACTAGAGCTAATCAATGAATACAGTAAAGTTGCAGGATATAAAATTAACACACAGAAATCTCTTGCATTCCTATACACTAACAATGAGAAAACAGAAAGAGAAATTAAGGAAACGATACCATTCACCATTGCAACAAAAAGAATAAAATACTTAGGAGTATATCTACCTAAAGAAACAAAAGACCTATACATAGAAAACTATAAAACACTGATGAAAGAAATCAAAGAGGACACAAACAGATGGAGAAATATACCGTGTTCATGGATTGGAAGAATCAATATTGTCAAAATGGCTATACTACCCAAAGCAATCTATAGATTCAATGCAATCCCTATCAAGCTACCAACGATGTTTTTCACAGAACTAGAACAAATAATCTCACAATTTGTATGGAAATACAAGAAACCTCGAATAGCCAAAGTAACCTTGAGAAAGAAGAATGGAACTGGAGGAATCAATCTGCCTGACTTCAGACTATACTACAAAGCCACAGTCATCAAGACAGTATGGTACTGGCACAAAGACAGAAGTATAGATCAATGGAACAGAATAGAAAGCCCAGAGATAAATCCACGAACCTATGGTCACCTTATCTTCGACAAAGGAGGCAAGGATATACAATGGAAAAAAGACAACCTCTTTAACAAGTGGTGCTGGGAAAACTCGTCAACCACCTGTAAAAGAATGAAACTAGAACACTTTCTAACACCATACACAAAAATAAACTCAAAATGGATTAAAGATCTAAATGTAAGACCAGAAACTATAAAACTCCTAGAGGAGAACATAGGCAAAACACTCTCCGACATAAATCACAGCAGGATCCTCTATGACCCACATCCCAGAATTTTAGAAACAAAAGCAAAAATAAACAAATGGGACCTAATGAAACTTAAAAGCTTTTGTACAACAAAGGAAACTATAAGCAAGGTGAAAAGACAGCCCTCAGATTGGGAGAAAATAATAGCAAATGAAGCAACAGACAAAGGATTAATTTCAAAAATATACAAGCAACTCCTCCAGCTCAACTCCAGAAAAATAAATGACCCAATCAAAAAATGGGCCAAAGAACTAAACAGACATTTCTCCAAGGAAGACATACGGATGGCTAAAAAACACATGAAAAGATGCTCAACATCACTCATTATCAGAGAAATGCAAATCAAAACCACAATGAGATACCATTACACGCCAGTCAGGATGGCTGCTATCCAAAAGTCTACAAGCAATAAATGCTGGAGAGGGTGTGGAGAAAAGGGAACCCTCTTACACTGTTGGTGGGAATGCAAACTAGTACAGCCGCTATGGAAAACAGTGTGGAGATTTCTTTAAAAACTGGAAATAGAACTGCCATATGACCCAGCAATACCACTTCTAGGCATATACACCAAGGAAACCAGATCTGAAAGAGACACGTGCACCCCAATGTTCATCGCAGCACTGTTTATAATAGCCAGGACATGGAAGCAACCTAGATGCCCATCAGCAGATGAATGGATGAGGAAGCTGTGGTACATATACACCATGGAATATTACTCAGCCGTTAAAAAGAATTCATTTGAATCAGTTCTAATGAGATGGGTGAAACTGGAGCCCATTATACAGAGCAAAGTAAGCCAGAAAGATAAAGACCATTACAGTATACTAACACATATATATGGAATTTAGAAAGATGGTAACGATAACCCTATATGCAAAAAAAGAAAAAGAGACTCAGATGTATAGAACAGACTTGTGGACTCTATGGGAGAACCCGGGGGTGGGATGTTTCAAGAGAACAGCATCGAAACATGTATATCTAGGGTGAAACAGATCACCAGCCCAGGTTGGATGCATGAGAGACAAGTGCTCAGGCCTGGTGCACGGGGAGGACCCAGAGGGATGGGGTGGAGAGGGAGGTGGGAGGGGGGACCGGGATGGGAATTACATGTAAATCCATGGCTAATTCAATGTATGACAAAAACCACTGCAATGCTGTAAAGTAATTAGCCTCCAACTAATAAAAATAAATGGGGAAAAAAAAAAAAAAAACACTGCCTAAGGACTCTGAAAAATAAATAATAGCAGGTGGACTGGAGACGGAAATAAACACTCAAAGAATGACCAATATGGAAGTGAGTTTCTTAAGTATTTTTTCCTCCACTATGTCCCAGCTTAGACTCTAGAAAGCATGAACCCCAGATTGTGCAGTGGGCACAAACAGAAAGAGCTCCAGAAAAATCCTCTTTCTCTTACCAGAGGATTGGGAGAGGGACCCTGTAGGATGACATGTGGGGTAGGGGGTGCAGCACCTCCACTTTTCTCGTTTACTGTCCAGAGTGTGATATGAGGGAAGCCCTGGTCGTGAGTTCATACTCCTGCGGTGTTGGTGGTGCAGGACCTAAAACTCTGAGAGAAATCCTTCTCTCTAGCTGGGGAAACAGAGTAAAGGGACCCTGTGGGGAGTAGGGGGAAATTCTGTTAATTTTTTTCTCTCTCTTATCTTGCATTACCCAGAAAGTGAACACAGTCAGGGGAGGTGTGTGACAACATAAGAGGCTAAAAGCCCAGGTCTCTAGCCCAAGGATCAGGAAAAGGGCTTCTAGCAGCCACAGACGGTGAGGTCAGTCATGGAGAGCTGGAAAAGAAGCTCTCTTAGATCTGTGTATAAAGTCCTGGACTCACTCTTGAGCTGTGCATTCACAGAACTGACTCAAAGCGGAAGGCAGGTCAGCACTTGGGGTCTAAAATAAATAGGATTGATTATACAATTACAGTGATTATCCGAAATGCCCCAAATAACTCCACATACAAGGAACTAGGAAAATCTCAGCTACCCTCGAAGGAAAAGATAATTAGCAGAAGTTGGCCTCAAGATGATCCAGATGATGGAATTATCACATGAAGACTATTACATCACATAGCATATATCATATAAAGTAGCTGTTATAACTATGGTTCATGAAGTAAAGAGGAATGATCTTGAAATGAATGGAAGGACAGAAATTCTTAGAAGGAAATGAAACCTATAAAAAAGAACCAAAAGAAAACTTTATAACTGAAGATTCAATAACCGAAATAAAAAATTCACTTCATGAGCTCAATGGCAAAATGGAGATGAAGAGGAAAGAGTTAACAAACTTGAAGATAGATTAGTAGAAATTATCTAACCTGAAAAACAGAAAAAAACTGGGAAAAAATGAATAGACTTTTGGGGATTTATAGGATAAGAGCAAAATCTCTAACATTCCTATCTTTGGTGTCTCAGACAGATTGGAGCAAAGGCTTGCTGCAGAAAAATATTGAAGAAATTATGACTGAACATTTTCCAAATTTGGTGAAAAGACATAAATTTATAGATTTAAACAGCTCAGCAAACCCCAAAAGAAAGACAAATTCAAAGAAAACCGGATTCAAATACATCTTAATCAAACTGCTAAAAAAAAGAAAAAGAAAAAGAAAATACTTTTTAAAAAGCCAGAGGAAAGCAATATATTACACATAAGGGAACATAATTAAAATGACTACAGATTTCTTATCAGAAGACATGGAGACCAGAAGACAGTGGAACACGAACTCTGAAGTGCTGAAACAAAAGAACTGTCAACCCAGAATTCTATATTCAGTGAAAACGTTTTTTAAAGGCAAAATAAAGACATTTTTAGTTGAAGGAAAATGAAGAAGATTAATTGCCAGCATGCTAGCTCTAAATGAAATGTAAGAGGAAGTTCTTTAAGAGAGAGAGAAATGAAGGAATTCCCTGGCAGTCCAGTGGTTAGAACTCAGCACTTCCACTGCAGTGACCAAGGTTCAGTCCTGGTGGAGGAACACAAGCCAGATGGTAAGGCCCTCCCCCAAAAAAAAGAAAGAAAGAAATGATACTAGAAGAAAACCTGGAACTTAAGGAATAAAAGAAAAGAAAGAAAAATGAGAATATCTGGAAAATCCCCCAAACACTAGAAATTAAGCAACACACTGCTAAATAACACATGGGTGAAAATCTAGGAGTTTGAGGAGCCGGCAAGCTAGTTCTTAACCACAGGCCATGTGGCTCTCAAAGTTCTTCAGAACCTTGAAGGCCAGGCTAAGGAATTTGGAATTGGCACTACATTTAATAGATAAGCATTTAAGGATTTTCACACATAAGGTGCATATTTGCAGATAGAGGCAGTTGGATATAGACTGGGGGACAGTGGGGCTAGGGCAGGAAAAATCTGTGTTCTGTCCTGCAGACAAAGTAAAAGAGGCAAAGTAAAAGTAAAGAATCTGGATGTTTCCAGATGCCTGAAACAAGACATTTTAGAAGCAGGCTTATCCCTCCTTTTTCACAGAGGTTATTTTCACGGTCGTTCTGGAGTCTACCCATGCTAAGTGAACCAGCTCCAGAGGCAGGAAGATGCCTCTGCCACCAACCAGGGGACTTTCTGAGGACAAGGGCCATGCAACTCCATAATAATGGAGGCTTCCCAAGGGTTAACTAGCCTGTGGCTCTGGACAAGTCACTTAACCTCTCTATGCCTCAATTTGTCCTCTGTACAATGAGGCTAATATCAGTTCCCATAGACTGGGTCATGACCTTGGGCTCAGCTGCCTGGAGAAAAGGTTGAATGGAGAATCTGGACCCCTGGCTCCTGGTAGCTGCTGTTGTATTCTAGCTGGAGGACGTCTCTCTAGTTTGCAGGGAGACTTGGAGGAAGGCCTCAGCATGACAAGAAGGAGTGGGACTTCTGCTCCAACGGCCTGGAGTGGGGGAGGGGAGGGCACATAAAACATCCTCTGCAGAGACTTTGATCAACAGTCATGACAGGGACGGCTTCCATCCTCTTTGAAGCAGCAGAAAGATCAATTCTCCTTCTTATCTCAGCTTCTCTGTGCGGTGGCACCACGTGTTTCTGCAGCCGCTGCTACTCCGGGAGAGACCAGAGTAGAAGGTGATGCCTGACCCAGGCCTGCTGCCTCCCCTCAACTCCTTATCCACCCCCCACCCCCATCCCGCCCCGGGATGAGAGGAACCTGGCACGTTCTGGCCTTCACCTGGCCCGACCTCAGAGGGGAGGAAAAGGAAAAAGCACGCCTACACCCCAGAAAGTGAGAGCTTCCTCGACTCCTTCATTAAACTTTCATCAGGGTCCCTCCTCACCTGTACGTCCCCCTTCTTTTGTTCAAAGCCTGGCTTTAAAACATCACATTTTGCTGAGATCTAAAGATACGAAGACAGGTGGCAGGAGACTGGATTTTCCTTACAAGTCCGCCTTTGATTAGCTGTGTGACCTTGAGCAAGTTACTTCCCCACTCTGGAGCTTAATTTCTCTATCGATGGAGCAGGGTTGCTGTAAGTGTTTTTTCAGCTTTCAGTTTACAACTCTGTGATCAAGACCAGCCTGTGCCCAGGCCAGGGTTCCATTCAGGTTCAGATGGTAGAACTGTCTTTGTCAGATCCTGTCACAGAAGAACTGCCTTCATAACTCTGCCTCCAAGTCCTTGGCCAAATGTTTTCTGTATAATCCTATCACTGGAAAGATGAGCCCATGGGCTCTGCCCATGAAGGGGAGGGACAATTCCTATAACAGCCGTCCCCAGCTGCTCGGGGACTCCAGAAGGCAGAGAAGCCTGCAGGCTGTGTCCCTGGAAGGCTGGAGGAGGAAGAGAAGGAGGCACAGGACAGGGGAGGAGCAGGTGGTGGGAGAAGGAACCTCTTAGGACCTTCTGCTTCCGCATGTTGCATGCTTATGATCCCACCAGACTGGTGAGTTAGGTTAGGGCTGGTAAGCCTCTTCTACCCTGAATGCCAGCTTACCCCACCCAGGTACAGCCCCTCCCCAGCTGGGCAAGTGAAACAGTTGTACACACAGAAGAATTAAGATCCTCCACTTAATTCTTCCCCACCCCCTGCCCTCCAGAGCAGGACCCAAAGACAGAGGACAGAGGCTGCAGGAGTCCTGGTCCTCCAAGCAGGACCCACGAGCTGACATGTCTTAGGCACCTGCCAGACGCCTCCTTCTGAGAATCCCAGTAATAAGTTTCCTGTGTCTGGTCCCTAGAACAATCACGGACCTACTCATGAGTTCAGAGCCAGTGCTCTCAGTCTCCCAGGGTCTGGAGGATAGAACTGTTCCAGAAAAGGGAAAAAATAGGTGGGAAAGGAATACTTTCGACCTCCCTGCTTTGTGAGGTGCTGATGTGTGTCAGGAGCTCCTCTCCGCCTCCAGGACTTGGTCTTCAGCATCCTCGTTCACCTCCCCAGGCCCCAGCATGGCATGCCCCCTCCCATCACTCTGGACACCTGGGGTCCTCTGGTTTTGCCCTCGGGGAAGTCCCCAGAGTCAGCCCTTTGCCTACCACCCCTCACTGGCCTCTGCACCTCGGGCTGTCTCTGGAATGGGAACCACCTGTGATCTGCTGCCAGGATTGGTTAGGCCCAGATGTGCCAGCCCTGCCATCCTGCCCAGATGTGTGTACCTGTGGGTGGGCGTGTGTTTGTGTGTACACGCATACACACACGTGCATGTACTCTGTAGTACACACTTTTTGAAAGTATAAAAAACATGTAAAATGAGATTTTATCAAACTTGACACACATGCATACCTTCCTTAAAGTCCTAATTTTGTATGTGTCCATGATAACACGGTTCTTTCCCTCCTTATTTTTCTAGTCTTTCTAATCTCTAGTAGCAAAACCTCTTGTAAACGGTGTTGAATTTGAAGCAATGGGTAACTCGACCCATTTGACCAAAGGATGAGCATGAAGAAGACTAAGATGGAGTGAAACTGAAGAACTCCCAATGTAGAATTTCTTTTCCTTTCATGGCGTTGCTTCACATGGAAGTTCATTCTCAAATGAACTGTCTCTTTCTGCTTCCAACAAAACCACCACTGGAGCACTGGCCCCCAAGTTTTCTGTCCAGCTAAAGCCCTCTACATCTCTTTTCACGAGAGCCCTGGCGTCGCTGAACTTCAGGCCCTCGTCCTACCGCAGCCAGCCTGGTAACCACAGAAGACACCTAAAGCCAATGCAGTTTCTCTTCAGTGTCTTCTCTGCTTCACGTGTAGACCAAAGAACATCAGTCATCATGGCTAATAAACACAAGAGCCGTACCAGTGCTAGACCTGACGAAGTCACCTGGGGAGGCTCATGAATTCAACAAACCGGCTTCTGGTTTCAATCTGGCTTTTAATCGGGGAGGGAACTTGATCTTCTAAAGGAGCTCTGTTAAAAGCCTGTTTTCCCACCTCCCTTTCAGAAATACGCATGCTGATGGAAGCCTTTACCATCCCATCATCTACAGGACACTAACTTTAGACGGCAAGTTTGGCGTAGAGTTGAGGTGCCCCGCACGGACATCATGCTATGTTTTAGGAAATGTGTGGATGTGTGTGTGTCAGTGGGGGGGAGTACATATGTGTGTTTGCACACACTTTGATGGGACTGTTTGGGTGTGACTACAAGGAGAATGATACTAAAGCCTGTGGTCCTGCAGTTTACGGGCGCTTGTGTATTCCTGAATTTGAGGGGTGTCATGCATGATTTTGGAGCTCTCATGTGGAATGAGTGACAGGGTTGTGACCCCACTGAGGAGTGAGCATGTGGCTATAGAGCACCGACATGGGGATCTGTCTGCCCTGGGGGCAACGTGCGCTGGGCACCCGTGGACCTTCGAGCATCATGGTCACGTTTTTTCCTCCTGCCAACTCTAGCCTTGCTGCACCTTCTGCACCAGAGAACAAGCTGGGCCTCTGACCAAACAGCCTGTCTGAGGTCAACTGTCAGCAGCAAGCTCAGTGCTCCCAGCTGCCCCTGCGGTTCTTAATACCTGGCCCAGGTGGTCATGCTAGGTAGGGGCTCACTGAGGCTGGGGTATATCACGTAGCTACTGTCTCCCCATTTTTCAGGTGAGGGAACTGAGCCTGGGAAATTAACTAACTTTCTCTGGGGTCCCAGGAGAGAGTTTCTTGGGAAGTTCAAGGTTAGCCTAGATGTGTTCTAGAAGAAATAATAACATAAACAACTGCTCAGTCTGTGCTGGACACTGTGCTAAGCACCATACAGACATTATTTAAACCTCACAATAGTATATCAAGTAGCTACTATTTCCCCATTTTACAGGTGAGGAAACTGAGCCTGAGAAGTTAAATAACTTGCCCTGGGTCACACAGCAAAGAGGTTGTAAGACTCGGATCTGAACCTGGGACTGTTTGACTCTAAAATTTGTGCTTGTCTCTCCCCATTCCCACTTACAGATTGTCCTAGAAAGATGGGAGAATGGGGCTCACATCTTCACAAAGCCATGGATAAACTTTAATTTCACAGAAGGAATTTTATACCCATGGATTTAAGATCCATGACTCTTGATGAGAAGAATAGGAGGGGGTGGGCAGGGGAAATAAAAAGCAGAGACATCACTCTGTTGACAAAGGCCCATATAGTCAAAGCTATGGTTTTTCCAGTTAGTCATGTACGGATGTGAGAGTTGGACCATTAAGAAGGCTGAACACCAAAGAACTGATGCTTTCAAGTTGTGCTGGAGAAGACTCTTGAGAGTCTCTTGGAATGCAAGGAGATCAAACCAGTCAATCCTAAAGAAAATCAGTCTTGAATATTCATTGGAAGGACTGTGGCTGAAGCTCCAATACTTTGGCCACCTGATGCGAAGAGCCAACTCATTGGAAAAGACCCTGATGCTGGAAAAGACTGAAGGCAGAAGGAGAAGGAGGCGACTGAGGATGAGATGATTGGATGGCATCACCAACTCAATGGACGTGAGTTTGAGCAAACTCCAGGAGATGGTGAAGGACAGGGAAGCCCAGTGTGCTGCAGTTCATGGGGTTGTAAAGAGTCGTACATGACTGAATGACTGAACACCACCACCACCACCTAGAGAAGGCCCCTGGAATGCGTGGAGAGAACTCCCTCTCAGCTTTGACAGGGGATGGATCCTGATGTACAGATCTCAGTCCACACTGCTGTCCCTGGAGCCCTGCATGCACAAGGTTCACACTGCTGGATCTTGTGCCTGCTTTGCCTCACCCCAGGGGCAATGATGCTGGGAAGGGACTCAGGTCAAGTGGTCAGAGACTCCACAGGACCCACAGTGGCTCTTGCCTGTGCTGGGAGACACTGCCCATTCCTTTTCTTCTTGGATTTCAGTTGCAGGGGAAATGCATTATTTTTTCATTAAAAATTCATTTTGGAACAAATAGCCTTCAGAGATGTAATTAGCCATGTTATTTCTCTCCATTAGCCGTCCCTGGAGTTTGCTGGAATTCCTTGTCCTTTTTCCTCTCCATTTCACTCTTTTCCATCCTCTTTACATGTAGGTTGTAACACTGCCCCCACTGTCTCCCCCAACCACCACTGCACACTCTGAATTTGGACTGAATAACTATTTTAAAGCCTGGATGAGGAGTTAGAGCAAGCTCCCTCCCCGCTCCCTGGGTTCTGGGGTCACAGTCCCCTGAGCTGGCAAGGGATTCATAGATGCCCACTTCTGCTCATAGGACGAGGGGGCAGCCTGACATGACAGACAGCTGGCCTGGCTGGTCGCCAGTCTAAGTCGAGCATGGAGGCTCCTGGTTCCCCACTGACGAGCTGGGTGACCCCAAGCAAGTAACTTCCGTTGCCCTCACCAGGTGGCCAAGGTTGGCAATGACATGTATAAAGCCCCTCCCCTGAGGTACACAGCAGGTGCCCTCTAAAAGGAGGGCATGGTCAGGATGTCCAGGGACAAGACAGGGGCTTCTGGGGACTGAATGAGCAGCAGACGGGGCAGCATGACAGAGGCAGCCTCTCACCAAGAATCAGAGTCCTGTGTGTGGTGGTGCCCCAGGGCTTGGAGGGCAAGAGTCAGGAAGAACCATGATGAGGACCCCCCCTCAGGAGCAAGACCACCTTCAGAGCAGGGGAGAGCCTGTGGGGACAGCTGCCAGGGCTGAAAGCACCTCTTCTTCGCTGACTGTGGTAGTTTCTATCTAGAGTTGCTCCTATGAGTTATTTCTGGCGTGCATGACAGCTGGATTGAAGGTGACAAGAGGTGTCATCTTCAACTAACTAAGGAGAAGGACAGAGCAAGGGAGGGCTCCCCAGGATGATGAGGTTGGCCCCCAGTGCAGCAAATAACCCGGGACACCCCAACTGGCTCCAGGGACTTCAGGTGGCTGGGCGGGCTATTGCTCTGGGGAATTCCAACATCACATGCTCAGAAGACAGCTGTCTCCACCTCCAACCCCCAGCCCTCTGTTCCCCTCCCGCTAGTGACATATGAGGTGCAGCTGTCTCCAGCATTGTCAGAAATACCGCACTCCATGGGGGCGAGGGCAGAAAACCTGCTGCCGAAAACCTAAACTTATCCTGGTTCCCCACAAGGAGGGGCAAAGAGAAAAGCACAATTTTAGCATAAAAGGTTGTTGGCACTTCGCAGTGAAATCAAATCAGAATGCATGTGATTTACAACAAGAGGTAGCATGCCCCAGACTCGACAGTCATGGGTAGGTGTCTTTTGAAGGAGGCTACCTGATAACTGTTACAGGGACCCAGCACATCTCATTTCACAGAGTCGTGTCATGTTGCATTGACATGAAGGGAACTGGAGTGAACTTGGTTTCTAATATGGGCCTCACCCCGCTTTCATAGCAACCGTGGTCTTCAGGTTCCTGGAGAAAGGCAGAGAAACAGGAACTGTCTGGCTCACAAGCTCTTTGAACTTCTGCACTGATGTTCTTGCAAGCCTGGTGGAAGCCAGCGGCATCTTGACTCAAGTCTAGTTCACAGAGATTTTCACAGATGTTTCCTGGGCATTGGTAATACTAATGGTGATGCCGAGGTTCCTGACCATGCCCGTGCCCTGGGCTCTCGGACCCTGCTCAGCTCTCAACACGTGCTGCTTCATACCCACCTGTTCCATGAGGTGCTATCATTCCCCTGCCTCAGGACATACGATGCTGAGACTCAGAAAGGTGAAGAGATGGTGTCAAGCAAATGACACCTGTTACCACCTCTGGGGCGGGGGGTCAGGGGGGGTGTCCCACTGCATGGAGGAGAGCAAACAGCACAGTAATGCCTGCCACCAGCAGCCCAGAATGTCAACCTGCTCCGTGGTCTGCAAGTGTATCAGGGTCACCAAGAAAGACGCGACTCACACAGGCATGGGGGGGAAGAGTGCTTTACTCAGAGAAGCGACAGAGCAGAATCAGCTTCAGTAGCTGGCATCAGTCCCCCGGGGCCCCAAAAAGACTCCTTTCCCTCCCTGCCGGGTGGAGATACAGCAGTAGGATTGGCCAGGTGCCATATGATGCACACACTCAAGCAGAACAAAGGAGTACACACTGAATCTAAAACAGGGAAAGACTACCCCACACGAGGCGGTAAGTCCAGCACAGCCTGCAAGGGCTCCCTGTCTCTTGGCAAGGGAGCACCCCAGGCCTAAGGCCCACTGTTACATGCCAAGCAGGGGTGGAAAGACAGCACGCACGAAATGGTCTTTCCCAACAAGTGGGACCAAGTTCACCTGGGGGCTGGGAGGCAGGGTCAGGATCTGAACCTGGGTTTTTCTGGCATCAAAGCCCATGAGCCTTCTAATGGAACCAGCACCATATGTCACTCCACCAGGCACCTCTCACCATTTCCACACAGGAAACAGGCATGTTTCAGTTTCATTGGGGTTCAGAAAAACTGTACCACAGATCAGCACTGTGTGTGTGCCCGCTAAGTCACTTGAGTCGTGTCTGACTCTTCGCAATCCGGTGGACTGTAGCCTGCCAGGCTCCTCTGTCCATGGGATTCTCCAGGCAAGAATACTGGAGAGGGTTGCCATGCCCTCCTCCAGGGGATCTTCCCCACTCAGGGATCGAACCCAGATCGGCATTACAAATAGCAAATAAACATGCAATGTGGAATAGGCATAGATCTATAGGCTCTGGTGGGGGTGGGGGGTAAGTTATAACCAAGAGACTCCCATAGCCACTCTCTCTTCTGAGTCTGCCTCCCCACCACTGTCCCGGCAGCCCCTGGACAACCAGAGTCCTCAGAGCAAAGATGGACTGGGAGGTTTTCTCCCTCCCAGGACTTCTCTAAAAACAAATGCTCCATCTCTCCAACATTTACCCACACTCTAATACCAAGAATAATATTTTAAAACCTGGGATTCTTGTGCCCTGAAGAATCCCCATATACAGGAATTTAAAGCAGAAAAGTGGGCCCCCATCAGGGAGCAGGGGAGTGTAATGCAGGAGAATCTATAGAATTTGGAAAGTGAAAGTCACTCAGTTGTGTCCGGCTCTTTGCAACCCCATATAGTCCACGGAATTCTCCAGGCCAGAATACTGGAGTGGGTAGCTGTTCCCTTCTCTAGGGGATCTTCCTGACCCAGGGATCAAACCCAGGTCTCCCACATTGCAGGCGGATTCTATTCCTAGCTGAGCTACATTCAAATAAATGGACATGGGACGGACCATTCAGCCCTAGAGATTGACGTGAGATTGACACATGTAAATCCCTTATAAGAATCAGAAAGAGGGGAAAACGGGATCAAAATCCTTCTCACTTCAGCGCAGGATCCTGTTTGAATATTAAGTCTCCATGCAGTTGGTATGAGGCTTTTGTAATATGACCAAACTATACTGGCTAATTGGGGAAGGGTTATTATCTGCAATTTGCCGATAAGGAGCCAGAGGTGAAAGGAAGTTCAGTAGATGATCTATGCCCGTCATGTTCATTTTAGAAGCCACATCGGATTTAGCACTCAGATTTTCCAACTCCCTGCCTGATCCTCAGCTTCTCGGAGCAAAATCATAGTTAATTCTCAGTTGTCGACGTCGTTGATGTGGAGGAACAGAGGCATAGATAATCCCAAATGGTGAGTAATGCCCTTGCCAAGCCTCCCACTCTGGACAGTTGCTTTGAAAGGCGCAGAAGGACGGTATCCTGCTGTTAGAGGCTGCCCTGTCCTTATTCCACCCCTCCCCTACTCTAAGCTGCCCCACCTCCTGTTCCTTGAAGACCTAGGAGCAACAGATCAAGAGGAAGAGGCTGTCACGCTTTCCTAGGGTGGGATGGAGTAGTGGAGAGAGGCAGAGAATAAAGCGTTTTGATTTAAAAGGCTTCCTACAGTGCCGCAAGCGAGCAGAACAGTAACAGTAAATGAGACAGTGAATTGTGTCCACTGAAGAATTCCATATGGACGCTGATTCATTATGCTAATAAGGAAGTGCAAGCCAGAGGCTGACTGTATTCTGATTTCATGGCTGGGGGATCCATGGCTCAGAAGGGGGGAACATCCAAATTTGAGGTCAGAGTCCACGCTCCAGCTCTAAACTCCTGATTTCAATTTGGTTGGTCTAATTACTATCCTCTCCTAATGACTAAGGATGCTTTAGAGCCAGATGGCTTTAACGGCTGAGACCTGAGCAGGAATGCAAGTGATGCTTAAGATGAAGAACTGATGCTGGCGCTAAGAGAAGCCAGCTCCTCGGGTTCATTCAGCAAATACTGGGCACCCACCAAGTGCCAGGAGTGGGGCTGGCACTGGCAGGGGAAAACACAAGGGTCAGACATTGACCTTGGCCAAAAGGAACTCAGGGAAGGAGGGGGATGGGGCACATATAGAAACCTCTGTACTATATACAGAGAGGGAAGTAAGAGGAGATTCAGGGGCTTCTCTTCTCTTCAATTATTTGTTCAGTCACTTGGGCATTGTCTTTAGTGCTCTAGATATAAAGATAAATGAAACTGATCTCTACCCCGTGAAGTTACCATCCAAATACCTAATCTGAGTCACCCAGGGAGTTTTTCAAAATACAGTTCCCCATGTCCCCAGCCCAGACATTCTGATTCTGAATCTCTGAAAGTTATACTCAAGAGACCTAAATCTCCTATTCTAGATGCTTTCCAGGTTTCAGTACTAGTCTGGTGGGATAACAAGTGAAGGGGGCCCAGAAGAGGGACAGCCAGAGATGGAAAGACTTCCTGGTTCGCCTCTTCCAGGAAGCCCTCCCTGATCAGCCCAGCACACTGGTCTACATGTCCTCTGTAGACCCCTACATGCCCTCTACAGCCCCCATTACACATCCTGTGAGTACTAGTTTTTCTGGGTGACGGGGAAGTTTAGTCCCCTTGGTTCTTGGGTGTGTCTTACCTCTAAAGTTGAGTGCTCCCATGTTCCAAGGCCATTGTGACGAGCATTCCAGGGGATTTATGACATATTGGCTGGCTCTGTTCAAGTATAGGAGGTTAGCAGAGGCCCAGTTCCTCCTGGGAAAGCAACTCATCCTCCAAAAGGAAGACCACTTTCCCCTGCTTAATTAAAGCATCACTTAGGGCTCCAAGTAAGCTCCAATCAGAGGCTGCTTGAAGACAGCCAGCAGGGGCCATGACCACCCTCTCTCCCGAAAACAGTCTCTCTGCCAGGCAGTCGGCCTCCTTCATCCTGGTGGGTGTTCTTCATCAGCTCTGAGTCCCTGCCTCCCTAATCTCTGGTTTGCATTAGGGCTATTTTCCCCTGTTAGGGCTATTTTCCCCTGTTGGGTGAGAAGGGCCAGAACCCTGAGCTGGCCTAGAAGGCGGAGCAGGGTAGGTCAAACCTTGGTCTCACCATCATCACTGACAACAGGACTGAAAAACACAAGTCCTTTCTTTACCCTTCTATCTAAGCCAGTGTTACTTTTCCCCCATTCGTGACATTCTAACTTTAAAGAGTTCCTGGTTTGCAAGTTGTCTTAAAGATGCTGAATTTTTCCTGGTGTTTTAGCCAACAATTTTGGCATGCTGCCACCAGGTGGCAGTAATGCTTTTGTTAGCAGGGGGTTCCACATCCAATTAACAGGAGAAGCTATTCATTTGAATTCAGCCTCAGTCATAGAATTTTCCACACTGTATATTTTTCAAAATCATAGTGACTAATTATAATGACCTTAACCAATCTCACGTCTCATGAATCATTGTGATTTAGAGAGTGATACATAGAAAAGCAGAAATGCAAAATGGATACCTCTCTTCCTGAGTTTTAAATGTTACTGCTTTATTGCAAGTTATCACCAGGCCTTGATTTGAATTTTCTTTATATCTCTCTTCATTTCTCTAAACTTAGAGAAGGATAATAATAAAATAACAAATTGTCATATGGCATTTATTATGTACAATGACTGTTGTAAATGATTTATTTACAGTCAGTCTCATCATAACTCTGTGAGGTGGATGAAGCTATTACATTCACTTTATAAATGAGAACACTGAGCCCAGGGCGGGGGGTGCTAAGCAACTTCCTACAGACCCACAGCTAGTAGATGGCAGCGTGCTGTGCCCAGCTTCAGTCGTGTCCGACTCTTTGTGACCCCATGGACCACAGCCCACTGGGCCCCTCTGTCCATGGGATTCTCCCAGGAAGAATACTGGAGTGGGTTGCCATGCCCTCCTCCAGGGGATCTCCTTGATCCAGGGCTGGAACCTGCATCTCTTACTCTTCCCGCATTGGCAGGCGGGTTCTTTACCACTAGCGCCACCTGGGAAGCCCAGTCAGTGGCAGAGTGGGTATTTAAACCCAAGCTGTGGAGTCCATCTCCTAATCAGTGATTCTCCAAGTGTGGTGACTGAGTCTGCAGCATCAGCATCAACTTCGGTCTAATAAGGAACGCAGATTCTTGAGTCCCAGGTCTTCTGAACCAGAAACTCTGGGCGTGCGGCCCATCGATCTATAGTTTCACAAGCCCTCTGGGTGATTCTGACGTGCACCTAACTTCTTCTTTGCATCATATGGATCTCCAGTTGCTCCGCGGCATATGGGATCTTAGTTCCCAACCAGGGATCGAACCTGCATCCCCTGCCTTCCAAGGTGGATTCTTAAACACTAGGCCACCAGGGAAGTCCCTAAGCCATTTATTTAAAGATAACTGTATTACTCTGATGATACACACTCCACACCTGGGTTGATAAATATCCCCCAGATAACTCTCAAGTCACACACATCCCCCCTAAACTGTCTACTCTGAATATGCCTGCCATCCTTGGGACCCCCCTCTTTCCTTGGGAGGAGTTACTGACACGGCTATGGTTGCTGTTGGGAGTATGTCTTGTCCCACAGTTGACCCCAGGCTTTACTGGGGGCTCTGTAGCTACGCGTGATGTGAGAGCTGGACCATAAGAAGGCTGAGCACCCAAGAATCAATGCTTTCAAATAATGGTGCTGGAGAAGACTCTTGAGAGTCCCTTGGATTGCAAGGGAGATCAAACCAGTCCATCCTAAAGGAAATCAACCCTGAATATTCACTGGAAGGGCTGTTGCTGAAGCTGAAGCTCCAATACTTCGGCCACCTGATGCGAAGAGCCAACTCATTAGAAAAGACGCGGATGCTGGGAAAGATTGGCGGCTAAAGGAGAAGAGGGCGGCAGAGGATGAGATGATTAGATAGCAACAGCAACTCAATGCACATGAATCTGAGCAAACTCCAGGAGACAGTAAAGGACAGAGGAGCCTGGCATGCTGCAGACCATGGGGTCGCAAAGAGTCGGACATGACTTAAGAGACTAAACAACAACCGTTGCTATGAGGACTCAGAGCAACATGGCATCCGAAAACCCTTAAAGAAAAGTTTTCTTATCCTCCAGTGGCTTTCTTATTTTACTAAAAACTACTGGAGAAAATCCTTAACCTAATGATGCAGTGGGGGAAAGAAACTGGAAAGATGCACGCCTGCAGCCAGGGCCACTAACAGCTGTTAGTGAGGTTGAACCATTTAAGGCTCCCACCTCTGGCCCCCTTCTCCAGGGGGAGCATGACCCAGCTTTCCCCAGGTTTGCTGGTAGAGAGCTTCACCCTGCTGAGGCACAACACAAGGCGGGAAGAGACTTCCACACATGCTCTGCCTAGCAGCACTCCTCTAGGGAGTGCTAGGAAAGGTGTTATTGGGACTAGGAAAACTGTTACTGCAGCACCTCACGGACTACCAAAGTCTCCTCCTGGAAGAGCAGGTCCTTGTACCCAGAATGTGGGCAGGGTGTTAACAGGTGGGCAGGGCAAGGAATAGAGGAATATAGGAGGATGAAGATGGATTTGAGTTCACTCAAATTGAGATCACTCCATTACTTTGAAGAACCCCAGATACAGATTCTATGGTTTCTGGCATAGACAGGCGGTGTTGATGTACTAATGAAGAGAGGGAGGGGACTTCTGTGGAAATTCCTATCGCCACCCCCGTCCCCTCTGCACCCCCCGACCCACCAAACTGGAGACCTCTGCGGTGGTCAGGCTTCTTGAGCTTGTCCTTGGCTTGCTATGGAGAAGGAAACGGCAACCCGCTCCAGTACTCTTGCCTGGAGAATCTCATGGACGGAGGAGCCTGGTGGGCTACAGTCCATGGGGTCGCAAAGAGTCGGATACGACTGAGTGATTTCACTTTCACTTTTTCACTGTGGCTTGCTAGCAAATGTCTTACATGTTCTTGTGAGTGCCCCGTAGTTTGCTGGGGTCCACGGAGATACAGGGAAGAGGCTGGGCAAAGAGAAGTAGAGTTTACTGGAAGAAGTCAGTGGCTTTTTAAAAACAAATTCAGCCAAGGTGAAGTAGGCAGATGGCCAATTGTTGCAGGTAGAGATTTAGTGACACAGATTCTCCGGGCACTCAGCAGATGCCTTCCTGTGATGTTTCTAATTATCTCTGCCTTATTATGTTGATGCTATATTTTTTATTATAGTGTTCTGTGAATATAGCTTTGATTAGTTTGCCACTTCCATTATGTTTAACCCTTTTTTCATGTCTTTGTTCATCATTTATATTTTAATCTTTCTGTGGTATTTAATTTTAAAGTACCCTGTTGTTAACAGCTTAGTCCCTCAATCATATCCAACTCTTTGTGACCCCATGGACTGTAACCCACCAGGCCCCTCTGTTCATGGGATTTTCAAGGCAAGAATACTAGAGTGAGTTGCCATTTCCTCCTCCAGGGGATCTTCCAGACCTAGGAATCAAACCCGTGTCTCC
Organism: Odocoileus virginianus; assembly: GCF_023699985.2. Classification (NCBI taxonomy): domain Eukaryota; kingdom Metazoa; phylum Chordata; class Mammalia; order Artiodactyla; family Cervidae; genus Odocoileus; species Odocoileus virginianus. The sequence continues at coordinate 13,740,721 of NC_069679.1, forward strand.
TGAGACTCCTGTATTGGCAAGCTGATTCTTTACTACTGAGCCACCGGGAAAGCCTAACAGCTCGAGTAGGGTGTATATTTTTTATTTAAACTGAAAATCCTTGCCTTTCACACTCCCTGGTGACACGGCATTGGAGCTAAGCACCCTGACTCTTGCACCAAACAACTCTGGGCTCAAATCTCAGCTCTGATATTTACTGTGTGACTTCAGATATACTAAGTAACCCTCTAGACCTCTGGTTCCCTAACAGGTAAAGCAGTGTAACAATTTCACCTGCCTCATAGGTGGTTGTGAAGATTAAACAGTTGTAAATACAAAGCACTTAAAATAAATAAAATCAGTGCTTTTAAAGTGTTTACAACTATTAAGGAAACTTGAGCATTTGTTTCCATAATTTATTTGGGTTTCAATCATTTTATGCTTTATGCATTTATTGATTCCTTGCTGTTTCCTATATTGTTTATTTTCTAAAGTGAATTAGAAGGAAAATGTACTATTCTGATAAATCTCTAATTTTAAAAAGTCAAAAATAAAATAATTTCTTACACTATCCTTCAATCTAACAAAAAATTGAATTTGTAGTCAAAAATCTTCCCACAAAGAATACTCCAGGCTTAGCTGGCTTCACTGGTGAGTTACACCAAATACTGAAGAAAGAAATAATACCAATTCTATACAAACTATTCTAAAAAAATTGAAAAGCGGAATAGGTCCCTACTTACTCCATGAGGCTAACATTGCCCTGATATCAAAATCAAAAACATTACAGGAAAACAAAATTACAGACCAAGCTCTCTCATGAACAATGATGCAAAAATCCTAAATAAAAATGTAGCAAATAATATCCGATGATGTCTAAAAAGGATAATACATCACCATGAGGGTTTATCCAAGGATTGACAACATTCAGAATAATTCAATGTAATTTACCGTAATAACACACTCAAAAATGAAAAACCATATGATCATCTCCATTGATGCAGAACATCCATCCCTGATAAAACCCTCACCAAACTAGGAACAGAAGGGAACTTCCTCAGCCTGATAAAGGGCATCTACAAAAAGCCTACAGTTAACATCACACCGAAACATAAAAGCCCAAATGCCTTCCCTCTAAGATTAGGAACAAAGCAAAGATGTCTGTCCTCATCACTTTTATTTGACATTGCCCTTGAAGTTCTAGTCAGTGCATAAAACATGAGAAAGAAATAAAAGACATCCAGCTTGAAAAAGAAGAAGTGAAACTGCCTTTATTCACAGAAAACATGACCATCTATGTCAGGGTTGGCAAACTTTTTCTGTAAGGGTCAAAGTAGTAAGTACTTTAGTCTGTGTGTGTCATACATCTCTGTTGAAACTACTAAACTCTGCCACTGTAGCATAAAAGCAGCTGTAGACAACAAATGAGTGAACGGGCATGACTGTGTGCCAATAAAACTTTATTTGAAAAAAAAAAACAGATTGAAGGCCAGATTTGGCCCATGGGTTAGAGTTTGCTGATTGCTGGCCTATATAACAAACCCTATTGATCCACCAAAAAAGCTACTAAGACTAATCAGTGAGGTTAGCAAGGTTGTAGGATACAAGATCAATACACAAAAATCCGCTATATCTGTAAATACTAGCAAAGAGGAGTTGGAAGTTGAAAGTTTAAAAATGACACCTTTTACAACACCATCCAAAATATGAAATATCTGTGAATAAATCTGACAAAATATATGAATAACCTACATACAAAAATGCACAAAATATTGCAGGGAGAAATTAAAGAAGACCTAAATAAATGGAGACATATACTATGTTTTATGGGTCAGAAGATTCAATAGCATTATCAGTTCTCCACAAATTGATCTATAGATTCAATGCAATCCCCATCAAAATCACAGTTGCCTTTTTTTTTTTTGTAGAAATTGACCAACTGACTAAAATTCGTAAGGAAATATATTCCTAAAGTTCAGTCTTTCCCTTTTATAATGAAAGATCCCAGGACACAGCCCAGCTCTTCCTATTCCCTTCTACTTCCTGCCAAGAGTTGCAGTTTCTTGAGTACAGGTTGTGAGAACATGACGGCTGTCAGAGGGCAGCAATCTGGCTCTGATCAGCTCAGATGACAGTGTCTATACAATTGGGACGTGGCATCAGGGCAGACCCTGCTTGTCAAGGTTAGGACAAGACCAAGACCAAGATTTTTTGTACCTTCTTGGGCCCCTATATCCTATTTTGGTTTAGAAGATGGAGCATATATGAGTCAAAATTATTTTGCTTGATCCACTCTACCAAACAGAGTTAGCAGAAATTACCGCAAATTTGGGCCTGTGGGCTCTAATTCTTAATTTCCAGTGCTGTTTTGTCTCTGACACCTTTCTACATCTGTGGTCAATAGATCAGCATCAGCAGTGCCCTGGGAGTTTGTTAGAAATGTGTCATCTTGGCCCCCACCCCAGAACTCTTGAGTCAGAATCAGAATTTTAAGAAGATCTTCAGGTGACTTGTATGCAAATTTAACTTTGAGTCACACCCATGCATATTCGGGTATCTATTAATGGGAAGTTGGGAATATATATATCAGACATGTCTAGTCACCTGCCAAGCTCTCCATTGGCATACTTTTAAGACTGAGATGCGGCATTTCAAGATATTCTCTTCAATGCAAGGCTCCTCTAGGCATCTTCCCCTATTCCAACAGGAATTCAACTCCTAATTATTGTTTTATGAGCATTTTAAATTATTTTGCATGTACCGTACTCACCTTTCCCCAACACACACGCGTGCACACACACACACACACCCTTTATGTAAACAGAAACCATTCCTTATGATGTACCATTTTATTCTTCTAGAAAAGGTAAAATGGATCTCATAGATGTGTTCAATTTGTATTTATTTTATTTTTCCATTATCAAGGCAAGGATACATTATAGTTATAGAAAAGCTTGAAAATATAAGAAAAAGGGAAAATTACTTATAATCCTATCATTCAAAGATAATCACTGTTTTGTTTTTAGGTGGTTTTTTCACGGTTTTTTTTCAGTCTTTTTTCAAACAGGATTTTTATAGTGGTTAATTCACTTTAAGAGTATATATGGTGTGGTTTTTACAATATGTAACAGACCTTTATGGAGTTTGTACATAGAATACAGACTGAATATACAGCTTTGCTTTCTGCTTTTTTCCGTTAACATTTGTATTTTCCCAGATTATTACTCATTCCTGGTAAGTATCGATTTAAAAGCTTCACAATATTCCACTGAGCATATAAACTATAGTTTACTTAACTATTCCCTTATTGCACAACATTTAGAGAGTGCTTGCATTTTTCATTCTAGTAAGTAGTGTGCAATGAAAATTATTGTGCATACAGCATTTTTCTATATATTTTCAGTAACTTCCTCAGGTTAAATTTTCAGAAGTGAGTCAGAGGCTGGGAACTTTGATTCATGGTGCAAAATCCACAGTATATCACTTAAATTCACTTTTAAAGAAAAGCCAAAGTTCCTAATCGAGGGCTGAGGTGGTTGTCCTTGCCAGGTGAAGAGAAAACCACCCATTGACAAGACGGAATGGGATGGCTTCTTTGACGAGAACGGTCACTTGGCCAAGTCACGAGACTTCATTTGTGTCAACATCCTGGAAAGGGTACAGTCCTAAGCTACCCTTGGCCTCACCCTGGAACTGGGGGCGTGGGTGGGCAAGGGGGCGGGCATGGCATTGGAAGGGGCTCTTTCAGGCACTCAGGGGGCTCACAACCTCTCACCTCTGCCCCCACCCAGGGCCTGCACCCCACGGTGAGGACAGAAGCCTGGAAGTTCCTCACGGGCTACTACTCGTGGCAGAGTTCCCAGGATGAGCGGCTCACGGTGGACAGCACAAGGAGGTAGAACGTTTCAGATCCTTTCAAGGGAGGGAGATGACAGTGTAGGTGGGAGGGGGTGTCCATCCCAGCCTGCTAGGTTCAGGCTGCTTCCTTCAAATGGACTTCTCTTTTCAAAAGGCAAAATCCCCAAGGCTCTCCTGACTCAGGGGGCATAGGCACCTCCCCCACCCCCACCCTGGACCCTGCACGCCCCACCTACTCGTGATTACCAGTCCACACCCTGCCAACTTGAGCTCAACCCTAGCACCTCCTCGCGCTGCCCCTCCACCCTGCCCAGCCCAGCCATCCCTAGGCCTGTGCGGCCTTCTTGAGGTAGGGAATATCCACACACTCAGGAGCCAGCCAGAGAACACTCCAGGACAGTTGGGGATCTAGGGCCACCAGGATAATTCAGCTCAAGATCCTTAATTAAGTACACCTGCAAAGACCCTTTTCCCAAAGAAAGTCATATTCACAAGTTCCAGGACATGGACCTATCTTTGGAGGTCACCATTCAGCCCGCTACACACCTAAGCTAATTCCAATGGTGGGCACGAAACCCTGCCTCATCCAGTCCTTCCAATCCTGAGGCTCAGGTGCTAGTGTTAGCCCGCTCTAAGACAAGGAAACGGAGGCTTAGGGAGGGCCAGTGATATCCCCGTCTTGATATCCCCTAATGGCAGACACCCAGTTCTTAAATTACGGATCCAGGATTCAGGTGCAGTGGTCAGACTGCAGAGCCGCCTCCCCTGCACTCCAGGCGCCCATCGGAGGATGGTTAGGGTTGGGCAAGTTGGGGGGGATGGGGGGCAGCACATGGGGCACGCACCGCCTGGGTCAGGGCACTGCTCGGAGTTCCCCCGACTGGCCTGGAGGGAAGGATGCCTCCTTCAGCCTGGGTCTGTCCTCACAGGAAGAACTATGAGGCCTTATGCCAGATGTACCAGAAGATTCAGCCCCTTCTGGAAAACCTGCACCGGAACTTCATAGAGACTCGGAACAATATCAGTGAGCCGAGGAGGGTGGCCTGGGCCCAGCAGAGGGGAGGGTTGGAAGCCCTTCTCCCTGACTCTTCCTATGTCACGTCTGTGCCCTGGTTCCTGGGCACTACCTTGACACATGCTGTGAATTTTGCCGGCTCAATCTCGGTTAGTCTACCAGCCCGGCTCCGCCGGCTGCCCCAAGTGGCCCAGCAGCGTGTGTCCCTGGGTGTATGCTCTTTCGCTGGTTGTCTACATCTCTTCCCTCTTGGCCTTGAACTAGGTTGGATTTGAACTGCAGGAACGCAGGACATTCCTGGCAAAGGGTACAGACTGGTCAAAGATTTGGAGGCAGGAGAAATTCCAGGCAGCTCAGGTTGTGGTGAAGGGTAAAGCTTGGTGGTCTGATGTATCTTTTTTCATTTTATTTTTCTGGTTGCTGCGCATGGGCTTTCTCTTGTTGCACTGCATGGGCTTCTCATTGCAGTGGCTTCATCTTGTTCTGGAGCATGGGCTCTAGGGCGTCTGGGCTCAGTACTTGTGGCACTTGGGCTCAGTCACTCCGCAGCACATAGGATCTTAGGTTCTGGACCAGGGGTAGAACCTATGTGCCCTGCGTTGGCAGGAGAATTCTCAACCACTGGACCACCAAGGAAGTTCCCAATGTAAACTTTTTCATAGCCCCCTTCCCAGGATGTCCTGGGTCCAACCCTCTTGGATTGGGGGTAATAAACTCAGCCATGGACCTTCTGCTAGACGTGATCTGGTGACACCCACCTGTCCCTTGCCCCCAACCTAGCACACGACATTAAAAAACTCTGTGACAAAGACCCCCTGGGCAATGTCCTCATCAATAAGAAGAGGCTGGAGAAGATCCTGCTCCTGAGTTATGTCTGCAACACTCAAGCAGGTGCGCCACAGGGCTGGGGATCCCTCCAGCTCCCCCTTCTCAACTCCTTCCTGGGACAGTGCCCCTGCCCCAGCCCAGGCTCTGCCATAACCCCCTGTCATCCCCCCCCCCGGCCCCTCCTCACTGGTCCCCCATCCACTCCAGAGTACCAGCAGGGCTTCCATGAGATGGTGATGATTTTCCAGCTGATGGTAGAACATGACCATGAGACCTTCTGGCTTTTCCAGTTCTTCCTACAGAAAACGGTGAGAGTTGGGCCTGGTTTAGGGACCTCCACGTTCCTCAAATGACCCCTTGAGGTTAGGCAGGCATTGGCAGTGCCAGTCATTTCCTCCAGCCCTGAAACAGCCCGCTGAGTCCCAGAGGAGCTTCTCCCAGAAAAAGGCAATGTCAGCCCCAGTGGGGTTTGTTCTGGGTTGGGGGGTGGAAGCATTGGAACTGAGAAAATGAGGATAACGATGCATTGGTCCAGCTCTTGTCACACCTTGAAAGGTTTGGAAAGGCCCAATGAGCGCACCTTTCCCCTGGCATTCCCCCTGCCCCAAGCATGGCTCTGCTCCTGCAAATCCTCCATGGCTCCCTACAGGCTCCATAAGAGAATTCCAAAACCGCAGCCAAACATTCCAGGCCTCTTGTCTTCACTCTTGTCTCTCACTGCTACTTTTACCTGACCTACATCCAGGCCCTGCAGGGACTCGGTATTCCCACACTGTGAGGTTGAGAGCTTTAAAGGTGCTGCTCCCTGTTACTCCCTTTCCTCATGATCTGTGACAGGCTGCCCAGAACCCACCCTCATCCCCTTCTCCATCCCTGAGACAATGTGCCTCTGCTCTTTCCTTGTCCTCATTGGTTCAGACCCATGGTATGTGTCTGGAAGAATATCTGAGTTCACTGCATTGTGAGCCATGCCCAGTCCATCTCTACATCCCCACTACACACACACACATACACACGTGCACACGCACGCGCACGCACATCACACAGATAAGATGTGTGTTTATAAACACCCATACTCCAACACCCAGACACACACAGAGACTCAGGCCAGGCCCAGCCAGACACACACAGGGCCTCCAGCATTGGGAAGTTGATGGAGCAAGGCTGACTCATCTGGTGGTTTCAAGGGGGTCCCTCCCGCCCACTCATCTCCCCCAGGAGCACAGCTGTGTCATCAACATCGGGGTAGGCAAGAACCTCGACATGCTCAACACCCTGATCAACTTCCTGGATCCCGTGTTCGCTGAGCACTTAAGTGAGTGGCCCCCTCTGCCACCATACACCTCCCCCAACCCTAGGGAAGGCGTGGGAGGGGACCGGGACCCGATCCGAGGCAGCCGATCCGAGGCAGCAGCTCCCAAGCGTGGGGGAGGAAATGAGATCATTTGGTCTTTTCTTCGGCCCCAGGAGGAGGGTTCATCTGGATGGGGGTTAGAATCTGGACAGTTGAAAATCCACCCCGAACACTCTCCAAGGGCAGATGGAAATGTGACAGCCTGGGGTTTTTTAATTTCCCAAGTGTGTTTCCGCGCTCAGTTGTTCGCCCATGTGTTTTTGCTTTATCTCCCACCCCCTGACCATGGCCCCTGGGCTGGTGCCCGGCTTCTCTCCCCACAGAAGGGAAGGGTGCGGGGGCTGTGCCATCCCTCTTCCCCTGGTTCTGCCTCTGCTTTCAACGTGCCTTCAAGACCTTCGACGACGTCTGGAGGCTCTGGGAGGTGAGGTGCCTGCTGCTCTGGGGCAGAGGGACAGGCCCTCCGCCTGGGGCAGGCAGCAGGGAGGCCCTGTCCTTGCTTCTCTTTACTGCTGGCTTTGGACGGGTTTGATTTCTGGGTGGGGGAGATCCGCTGGAGAAGGGATAGGCGACCCACTACAGTATTCATGGGCTTCCCTGGTGGCTCAGCTCATAAAGAATCCGCCTGCAATGCAGGAGACCTGGGTTAAGAAGATCCCCTGGAGAAGGGAAAGGCTACCCACTCCAGTATTTTGGCCTGGAGAATTCCATGGACTGTATAGTCCATGGGGTCGCAAAGAGTCGGACACAACTGAGCGACTTTCACTTCAATTCACTTCACTTCATTTTGGATACAGTTCAGTGGGATTTATTGGGCCAGTGACCCAGCTCCTGCCCTGTTGAGAGATGTGAGAACATCAGCTGATCCCTCTGTTCATCTTATCCCTCCACCGCACCTTCTCAGGGCAGCGCAGGCAGAAGGGGCCTCGAGGCTCATGCAGAAGTCTGGTTGGTATTCAGCTTCCCTGCCACCCTGCCTGCCCAAGGGCCCTTATTCTGCCTCTTCTTTGGCTTTCCCCTCTACCTGAGTGCCCACACCTGACTCCTGGGAGGAGGGGCCCCCCAAGGACAGGTCACACCTGCACTTCTTTGACCCCAGTCTCCAGGGCAAGATACACTCCCCCGGGAACACACCCACCGCCCTACCCCATGGCCATTGCTGCCTGCAGGATTGGGCCTACAGCTCAACCTGGCATTCAGTGCCCCACAAGTCAACTCCCCCTACCTCACTCCTCACTCCTGGCCTGTTGATCTCCATGTTCAACCACCATGCCTTTAGTGATACCCCTGGACTGCTGACTTTCCATCAACTGTTGTTTTGCCAAAGCACCACTCAAAGCTAGAGAGAGTTACCCAGTCATTCTTGGCATTCTCTCCCCCGTCTGTCTCTTTCTTCTTTCCTGCTCCCTCCCTTCCTCCTTCCCTTCTTCCTTCTCTCTTTCTCTCTCTCTCTCTCTAGCTGATGAATTCCCTAAAGCCTTTTTCCCTGAGTCTCCCAACAGCAAGCACAATGCCTAGAACCCCAGAGGTTGAATGAATGAATGAGAGTCAATGAATGAGCACATGGGCAGCAAGGCCCAGGCATGGCTGATGGGTCACGGGCTTGGTGGGTATCACACCATCCTTAAGGCCACAGGCCAGACTGAGGCTCATTGGCCCCTGCAGGTGCTGCTCACAGGGAAACCCTGCAGGAACTTCCAGGTGCTGGTGGCCTACAGCATGCTGCAGATGGTGCGCCAGCAGGTGCTACAGGAGAGCATGACGGGCGACGACATCCTCCTGGTGAGAGCGGCCTCCTGCAAAGCCCAGCCCAGCCCCACTGGCTCCCGGAGACCGCTGACACAGACTCAGGGGCCCTGGCTGCCTCTGGGCAATAGTGGGGAGACTGACATACTCCGAACACTGTGCCAAGTGCTTGTATAGACCAGCTCATGTAAACCTCCAGACAAGCCTGACACAGAAGCATGATAACCATCATCATCGCCAGTGCCCCTGTTTAGCATCTGGGGGAGCTGAGGTCCTGAACGGTTCTTAACCTTGAGGCTGGATTGACTGACAGTTAACTCTTTGGCCCTAGGGTCCTCCTGTGACAAAAGACCTAGAGTTTTCCAACAATTCTGAAAAGCAGCTGAAGTCTTTGATCCAAAACATCTTAGATGGCGCCCCCATCATAAAACAAGTCCTCCCAGAATCCCATGAAAAACTCAGGGAAACCCTGGGGACCCTCTAGTGCAAAGAATGAAAACTGCATTCCCCATCTCTCCAATATATAAAATTCTGATGGTAAAATTCAGGCACTGTGCCAAGCTAGTTGAGAAGAGATTGGGTGGCCCCAAGTGACTGCCACGAGCAGCGGCCTCATCCCCGTGAAGCAGCGGGTCACTGCCTGTGCCCAGGGAGACCTGCTTCTGCCCACCTTCTTCCGGCACAGGCCTGCAACAACCTCATTGACCTCGATGCCGACGAGCTGATCTCCGCTGCCTGCATAGTTTACGCTGAGCTCATCCAGAAGGATGTAAGTCACTCTGATTATTTGTCCTCCTTCCCTTCTTCCTCCAAGAGGCCTTCTCCGATTGCCCAAGCCCAGTCCATGGCAGGTGTAATTCAACTTCAGAGACATACCTTGTGCTATATTCTCTGCCACCAACCCACGGGGATTGCTCTGCACAGACTTCTCACTGTTTGCATGCATAATTCGTGCTTTACCGAGCAGACTGTGCTTCCTGAGAACCCAGCCCTCATCCCTCATTCCCTATCCATCCGGGTAGATCGGGGCACGGGGCTGGGCACCAGGGGCTCAGGGGAACATTACTGGCTGAACGAACTGAAGAATGAGAGCGACAGACCAATGTCTGTCCACCCTTACCTGTGAGAACCCTCCTCTCCCCCAGGTTCCTCAGTCGTTAAAGGATTTCTTTCTCTGAGACTGCTCACAATGAACAGACGCCCTCCATGGACAGGAGGAGGTGGTGCTTCAAGCTGTGAGGTCAGGATGAAGTCCAATGGGGCATTCCGGTGAGGGTGTAGGTAATACAGCTGTGATAACAACAGCCTTCTGGAGTCATGGTTTGCAGTGAGCAGTGTTTCCTGGGGTGGGGAGTGAGGGCAGAGAGAGGATTGTCTGATGAGAAGAGAGATGGGAGGGCTAGAGAAAGGGAAGAGACTGCTGGTCAGCGACTCCTCAGGGGCTGAGGGTTTGCCAAGGCTGCAGTGGTTCTGCACCAGGCAGCAAAGGGTTGAGCACATAACCGACGCTGTGAGCGGGCTGCCTCCTGTGGAAGAGATGGACACGTCCAACATGCTTGCTCAATCCCTGGTCTGGAGAGGGGGCCCGAGCCCAGGGCTTCCCACCCCATGGCTCTTCTATACTCCCCACACACGAATCATACGTGACATTGTTTTTCCAGAACCTCCCCAGCAGCCTGTGGAAGGACACAGCACAAATCTCTGGCTAGCAAGAGGCTCCTTCCTTGGTTTCAAAGCCCCTCACAATTGCACCTTCATTTCTCAGCCTGGAATGCCGCCTCAAACTAAACTCCCCTTTTCAGCCTTAATCTCTCCAGGTAGTGCCATCTCTTCCCTGACTCGGGCAGAGCAGTCTCTCCCTGAGGGCAGAAGCTCCTGCCACCTGCTCTCCCCAAAATGTGCACCTGCCCCAAGCCCCCCACCCAGCCTGCCCATGCTCTGAGGGTGACCCTGAAGGCAGACATGAAGACTGGCCAGAAGAAGCTGAACCTGCAGAGAGACAGGAGTCTGGCCAGGTGCTCCCATAGCTGCTTGGCAAGCATGTACACCTATTGTGTGTATGTACATCTGTATGCATACACATGAGCCCTGCCCAGCAGCTACACTTTTTCAGCGGGGGCTGATGGATGGGCGGGAGAGATCTGTGGTTTCGCAGTGGACCTGGCTCTAGTGGGTGAGGCACGACCATCACCGCCACGCCCCTGCTCCCACCTGTCACTCCCAGTGACCATCACTGGAAAGGCACCATGTCCCCTCTAGTGGCTGGTCTTCTTCCCCTCAGGTGACAATCTCCCATCCGTGGCTTGCTCTGAGTCTCTTGCCTGCTGTGCCTCTGCTGGAGGGGGTTACTCGGAAGAGTGGGGTCCTGCTTCCCCCTCACCCCAGGGTCTTTTCTGCAAGGTTAACAAACCAGCATTTGCTGGGCAAGAGAGTACATGAGTAAATTCATATACTGTGTACCTCCTCAAGCTTCTGTTCCCAAGACAATTTATTTAAATAAGGATCCTGTGTGGAATACACTGAACAAAGAACAAAACTGTTTTCTACTTCAAAAAAGAACCAGAATAAACGATGAGCTAACTGTGGCCTTGGGGAGAGTCCATAGAAACATCAGGTGTGCATCTTCTAATGCTTTTTTTGGCCTAGTGGCATTAATTGGCTTATGATTTTTGCTTGAGACATCAATGACAAACATCTACTCCACAACTAAGCAATTCAAGTACTTGCCTTCTAGGCCAGTGGTTTTCAAACCTGATTTTAAAATTACTGGAGCTCCATTATTACAAAATCTACACTAAGAGTTCAGTGGTTGAAATTTGGTTGGGAAGTCCAGAGGCTTTCTGTCTGTGATCTCTCTCTCAGACCCCTTTTTGGAGCTCATCATTTCCTCCAAGTTACCTCCAAGGAGGCTCTGACTTACTGGGAGCATGTCTGAACACCACTGTTTGTCTTCAAGATGACCTGGATTAAGTCTTGATGCTGAACTGATCCAGGCTCAGATAAATTCCAAGTGATACAGTGATGGAAATGAAGATCTTAGAGGACTGAACATCTCTCAGCTCACCTGCTGTGCTCCTGGCTGGTGGACTGTAGATTAAGATCTTCCCACACTGTTATTGTGTGCATCATGGAGCCAGCACAGGCTTCTCCTCTCTTAGTTTATCACTTTTATCACCCAGTGTTTTTTTTTTTTTTTCTCTAGTAAAGTCCAGTCCTGAGGTAGAACTATAGGGAGCATTCAGATCCAAGAGACTAAGTTCCCTTCAGTGTAGAGACTGTGTGGGTCTAAATAATTTGCTAATTCAACAGATATTTATGGAGTCCTTACTGTGAGCTTCCCTGGTGGTTTAGAGGGTCAAGCATCTGCCTGCAATGCAGAAGACCGGGGTTCAATTCCTGAGTCGGGAAGATCCTCTGGAGAAGGAAATGGCAACCCACTCCAGTATTCTTGCCTGGAAAATCTCATGGACGGAGGAGCCTGGGAGGCAGCAGTCCATGGGGTCGCAAAGAGTTGGACACGACTGAGCGACTTCACTTCACTTACTGCGAGGCATTGTCCAGGAACTGAGAATTCCACCATGGGGAAAAGAAGGACACAATCCCTGTTTCCATGGCACTCACAGTTGAGTGGGAACCAGACAATTAACCTTGAAGTATGTATAACTGTACATTCCTTTTGTGCTCAGAAGGAAAGAACATGGTTCTAGGAGAGAAGATAGCAATGAATGGTGGTGATGATGGTGCCAATGACAATGATGGTGATTCAGGCATGATGTTTATGAGGAGGACAGTGGGTGGGAGAAGTTGCAATGTTGGTGATGATGGTGGTGAATGGCTGCAGTCATGATGTCAACAAGGACCAGAGTGGTAATATCCACGACGGTGGTGGTGGTAGAGTTGATGTCAAAACTGGTGTAGTACTGGTGGCTGAGGTGGCAATGTAAGTTTGGGTGATGATGGTGGGGATGTTGGTGATAATGGTGGTTGTTAGCAATATTGTTGGTATTAATGGTGGGGGGTGGTTGGTGGCAGAATGTGTGATTAATTGATGACAGCGGAGGTGGCTGTAGGGATGATTTGATTCTGGCAGTGGAAGAGATGAAGATATCAGTGATGGTGATGGTAGTTCTGGCTTCCATTCAGCCAACAAAAACTGCCTACAATGCCCATTTCTGTACTGATACTGGTGATGGGGTTGGTGGTAATGGCAGTCATGGTGGAGATGAAAACAGGGACAAATTCATTCTGGAAAGACTAGTGTCTACATGATTCCAGTGAACAAGACCTAAATATAATATTTTAAAAGAGCGATAGTGGTCATGAGCATAGAGATAAAGCAAATGGAAGCACCCAGGCCCTATCCAAGCTTTCTAATACTTGGTCTTGAGCCTCATATGAAAGCTTGGACTGGCTATATCCATTCTATGATCTCATCCCACCTCTCCTCCTTTCACTCTTGTTCTAAGCCTCTTTCCTGGAGGTTATTCATTTTTCCTTCTCCCTGAATGACCCTAAGCCCACTCTTTGTTCCTGGGACCAAAATGGTTTTCTATCCAGCTAAGGCTTCACAGAGGTGGCATGTGTAAATTCAAGTTCTCTGGGCCCCAGAGTCTGTATTTTTTACTTAGAGAGGGATAAAGGAAAAGGGCGGTGACCAGCAGAGCCTAGTCCTGTGCTGAAGCCCAGACCTTTGTTTGGGGGGTAAGGGCTCTACCTATTGCAGGGGGAAGGACATAGCTGGTGGATGGGGCCTCCACTACCCAGGACTCAATTGCACTAACGTGATTGGCCTTGAGGATAGAACACTGGCTTCTCAAGTGGACATGGAGGGAAGAAAGAGAATGAACAGGAATTTAAGGAAAGAAAAAGAGAAGTGCTAGAACATTGGGGGAGGCAGTGAAATAGGTGGGAATGTAAGGGTTCTTTTTCAACTAGCGATCATCTCAGTGACCATCAACAGAGACATTAGTGTTGGCAGAACATGGCAAAGTGACAAATGGTACTTGTGCACTCAGCCTTAAGCCTGATGCTTCTCACAGATGTGTTTCCCAGGCCACTGCCCCATCCCAGCCACAATACACATGTGTGCACAGACACACATGCGCACACACACACTCTACACACCCTCACTGCGGCCCCGGGGTATCCCTGGTGGTTTTGTTGTTCAACCTGATTGAGATATAACTAAGCTGGAAATGTCTTTTCTGTCCACCTTTCAGAAGAAGGATGTTCAGGTCCATCTAGACTAAAGGAACTCTCTACTCCTCCTCCCTTCTGCACTTGCCACCTCCCCTCCATGCACACACATACACATTTCAATCCATCACCGAGTTCCGCCAGTTTTACACCTACTTAGACCAGTTGCTCAGTTCTGTCACTGCTGGGGAGGGAATATGGCTTGACCAAGCCCACTGACCCTCCTCCCTCTGGGTGGACTCGGGCCAGGGTCTGCAGGAACAAAGCTTGTGAACTCCGGGAACTGAGCTGCATCCTGGTAGGTGGGAGGGGCGGCCCCAGCTCTGGTGCTCCTGGTACTGTCACCACCAACCCCAATGAGAAGCCTCAGGCCCCAGAAGGTGGAGCTGAAGTCCCCACCCCAAAGGGCAAGGGAACAAGTCTTCCTTAATCCCACTTTCCCACTAACCGCTTAGGGGCCTGAAACCCAAGAGAGGGGGGACTGTGGCCATAAGGAGTGGCTGGAGCTCCGGGAGGTCAGGAAGGAGAGCACAATAATCACAACAGCACTTACTGAGCAATTGCTAGGTCCCAAGCCCAACTCAGATGGTAACGAATCTGCCTGCAATGCAGCAGACCTGGGTTCGATCCCCTGGAGAAGGGAATGGCTATCCACTCCAGGATTCTTGCCTGGAGAATTCCACGGACAGAGAAGCCTGGTGGGCTACAGTCCATGAGGTTGCAAAGAGTCAGACTCCACTGAGCAACTGACACTTTCACTTTTCTTTCAAGCCCCATGCTAAGCACATCACAGTCTTCCTCTCCCATAATCCTCAGATTCAGAAGACAGATGCCAGCATCACACTCTTCTTACTGGTGAGGAGCCCAAGGCACTGGACTGCACAGCCAGTGACGGCAAAGTCAGAATGTGAGCGCTGACAGCAAACCCCGTGGCCCACACCAGTAGCCTCAGTCCCCGGGTTCACATCTTCACCTGCCCATAGTCTCTCTCAAGGTCTGCCATCTCGCCGGAGGCATACATCTGCCTGGTGTTCTGTCTGGTCCTCTGTGGGCAGACCTCCATCTCACAGGCCCCCGGCAACTGAGGACCCACAGGTGGGCCAGGATGTTCCAGGGCTGGACTACGTGGGGGGGATGTGCAGAGGCTCCATTCTACTTCTCTCATCCTGCCCCGTGCAGGACATGCCTGTTAGGAGCCCAGCAAGTGTGGGGAAGGCCAAATGACAGCCACATCTACTACAACTTGGTGTGAAATAAAGCTCAGGCTGCTCCGGACATTCCTTCTCTAGGATGGGTCTGGGGGAAGTGGGGTGGGAGAGGGGAGGGGCCTGGGCTGGGGCTCTGGGGTTACAGGGAGACCACTGCACAGGGCTGAGGGTAAGGAGCCAAGAGGGGCTACCAGGCCTCTCTGGGGGGGTAGGGAAATAGTGACAACCAAGTCTGGGTGGCTGGGAGAGGAGTGGGGAGGGGAGCTGCACAGAAGAAGCCCCCCACTCCATCCTGGCCCCTGCAGACCCCTCTCTGGACCAGCCACAGGCAGAGTGATGAGATTGAGGGAGCTGAGACTGGGCAAGGCCAAGGTGGAGACAGGAGCTTCCAGCCGCTGCCAAGTGCCATCCTGCCACATGTAGGCCATCAGCCACATGGGGGGGGGGGGGAGGGGGGAGTGGGGGGAAGGGATTTATTTCTGAGGCCTCCAACAGAAGCACTAACATCCAAATGGTCCTGCCAGACCCTGGGGCTAAGTGAGCCTATAGTGAGAGAAAGATTAGCAGCAACTGGAAATGAGGGAGGTGGGTCTTGGGAGGCTGTGGGGGGCAGGGGGCAGGGTGGAAGGATACAGCCAGAGGCAGTAGCTTTTAATCTTGGCTGCACATTAAAGTCACCAGGGAGCTTTTATTAATAACCCATACCCGGGGCCCACTGATGAAATCAGAATCTCAGGGGGCAGTGCCAGGGCACTAGTATTTTTAAAAAGCTCCTCAGTTAATTCCAGTATGCAGTCAGGAGAACCCCTGCGCTCAGAGCAGATACTGGATGGACTAGGCTTAGAGGCTTAATGCCTTCCACACAGGATGGGGGAGAGACATTCCCAAGGTCACACAGTGAAGGGATCATAGCGAGGGAGGACAGGAGCGGCTCCGAAGGCCACTATTCTAAACTGATACTAAGAACCGGAGCTTGCCTCTGCAGCTTGTCTCTGAAACCCACCATTGGTTCCACCCTGGACACACCAAAGGCTCCAGCTGCCCTCTCCCCACTGGCTCTTAACTGGACCTTCCCAACTCCCCCACCCTCAGAACCCTGCATCTGAATGACTCTAGAATTAGGCATTTCAAGTTCTTTTCTGAACCAGCACATAAAAGAACAGGGAATTAATAAGTGCCCACATCTCAAAGGCCTGAGCCTCACCTGCAGTGATATGCAAATAGCACCTAAACACCCACAGTGCTGCGCTCAGAAGCTGGGAGCAAATGGAATGCAAAATACATGCAATCATTATGCAAACAAGGGCAGTCCCAGATTAATGGCCTTGATCCCTCATCCAAACAGCAGCTGTCTCTTTAGGTACAGGCATGGCTGACACGGAGGGCTGAGCTGTCTCCTGTCAGAGGCATCCTGAGGAAGGGTCAAGAGGAAGGATTGTTCTGACACCCACTTGCTGACCGTCTTCTCTGAGAAATCTGGGAGCCAGTGTCTGTCAGGCAGGAGGCTGTCCTCTGCCAGGGTTCCTTATCCAAGTCCCTGGTGCAATGTCGGTCATTCTCTCTGGGGGAAAGAGCAATGTTGACGGGGTGGTGGAGGTGATGGAGGTAATGGGATATGACAGTGGAAGAGGCAGGGCTGGGAATGGCTGAAAAGATGACACAGGTGGAGGGGAGGGTGAAGCTCCTGGAAACAGTGATGATGACAGAGGTGAAGATGGGCCTGGAGGAGACAGTGGCCACGGTGCTGGTGATGAAAAATGTGATGGAGGTGATGGTAAATGTGATGGAGGTGATGGTAAATGTGATGGAGGTAACGAGCGGTGGCGGTGGTGATGGTAACTATGGGGATGATACAGGATGTAATGCTACGGATGCTAGAGGTAATGTTGACAATGGTTGTGGCAGAAAAGATGGCGACAAGGAGGGGAGACTGATGGAAGTCATGAGGAGGAAGACAGTGCTGTTGGCGATGCCGCTGGCAATGGCAGGTGATGACAGTGCGAGCAGAGGCTGGGGGGGTACAGGAAACAGAGGTGGGGGAGAGGTGGGCGTGGTGAAGGTCACTGTCACGAGTAGCATGAGATGAGAGCAATGCACAAGCGACACAGAAGTGACGAGGTGGAACTGGGGAAGATGAGTTCTCAAAACTCTTAAGTTCAGTAGAGGAGGATGTTAGCCTGTCAGAACAAAGGCAGGAGGAAGGAAGGAAGGAATCTTTAGAAGACACACAAGGTCTGCTGTGATGGGGAGAGGAGAGGCGAGGCTCCCAAGCACAGACCCAGAAAAAACTCAGCAACAACTCCTGACCTCTCTCCTCAGCAAAGACGCAGCTACACCACTCAGTCCCACTCACTGACAGAAGCAGGCCTGAGGGCTGCAAGTGACCAGTGGGGTGACCTGTGGTTGGAGAAATCACACTGCCCACAGCTAGGCCTCAGTTTCTCCCTCTGTGAAATGGGATGAAGTATAAAAACCAAATGAATGGGTGAGTTTTTCTCTCTTCCACAGGGACCCTGTGGCTGACCACAGAGCATGTGCAGCAGAATGAAGCTGTCTTGGTGAGGGGTTAGGAAAGCAGGGAGGACATACCACATGCTGCTGGGTCTTGGGAGATTGACAAGTTCTTCTCAGAACTCAGAAATGGCCTGGTGTCACTCCTACCCCTGGGCCCATGTCCCATCCACTTCTCCATCACCCTCCCCTCATTTAGGTCACCACAATGACAGTCACCAGAGTTGTCTGCCCTATTTCCCTCCTGGGAGGCCACACCCTAAGCAGGTTGCAGGGTATGGTTTAGTCCATGAACTCTGGAGTCAGACTCCAGGTAACTATTGTGTGGCCCTCTGGACAACACATATAACCTCTCTGCACCTCTGTTTTCTCACCTACAAATTAGCAATAAAAAGACCTACTCTACAGACTGTAACACAGATGACTAAAAATTTAGTTAGTCCAGCAAATGTCAACTCAAAGAACTGGTAGCTATTGGGCAGATATTGCAGGCTTCAGGCGCACCATGAACATCTATGGCCCAGCAGTGGCCACGGACTGGAAAAGGTCAATCCTCATCCCAGTTCCCAAGAAGGGCAGTACCAAAGAATGTTTAAACCACCGGACAGTAGCACTCATCTCCCATGCTAGTAAGGTCATGCCCAAAATCCTGCAAGCTGGGCTGCAGCATTACATGAACTGAGAACTTCCAGATGTCCAAGCTAGGTTTAGAAAAGGCAGAGGAGCAAGAGGTCAAATTGCCAACATTCGCTGGATCATAGAAAAAGCAAGAGAATGCCAGAAAAACATCTACCTCTGTTTCACTGACTATGCTGAAGTCTCTGACTGTGTGGGTCATCAACTGCAGAAAATTCTTAAAGATATGGGAATACTAGATCACCTTACCTGCCTCCTGAGAAACCTGGATGTGGGTCAAGCAGCAACAGTTAGAAACTTGTATGGAACAACTGACTGGTTCAGGACTGATAAAGGAATACGACTAGGCTGTTTATTGTCACCCTGTTTATTTAACTTATTATGCCAAGCACATCATGAGCAATGTCGGGCTAGATGAGTTACAAGCTAGAATCAACATTACCAGGAGAAATATCAACCTCGGATATGCAGATGATACCACTCTAATGGCAGAAAGCAAAGAGGAATTAAGAACCTCTTGATGGGGGTGAAGGAGGACAGTGAAAAAGCTGGCTTAAAGCTATTAAAAAGAAAAAAAGGTCATGGCATCCAGCCCCATTACTTCATGGCACACGGAAGGGAAAAAGGTGGAAGCAGTGACATATCCTTTTCTTGAGCTCTAAAGCCTCTGAGGATGGCGACTGCAGACATGAAATTAGATGATTGCTTCTTGCCAGGAAAGCTATGACAAACCTAGGCAGTGTGTTAAAAAGCAAAGACATCACTTTGCTGATAAAGGTCCATTTAGTCAAGGCTATGGTCTTTCCAGTAGTCATGTATGGTTGTGAGAGCTGGATTATAAAGAACGCAGAGCTCCAAAGAACTGATGCTTTTGAACTGTGGTGCTAGAGAAGACTCAAGAGTCCCTTGGACAGCAAGGAAATCAAACCAGTCAATCTTAAAGGAAATCAGTCCTGAATATTCATTGGAAGGACTGATGCTGAAGCTGAAGCTCCAATACTTCCACCACCTGATTCGAAGAGCTGACTCACTGGAAAAAGACCCTGATACTGGGGAAGACTGAGGGCAGGAGGATAAGGGGCTGACATAGGATGAGACGGTTGGATGGCATTTCTGATATAATGAACCTGAACTTGGGCACACTCCAGGAGATGGTGGGGGACAGGGAGGCCTAGCATGCTGCAGTCCACGGGGTCAAGAAGAGTCGGACACGACTTGGCGACTGAACAAAAACAACAATGATCATTTATTCTGCAACCCAAGAAGTAGCAGCCACAGGAGGAAAGGCCTTTTCAAGACTGTGTCTTCCTACAGCTGCAAGGTATAGGCTCTAGAACCAGTCACCACCTCCTTGCTGTGGAACCTGCGCCTGCACGTTAGTCCTGCAGAGGGCGCACCTCCTCCACAAACCAGGACTCCACTGGCAGGCCAGGCTGCCCCAGGGAGAAGGCACCTTGCCTGCCCAGAGTCATTCTGCAATCCCTGTGCTCTGGCTGGGGTGGAGGGATGGCAGGGGAAGAAGCCTAGCCTCTAGCTAGGCCAGAGACACTCTGGGGGACTTGAAGAGGGTGGGGGAAGGAATCTGGTGTTGGTGGTGGTTCTCAGAAGTCCTAAGCCTTTCACTCTGGCTGCAGATTTGCTGGGAACTAGCAATTAGCTTAGGACAGAAAAGCCATCAGGGTCCCCCTGAAAGCATCTCTTGACAGCTCCAGAGCCCTGTGGGTGGATGCAGTGGGCACCATGGCCTCCTTCACGCCCCAGTTCTTGGCTGGGAATTTCCTCCTCCCCACCCCTAGGATCCCCACACACTGTGGTTCAGAATGATCTGCTGTGAGTGGTGGTCATTTACGCGGGGTGGCCTGAGGGGAGGAGAGTCTGGATGAGTCACCTCTCAGAATGTAACAAGAGCCACCTGGAAAGGATCTGTCAGCTTCCTCCCCAGACTCACAGGTCTTCGTCTGCACACACCATGCACTCAGACACCCAGGATGCTGCCATTCCCACCAGCAGAGGCTCGGTTCCGAGATGCACCCAGAGCAGGAAGCAGCTGCACCAGCCATGCCCTCCCGCCCCAGAGCAGCACTGGGGCCACACCTGGCACCTGCGATGGTCTGGGCTCCATGTGTTGCCTCTGTTTCCTCTAACCTAGACCTAAACATCACCTGTTTCACAGTGTGAACAGCCATCCAAGGTCCTCTCCTATGTTTTTTACACCCAGACCAGCAATGTCCAACAGAAATACAATATGACCCACAAATGTATTTTCTAATATTTTAACAGACACATTCAGTTCAGTTCAGTCACTCAGTCATGTCTGACTCTTTGCCACCCCACGAATCACAGCACACCTGGCCTCCCTGTCCATCACAAACTCCCGGAGTTTACTCAAACTCATGCACATCAAGTCGGTGATGCCATCCAGCCATCTCATCCTCTGTCGTCCCCTTCTCCTCCTGCCCCCAATCCCTCCCAGCATCAGGGTCTTTTCCAATGAGTCAACTCTTCGCATGAGGTGGCCAAAGTACTGGAGTTTCAGCTTCAGCATCAGTCCTTCCAATGAACACCCAGGACTGATCTCCTTTAGGATGGACTGGTTGGATCTCCTTGCAGTTCAAGATACTCTCAAGAGTCTTCTCCAACACCATAGTTCAAAAGCATCAATTTTTTGGCGCTCAGCTTTCCTCACAGTCCAACTCTCACATCCATACATGACCACTGGAAAAACCATAGCCTTGACCAGAAGGACCTTTGTTGGAAAAGTAATGTCTCTAGAGATCTCTTCAAGAAAATTAGAGATACCAAGGGAACATTTCATGCTAAGATGGGATCGATAAAGGACAGAAATGGTATGGACCTAACAGAAGCAGAAGATATTAAGAAGAGGTGGAAAGAATACACAGAAGAACTATACAAAAAAGATCTTCATGACCCAGATGATTACGATGGTGTGATCACTCACCTAGAGCCAGACATCCTGGAATGTGAAGTCAAGTGGGCCTTAGAAAGCATCACTACGAACAAAGCTAGTGGATGTGATAGAATTCCAGTTGAGCTATTTCAAATCCTAAAAGATGATGCTGTGAAAGTGCTGCACTCAATATGCCAGTAAATTTGGAAATCTCAGCAGTGGCCACAGGACTGGAAAAGATCAGTTTTCATTCCAATGCCTAAGAAAGGCAATGCCAAAGAATGCTCAAACTACCGCACAATTACACTCATCTCACACACTAGTGAAGTAATGCTCAAAATTCTCCAAGCCAGGCTTCAGCAATACGTGAACCATGAACTTCCAGATGTTCAAGCTGGTTTTAGAAAAGGCAGAGGAACCAGAGATCAAATTGCCAACATCCGCTGGATCATCAAAAAAGAAGAGAATTCCAGAAAAACATATACTTCTGCTTTATTGACTACGCCAAAGCCTTCGACTGTGTGGATCACAATAAACTGTGGAAAATTCTGAAAGAAATGGCAATACCAGACCACCTGACCTGCCTCTTGAGAAACCTGTATGCAGGTCAGGAAGCAACAGTTAGAACCAGACGTGGAACAGCAGACTGGTTCCAGATAGGAAAAGGAGTACAGCCACATTAAAACTATTTTTTAAAAAAAGGTGAAAAGATTTATCTAACCCAATATATCCATAATATTATTATGGACTAGTACAGTACACTTTCAGCACATCCTAACTGGGATGAGCCACATTTCAAGTGCTCAGTGGCCACACGTGGCCAGTGACTGGAGCATAGGGGGCGGGGGAGAGCAGCGTTTAGTCACGGCCCCTGTTACCTTCTGGGCTCTAGAAGTGTGCCGTCTGGCTTACAGGCTGGGGCCTCCTGGGGATCCTACAACAGCAGGGGCCAAGGGGCCCCAGGAACAGCAAGTTCTCCACCTTTCATCCTCCCATACAGGGGGTCCTGGGCGCCTCTGGGGGAGCTGGAGCCCACTCACAGCTAGAAGGGCCTGAAAGGCTGCAGTTGTGAGCCATGTGCTACGCCGGGATTCATGACCTCCAGAGGAGAGGATTTCGATCCGGGGACAGAGATGAGGCTTGACTACTTGGAGCTTTTTGTGTAGCAAAGTTTTATTAAAGTATGGTAGAGATAGAGAAAACTTCTGACATAGACATCAAAAGAGGGCAGAAAGAATGCCCGCCTGCTAGTTTTTAGCAAGGCCATTTTATGTCTGTTAGCGAGCTGCTAATCAGACGAGAGACACCTCAAGGCTGAAGGAATTTCGCCAGGCCCCTCTCCCACAATATGCACTTTTGAGATAGAGCGGTACAAGATGTGTCATCCCTGGCCATAAGACAATTGACATGAATACTGGTTTGTTGAGCCATTATCAGCCCAAGGTTTGAGAAAAGAAAAAAGTTAGCCTTAGGTGGAACTGATTTGAAGAAAGGCAGATTCCAAAGCAAATACATAGTTTCATTAACGTAAGAAAAACATTTCCATAAGAAAAACTGCATTGGTTAGCTCAAAGTTTAAGAAAAGTTAAGTTCAGGAGGAACCAGGTAGAGAAGGGAAAAAAGTCTGCCACTTGTAGTTTATTTCCTCCTGTTGCTTGGGGACCTCTGGCCTCCCTGCCAAGGCTGTTAGCACCCTCAGGTCCCCAAGTCCCGCCCAGGGAGCCCCCATCACACAGGAAGCTGCTGTCTGGTGCAGGCCCCACAGAGCACCTGCTTCAAATCCAGTCCTCAAGGCACTTGAGGCACCAAGCTGCACCCTGGAGCAGCTTTGCCTGGCCTGCAGCACCCCCTGAAGCCAGTGGTCCTCTGCCCGGAATGAGGGGGGCTCTGTGCAGCCCATAGGGGAAGCCGCTATTTAGAGAGTGAAAAGGAGTGGGTGAGGATACAGATCCAGGAGGCAAAGGTCTGAAGGTGAGACCTGGGGACAGGAGGTGGTAGGTCAAAGGGAAATTAAAATTAGGGAGGAGAAAGCAGCCGTTCACCTTGGAAAGACAGAGTGTGTGTGTGTATGTGTGTGTGAGATCATGTGTGCTGAGAGAAAGCAGCTGTTGGCCTTGGAGAGATTGCTGTGTGTGTGTGTGTGTGTGTGTGTGTGTGTGTGTGTGATCATGTGCACTGACGGCTGGACAAGTTTCTGAGCCAGGGAAGGAAGGAATGTAGTGAAGTCTGGGTTTGAGGCATGTTAATCTGGAGGCCATACAGAAAGGACTGGGAAGGGAGAGATGAATAAGGAAGTAACTTCTCTGAAGCAAGTGAAAACAGTCTGTGACTGACTGTGGTTGCTCTAGGGAGTTCAGTCTGGAATGGGGCCCTCCGTGCAGAGGTCTACAGGGAGAAGTGAGCCAAAGGCTTTGAGAATCCCTCTGCATGTCTCTGGGAGGCTGGGCATCTCCCAGAGAGGGATCCCAATGGCTTCTGGAACTGCACCTGTAAACCCCCTGCATCTCCTCACTCCCCTTCTCCATCTGGATTCCAGGGTCTGAGGGCTGAGCTGCAAGCCCTGGGCTCCTGCAAAGCCAACACATTCCCAGCCCACAGCGAACCTCTGTGTGGCCTTTGTAAGAATTTTAAAAGGCTGTCCCCTCTGGGCAGATGCATCCTCTTGACAGATGGTGCCTTTGAGCCAAGCAAGAGGTGCCCAGCGTGGGCTGAATTTCAACCCCCCACTTCTTCCTTGGCAAAGCCCCAGCACATACACCATATGATCATTCACAGCAGTCCTGCATAATTCACAGCATTAAGAGAAACTACAAAGGTGACAAGTCAATCTTGAAAACCACAAGCAGCCAGAGATGAGATCTTTCCCCACCCCACCCCCCATCATTCCTCCTCCTCTTCTGGATCAGGGGCCTAGAGCTACCAGGGGCCTGGATGAGGGGAAACAGAGGTGAGGGCAAGCTGGCTGGGCCCAGGGAGTCAGAGAAGCAGGGTCACAGGCCCAGGCACAAGGTCTACTATGTCTTGTCTCCTTGGAAGTCAGACAGAAACAACCCTCAGAGGGAGTCACAACAGAGACTATAATTTATTTGCAAAAAAACTGAGGCCAAAAGAGGTTAAGCGACCTGCTCAAGATGACACAGCTAATAAGAAAATGGTGGATGGTGAGAGGCAAAGTCACAGGGCAGTAAAGGTACCAGGCAGACCTAGGGTACATCCTGACCCTGACCTTGAGCATTCATTTCACCTTTCTGAATATCAGTTTGCTCATCCATAAAATGGGGATAACAGCTAATGCCCCTCCTCGAGTTAAAGTCAGCAGCACATGTAAAGTAGTTAGTGACAGTTCTAGAAACTGGGACCAAAAGCTTCCATTTCTTGCTCAGAGAGAGATGTGGACACACCATGGAGCTCCCCAGTAGATGAGGAAGTTCAGGATATTAGGAAGTTGTCGAAGTACCAGGCCTGGTGACCCTAGGAAGAAGGCTCAGAGAGGTGTGCTTGCACAGCGGTAGGAACCCTGCAGGGTCAGGGTGAGCATGGCCTGCTGGGGTCCCACAGTCCTTCCCCAGGAGCTGCTCTCGTCCAAGGCCATATCCCCTGCCCAGGGCAGTGCAGTCCAAGAACTGTTCAGTGAGGATCATGGGCTGGCTCTCTGGCCTCTTCCAGGGCTGCTCTGCAGGGCCATGAGTCCAGAAAAAAATAGGCTCTTCTTGGACAGAGAGTGTGGAAAAAGCTGTTGATGGCATACTGATCAACTAGTTTACCCAGAAAAAACAAGATCAACCAGTGTAGATTTGATTCAGAGATGCAGAGAAAGCCACTGCTCCAGATATCAGATGCTGGGATCTGATAAGCGGAAGGAAAATGTTACAAAATCTAGAGTAGAATTAGCTCAGATATAAGAGGATTTCCCCATGCCCAGGACCTACCCAGGACAAACACTAACAATCAGAGTCCAAAGCAGCCAGTTACCCTGGGTTCTACCAAAAAGGCAGGGACAGAAGTCAGGAGGCTAGGGACTTCCCTGGCGGTCCAGTGGTTAAAACTCTGCACTTCTGCCTCAAGGGGCATCGGTTTGATACCTGGTCAGGGAACTAAGATACTGCAGCCTGCGAGGCATAGCCCCAAAATAAATAAAACTTAAAAAAAAAAAAAACTGCTTGTTTCTGACTATGTGCCAAGATCCAGCACTGAGTACGTTGTAAGGGTGGGGGAAATTTATGTTAGTATGAAACTCCAATACTTTGGCCACCTCATGCAAAGAGTTGACTCATTGGAAAAGACCCTAATGCTGGGAGGGATTGTGGGCAGGAGGAGAAGGGGATGACAGAGGATGAGATGGCTAGATGGCATCACCGACTCGATGGACATGAGTTTGAGTAGACTCTGGGAGTTGGTGATGGACAGGGAGGCCTGGCGTGCTGTGATTCATGGGGTCGCAAAGAGTCAGACACGACTGAGTGACTGAACTGAGCTGAACTGAACTGATGGGGGTTCTGAGGCAGGGTTTGTTTTTCCTGGGAAGACCCTGGACTTTTCCTCTTCTCACGTGACTGAACATCTCATCTCAGTCTACCAGGCCAGACAGAGATGGAGAAGATAACGGATCTCTGGCCAAATTAAATGGTTCGCAGCTGGAGCTATTATTTACTAAGTATATGTCTTTTATTAAATGATGGACAGCTTCTGTCCTTATTCAACCTTTCAGGGCTTTCAGTTTATTTGGAAGTTTCTGTAGTTTGGGAAATTTGTTTCTGTTGCATGGCTTTAGGGCTATCCAAAACCACGGCTCCCCAGAAGAGGAGTTGCCTGCATCACTTCGGGTTCCTTTTTCTCATCAATAACTGTGTCATTAGCAAGGGTAGATAAGATGATAAGCTCTTTCCTAGTTTTCATAATGGTTTTCCTGATGAAAATCTCCTCTGATTTTCATCTCACACATGAGCTTATCTTTGCTGGGGCTACTGGCTCTGAAAAGCACACCACAACCAAATGAATGTTTCCGTCACCAGCTCCACCTCTGGGCTGTGGAACAACCACATCAATCTGTTCTTTGGGCCGTTATCCTCAAAAAGTCGGAGAAGGCAATGGCAACCCACTCAGTACTCTTGCCTGGAAAATCCCATGGATGGAGGAGCCTGGTGGGCTGCAGTCCATGGGGTCGCAAAGAGTCGGACACAACTGAGCAACTTCACTTTCACTTTTCACTTCCATGCATTGGAGAAGGAAATGGCAACCCACTCAGTGTTCTTGCCTGGAGAATCCCAGGGACAGGGGAGCCTGGTGGGCTGCCGTCTGTGGGGTCGCACAGAGTTGGACACGACTGAAGCGATTTAGCAGCAGCAGCAGCCTCAAAGGGTGTGTCTGTCAGGTGTGTCTGTTCAACAGCACAGTTGCCCAGAATAATTTAGGAAAAGTTTAATGGAGGATCTATTTGCAAAGGGAGCAGAGTTACAGGAAAGCAATAGTAGATGGTGACGCACCCCAGAGTTGGCAAGAGTGAGAAGCCACCACTGCCCCTGGCCATGAGCGGACTTGGGGGAGGAGAGGTGCCTGGACTTCAGAAGGGAAGCTGAAGCTCTGGGTCCACTAGCTCCAGCTGGGGCTGCAGCACGGAGCCGTGGGCTGTGGGAGGGTTCACAACCGGCGCTCCGGCACAAAGGGGCTGAGTGGGAAATGCCACCATCTCACTCTTCCCGTGCCCCCAACTCCTGTCAGTGCCCCCGCTTGCCAATCCAAATTGAACACCAAAGGCCAAGGAGGACTTTAGAAGCAGGGCAAAAAATGGGTCCCAGGGCAAGGTGGAGGGCGGATCTGAGGTGGTGAGTGGGGAATAGAGCTTTTTCCTGTCTGCGCCCAGTTCCTAAGAGAAACTTCCATTGGGTCCTTTGGCCTGTTCTGTCTCTCATGTCTTTGGTTGACAGTCCTAAAGCCACATCCCTTCCAAGAATCACATCATAAATAAATTACTTGCGCTCAAATCTTTGTATCAGTGTCTGTTTCTCGGAAAACCCAATCTAAGATATCCCTCGAAATCAAGAGTTATTAAATCTACTGTAATTAGTACAATGTGATGTTGATGCAGACAATCAGTTAGAGCAATGAAACAGAGTCCAGAAAAAAAGACACATTCATCCATGGATACTTGGTTTAGGCAAAGGAGGAAGTGCAGGGCAGTGGGAAAGGACACTCACTCCAGTGCATATTGCTGGGCCAAGTGACTATCTATTGAGAAAAATGAAATTTGACCCTCATCTCACACACACACAAAAATCAATACCAGGTGTTCCACACATTAAAGGTAAAATAATAAAACTTTTAGACAACATGACGGGAGTATCTCTATTACCCTGGGGTTTAGAAAGATTTCTTTGAGGCACACAAAAATCACTAAACTTAAAGCAAATTTCCCAACCATGCACCACTGACATTTGGAACAGGATAAGTTTTTGTTGTAGGGAATGTCCTGTGCATTATAGGATGTTTCACAGCATCCCTGGTCTCTACTTACTGACGCCAAAAGCACCACCATCACAGCCTCAGTCATGACAACCAAAAATGTCTCCAAGACACTGCCAAATGGCTCCTGCGGGGGAACTGCTGCCATTTGGGGAGGGGGACAGGACACCCTGGTAAACCTGAATCTCAGCTCCAACAACAACAAAAAAAATAGTGTGTGTCCCAAAAATTTCCTAGGCAATAAATTTTTTCACTACTTATCTACTATTCAGATTTAACCAGGGGTCCTGTATTTTACCTGAAACTCACCGCCAGTTGAGAACTACTGTCTTAAAGGGAAAATGATTTGATAAATCAGATTATAAGAAAGACTTCCACTCATCAAAAGAGACCTTTAAGAGAGTGAACAGGCAAGCTACCCCACAGAGGAAGATCTATACACCACATATGTCAACAAAGGGCTCACGTGCAGAATTTATAGATAACACCCATCAATCAATAAGAAAAAATCAAACAACCCTAAAGAAACACTGACAAGAGACTTGAACAGGACATTCACAAAATCAGATATCCCAAAGGCCAATGAGCACGTGAAAGGCACCCAATCTTATCAGTAACCAGGAAAATACAAATTAAAACTACAATGTGCTATCACTACACAATCATCAGAATGGCTTATAAAGATTGATAATACAAGTTTAGGCAAGGAGAGCCACAGGAACTCTTCTAGTGATGAAGGTAGTGTAAACAAAGGGAGTCAACCACTTTGACAGCCTCAATCAGGAAACTGAAAACTTGCACATCCCCTCACCTAACAATTTCACTCCTAGGAATGTGCCCTCAAGAAATATCTGCATCATAAAGCATAAACAATCATGCTCAAAACAACAGTGTATTTGAAAGCAGCCCAAAAGCCCATCAACAGTAGGAGGAAAAAATACAACTGTGGAATGGTAATCTCTCATGGGATACTACCAATAAAAATTAGCCACTGGTATGTACAATAACCTGGACAAATCTCACAAACATGTTGAGGGGAAGAAAAGAGGCAGATTTAAAAGAAGACCTATTGTCAGTCCATCTCTATAAATCTCAGAAACTAACAAAACTAATCTATGGTATTAAAAGTCAAAATAGACACCTACCTTTGGTGAAGATCAACGAGGCAGGATTCAAGACAGTGGCCAAAGTTGGGGAATAGGGGAGCTTCTGGGGGTGTGTGGATGTGCTCGTCCTGACTAGGGTGGTGGTTACATGGATGTGTTCACACTGATGTGTCAGCGTTAGACTGTAATTAAAGGTTTAGGAGGGCTTTTTTGTTAAGGTGGTTTTGAGTCCAAGTGTTTTGGTTGCCTTATTTCTAGTTACCATCTAATTCTTACTATTCAGTGACTTCTCTTTTTCCCCAGCCAGCCAATTTCACCATATTTTTAAAAGGGGTATTTTTACCTATAGCAGCCTTTTTGACTAGGCTGGTTAATCACCAAGGAAAATTTAAGTGCCTGAAAACAGTAACCCAGAAATTTATTTCTTAATTTGTAGGGTTCTTATGGGTTGTTGCCTTTTGATATTGTATCTTTCAACTTTTCACTGACTAATCTTTTTATTGTATCTCAGTTATCTCCCTTCTCCCACAAGGATGTTTCACTTAACTGAGTGTAAACACCATTACCTGGTATGGTTTATATTGCAGTCTATTTCTAAAACCTAAAATCTTGTGTAAAAACATCACCTCTAATTTCCACCCTAAAAAGGCATTTTCCATCCTTTGTTTCCTCAAATAGCCCACTCTGTATTAAATTAACAGCTCCTCTAATCTCACTTTGCACTCTCAGGTCTGGCTAGGGGACCCCTAAAAGAGAGTGGTCCGCTTTTCCACATCCCCATTTCCCTCTTCCATCCATCCCGAATCATAAAAGTATACTTTGCCTCTCACTCTCACCCACTCATTCCAGAGTTCCTAAAAAGGATGCCAAATAGTTCTAGCAGGCCAATGAATACATCAAGTTTTATTCATCTGGCAATGATTTGTCTTCTAAAGTAACTTCTAAGACTATATTGTGTCACACAATCAGCAGACATTACAAGCAAGTGTGATTTTGAGAATCACATAAGAATGTTATTTCCTCCCATAGACATTTGGTAAGTTTTCACTTCAAGATCTACGCCTTCATCACATACAGGGCCACTACACTCCTTTATGCCTATCCATGTCCTTTCCTCTGGAATTTTGTCCCGGTAAATCAGATAAGCCCTCTTATGCTGCTCATTTGCCACAGAGGGCTTCAAACCTCCGTTTTTAACTCGTGACCCAACCCGCAGCCCGGGCGGGGAGGCGGGCCGTTTCCTCAGGATTTGAGCTCTCGGAGCGGCTCGAGGCTCACGATTTGCTCCCATTTCGCCATGTTCCTGGGCGGCCGGGCACCTCTGGCCCGGACAGCAATGAAAGGACGCCTGCGGAGGAAGGCGTGAATGCTGTATCCTCTTGAAATACAGAAAGTGGGCTGCCTGCTGGGGTGCGCAGACTAGGGTGGCGGAGGCAGAGGACGAGGCCGTGCTGCCCAGCGAGACCTTGGCACGGGAGCAAGCACACAGCGAGCCTGCCGGCTGCGCTCCAGCGCGCGCTCGGCAGCTGGGAGCTGAGCTCGCGGAACACCTGCCGGGCAGTGCGCAGGCGCGGCTCTGGCGCAGGGGCGGGGCTGCCAGGCCGCAGGGGGTGGGTTGTTGCTCCGGTTTGGGATTCCCAGAATTAAGGACCATCGCCCCGAAGATTATTTATTTAGGACCATGGGGGGCAGTAGGACCCATGAGGGAACTGTGGTGCTGGAGAAGACGCCTCAGAGTCCATTGGGCAGCAAGGAGATCAAACCAGGCAATCTTAAGGGAAATCAACCCTGAATACTCCCCTTGGAAGGACTGATGCTGAAGCTGAAACTTAAGCATTTTGGTCAGCTGATGCGAACAGCTGACTCACTGGAAAAGTCCGTGATGCTGCGAAAGATTGAGGGTAGAAGGAGAAGGGGTCATCAGAGGATGAGATGGCTGGATGGCATCACCAATGCAATGGACATGCACTTGGGCAAACTGGGAGATGGTGAGGGACAGAGAGGCCTGGTGTGCTGCAATCCGTGGGGTCACAAAGAGTCAGACACGATTGGGTGACTGAACAACAACAATGGGGGTCAAGCTTTGTTTTAAGTGCTTTACTCAATAATAATAATTAAATAGAATGGATTTCCACTTTCTTTTGCTTATGTGGTGCCAAGCACTTAGAGACTGAATAATGTTGAAAGTACTATTCTTATTATAAACATAATGTTTATGGGTTAATGACATGCTAGGCACTATGATTTAACAGTTCAGTTCAGTCGCTCAGTAGTGTCCAACTCTGCAACCCCATGGACTGCAGCACTCCAGGCCTCCTTGTCCATCACCAACTCCCGGAGCTTACTCAAACTCATGTCCATCGAGTTGGTGATGCCATCCAACCATCTCATCCTCTGTCGTCCCCTTCTCTTCCCTCCTTCAATCTTTCCCAGCATCAGGGTCTTTTCAAATGAGTCAGCTCTTCACATCAGGTGGCCGAAGTATCGGAGTTTCAGCTTCAGCATCAGTCCTTCCAGTGAATATTAAGGACTGATTTCCTTTAGGATGGACTGGTTGGATCTCCTTGTAGTCCAAGGGACTCTCAAGAAACTTCTCCAACACCACAGTTCAAAAGCATCAATTCTTCGGTGCTCAGCTTTCCTTCGAGTCCAACTCTCATATCCTTGAAAAACCATAGCTTTGACTAGATGGCCCTTTGCTGGCAAAGTAATGTCTCTGCTTTTTAATATGCTGTCTAGGCTGGTCATAACTTTCTTTCCAAGGAGCAAGCACCTTTTAATTTCATGGCTGCAGTCACCATATGCAGTGATTTTGGAGCCCAAAAAATAAAGTCTGTCACTGTTTCCATTGTTTCCCCATCTATTTGCCATGAAGTGATGGGACCGGATGCCATGATCTTAGTTTTCTGAATGTTGAGCTTTAAGACAACTTTTTCACTCTCCTCTTTCACTTTCATCAAGAGGCTCTTTAGTTCCTCTTTGCTTTCTGCCATAAAGCAAAGAGGTGTCATCTGCATAGCTGAGGTTATTGATATTTCTCCCGGCAGTCGTGATTTCAGCTTGTGCTTCATCTAGCAAAATTTAGTAAATTACCAAAGGAATAAAAAGATTCACGATTCAGCAATGAACTAGCAGGACCATATCTCTCACCTGGCTTGGCTTTTCCTGCCTTTGTCTATTTGCTGTACTATCAGTCAGAGAGAAACAAAACCAGGAAAAGTCTCCCGATGGCTGTTTTACAGCCCAGAGCCAGAACCCTGGAAACAGTCTGCAGCCTGTAGCCTGTGGAGCCCTGTACCAAGGTCACAGATGTGGAGCTCTAGACCAAGGTTATTTCCAGAACTGACCAATGAGTGCCCCTAATCTTAACCGGCCAGCTCTCTGACTGCATAGTAGATAAAAATATCCACCCTATAGCACCCTAACCAATGACCTAATGCCACCAATGCAGCAGGAATGTTCTGTTTTGAGGCTATAAAAATTTGCTGTTAACCCTTAAAAGGCTCAGTTCTCCCTTGACCCGGCCCGCTCTTCAAATGTCTTCTCCCATTCTAACAAACTCTATTCATTTCTCATTCTTCCTCATGTCTAGAAATTCTTTTCCAACCTGGGCTCAGATCACAACATAGTCCTTCCTTTGAATGGCTAGGAAGTGGAATTTCTGGGCTACTGAGACCTCTGGTGGTGCAACAAGAGCGACTCATGCTAAACATTTCCCTTCAGCCTGACCAAAGGTCAATCCCTCACACACACACACACACACACACACACACACACACACACACACACACATCCAGTACTCAAACACACAGGAGCATCTGGAAAGAAAAAGACAGATCTCAAGGGCACTTCGTCTTCATGGTAGAGCCAGAGCAACAGCAGAAAGACACAGGGCTGATGCCAGAGGTGAGAAAGTATCAACTCCAGAGTAAGGCCCCACTGGGAATGGATGCCTGGATAGTGGTCTGGCTGGAGAGGGTAACATCTAGAAATCTTCATGGAGGGAAGAGAAGAGGAGAAGAGTTGGCATCTCCACAGAAGGTAAGGCTCAGGCGACACTGTTTCTATCACCACAAACTCTGGGGTCTGAGACTGTGTTAAAAAGGGAGACCAGAGGTGTTCTAGGGTCCTTTATCTGTTGGGTCTCCATGTAAGGATTTTGGTTGATTGGCTCTACCATATTTTAATCAGAAAGTACATGAAATGATGGTGTGAATAGCATTTAGCAAGTCATATCCAAGAGCCTGAGAGAAAGTGCAGATTAAAAAAAAAAAGTGATGATGTGAATAGAATTGAACAAGTCATATCCCAGAGCCTGAGAGAAGTTGCCCAAACAAAATGAAGAGGGCATTCACACAGTTAGAGCTGGCATGGGGGAAGATGCAGAGTCACCAGCAAACACCCCATCCTGTCCTGCCCCAGCCCCTGCTAAAGGAAGGATACCTCCCTGAGTCCTGGCTTCCTGTCCTGCCCCACAGTGATGGCCTGACTACCCAGAGGGACTGTGGTCAGCTCCTTGTGCTGTTTCAGGAAGCAACTGTGGGGGAAACAGTTCCATTTCAATGAATGAAGTCCTTATGATTACAACAGACTCAGGAGGGACCCTTGTCTTCCTGAAGGGCACCAGCTGCACTTGCCCTTCCACCCAGATGTGCAGATGGAAATTTCTCATGTCTTGTTATCTGGCTCAGATTTTAATGTTTTAACTGCCAATGTGTCAGACAGACTGTGAGATCTGCAAACCGTTTAATCTAACTACGTCAGTTGTCAAAGCAGAGGCTGAAGAAGGAGAAGCTGATCCACCAATCCCCAGAACCCCAAACAAAAACATCTTTAAGGCATTAAAAGCCTGCTCTCCATCAGCCTCCCAGGGGAGGAGTGGTGGCTGGGATCAGAGTGCTGTCCCACTCTGTATGTATATCCCCTCTTACAAGGGGCACAGAGCTCTAGGAGAGATTCCCACCTCACCTCCATGAGGCTATTGATGAACCTCCACCCTCCTGAATCTGTGATCTAAAGGTACCTGATTCAGCAAACACTCCTCCACTTCTCCCCACAGCTCCTCACCCTTGCCCCTTCCCCAGCACTGTCTGGCAACCAAGCCTTTGGGTTACAGAGATAGTCTGGCAACCCATAAGGTAGCCTCAGTCGCAAAGCACACTTTGTTTTTGGTCTCTGGAGATTTATTTTCTAGCTAACTCAACAACGCATTAAAGTGAAGATGAGTTCAAGTCTATCCAGCACATTCAGGAACTCTGTAACGGGAATTTATGCCACACAGTGTTCCTCCCATATATTTTTAAAAACTCATTCAGCTTTTCAGTGTGTGGAACGGTTTGGAGAGAAAAAAACATGCAAAAACAGAGACCTGTTAAAGAAACTATTGCAGAAAATAGATCAAAGAGGATAATATTAATAACTTGAAGGTGAGTAATGGTGGCACAGATAGAAATAGATGGATCTAGAAGATATTTAGTAAGTAAAGTCAACAGATCTCTTCAAGAAAATTAGAGATACCAAGGGAACATTTCATGCAAAGATGAGCTCAATAAACGACAGAAATGGTATCGACTTAACAGAAGCAGAAGATATTAAGAAGAGGTGGCAAGAATACACAGAAGAACTATACAAAAAAGATCTTCACAACCTAGATAATCACAATGGTGTGATCACTCACCTAGAGCCAGACATCCTGGAATGTGAAGTCAAGTGGGCCTCAGGAAGCATCACTACGAACAAAGCTAGTGGAGGTGATGGAATTCCAGTTGAGCTATTTCAAATCCTGAAAGATGATGCTGTGAAAGTGCTGCACTCAGTATGTCAGCAAATTTGGAAAACTCAGCAGTGGCCACAAGACTGGAAAAAGTCAATTTTCATTACAATCCCAAAGAAAGGCAATGCCAAAGAATGCTCAAACTACCACACAATTGCATTCATCTCACATGCTAGTAAAGTAATGCTCAAAATTCTCCAAGTCAGGCTTTAGCAATACGTGAACCATGAACTTCCAGATGTTCAAGCTGGTTTTAGAAAAGGCAGAGGAACCAGAGATCAAATTGCCAACATCCAATGGATCATTAAAAAAGCAAGAGAATTCCAGAAAAACATCCATTTCTGCTTTATTGACTATGTCAAAGCCTTTGACTGTGTGGATCACAACAAACTGTGGAAAATTCTTCAAGAGATGGGACTACCAGACCACCTGACCTGCCTCTTGAGAAACCTATGTGCAGGTCAGGAAGCAACAGTTAGAACTGGACATGGAATAACAGATTGGTTCCAAATAGGGAAAGGAGTACATCAAGGCTGTATATTGTCACCCTGCTTATTTAACTTATATGCAGAGCACATCATGCGAAATGCTGGGCTGGATGAAGCACAAGCTGGAATCAAGATTGCTGGGAGAAATATCAATAACCAGCTATGCAGATGACATCACCCTTATGGCAGAAAGCGAAGAAGAACTAAAGAGCCTCTTGATGAAAGTGAAAGAGGAGAGTGAAAAAGTTGGCTTAAAGCTCAACAATCACAAAACTAAGATCACGGCATCCGGTCTCATCACTTCATGGCAAATAGATGGGGAAACAATGGAAACAATGACAGACTTTATTTTTTGGGCTCCAAAATCACTGCATATGGTGACTGCAGCCATGAAATTAAAAGGTGCTTGCTCCTTGGAAGGAAAGTTATGACCAGCCTAGACAGCATATTAAAAAGCAGAGACATTACTTTGTCAACAAAGGTCTGTCTAGTCAAGGCTATGGTTTTACCAGTAGTCATGTATGGATGTGAGAGTTGGACTATAAAAAAAGCTGAGCACCGAAGAATTGATGCTTTTGAACTGTCGTGTTGGAGAAGTTTCTTGAGAGTCCCTTGAACTGCAAGGAGATTCAACTAGTCCATCCTAAAGGAAATCAGTCCTAGGTGTTCACTGGAAGGACTGATGTTGAAGCTGAAACTCCAATACTTTGGCCACCTGATGCGAAGAGCTGACTCATTGGAAAAGACCCTGATGCTGGGAAAGATTGAGGCCAGGAGGAGAAGGGGACGACAGAGGATGAGATGGTTGGATGGCATCACTAATTCAATGGACATGGGTTTAGGTGGACTCCCGGAGTTTGTGATGGACAGGGAGGCCTGGCGTGCTGCAGTTCATGGAGTCGCAAAGAGTCGGACACAACTGAGCAACTGAATTGAATTGAGCAACTGAACTGAACTGAACTGAAAGTCAACAGAGTTTTAGATATCCAAGAAGAGGTATCTAATGGGAAGTTTTTCTAGAATTCAGTACATCTCAGGCTCTCCTATGGTTCGCAGGTGATTTCGGAAGTCTTATTTTTAAAAATTGGTAACTGAGTTCCCAGAGATACATACCTGGGAGAAAGTGCAAAATGGGAAGAGATGAAGATCCTAGGCCCCAGCTTCGAGGAATATCAACATTTTAAGACCTGGAGGTACAGCAAGCAACAGAGACTGAATAAAGATAAGCAAAAGACCCAAACGAGAGTGAGACTTTTGTTGAGGCTGAGAAGCAAGCATTTCCAAAGGGAGGGACGAGTTAGCAAGTGTCCAGCAATACAGAGGTCAAGAAAAACGAAAACTAGGCATTAGTTTTGGTGAGAAGAGCAGAGAATGCTAAAGGCAAAGCCAGCGGATGTGAAGTAGAAGTAGAAAACAGACCCCACTCTTTAAAGTTTAAAAGTTTGATTATGAAGACATTAGCAGAGGAAGAACAGTGCTGGAGAAGGATTATTTTAAGTAGAAGAGCACTTGAGGACGTTTAAATGCCAACAGCAAGGAGCTGGAACAGGCAGAAGAAAAGGTAAAATAATAGGCTGGGTAGACAGAAATCCATTCTACCGCTGGACAGATTCTCTTGAACTACTGATCATCTAACTGAATGCTGCTGCTGCTAAGTCGCTTCAGTCGTGTCCGACTCTGTGCGACCCCATAGACGACAGCCCACCAGGCTCCGCCATCCCTGGGATTCTCCAGGGAAGAACACTGGCATAGACATACAGAATTCGGCGGTTTGAGTAGCTTCAGG
Organism: Odocoileus virginianus; assembly: GCF_023699985.2. Classification (NCBI taxonomy): domain Eukaryota; kingdom Metazoa; phylum Chordata; class Mammalia; order Artiodactyla; family Cervidae; genus Odocoileus; species Odocoileus virginianus. The sequence continues at coordinate 13,777,572 of NC_069679.1, forward strand.
CTTTAGGTCAAAGGTTTTTTCTACGCTAACATCTTCCCTCCTCCGCCTCTTCTCTTTGCCTTGTCCCCTCAGTCTACTCCCCGTCCCCGCCTCCTTGCCTGGTCCCAGACACGCCTTGCAATGAAAAATACCGCCTTCTCTACGAAATCTTCCGGGTCGCCAGGCAGGGCCACGCCCAGCCTCAATCCGGCCCACCCCACAACTGGAGCGCGCTTCCCGGAAAGACGCATGCGCAAAAGGCTATAGCGGCGTCCTAGAGGAGGCACCCTCTAAACCTTGCGCAGGCGCGTTAGGTCGTGGTCGCGATGCGAGTTCTTGTGGGTGAGGGAGGGCCGGAAGGTGGTGGGGGTGGGAGGGGGCAGGTTTGTAAAAAAAAAGATACATCCAGAAATTGAGGGCTTAGGAGACTGTTTCTGAGAGAGGGTACCGTCTCGTGCACAGGCTACCTGGCCTTTGCCTCCAAGCCCTAGGGGCCGAATCTCCCTAGACCCTGTGTTTCATCCTGCACGCATCGCGGGGAGGGGGCAAGAAGGAGGGGAGAAGGCTGAAGTCAGATGGGAGGGCACCAGAGAAGGGGGCCACATGCGGGACGGAAGGCCCCCCCGGGAGGATAAACACCTCGCATTTTCTGATCAGGTGGCGGGACGGGCTTCATTGGGACAGCCCTAACCCAGCTGCTGAAGGCCAGGGGCCACGAAGTGACGTTGATCTCCCGAAAGCCAGGGCCAGATCGGATCACGTGGGTATGTCCATATTCTGGAGGCATGGAAAGAAGGCTTAGTTGGGTGGCGCCGAGCGAGGCCTCGAGGCCACTGTGTGCTTTCTCCCACAGGATGAGCTCACGACGTCGGGGTTGCCCCGCTGCGATGCTGCAGTCAACCTGGCGGGAGAGAACATCCTCAACCCTCTCCGCAGGTCAGCCGGGCCCTGAAGCTGACGTTCTTCAGAGCAGAGGGCCAATTCTGATGGGAACTTGTGAGCAGTGGAGATTAGGGCTGGCAGATGGAGGACTCAACCCATATTCCGAACTGCTCGTTCCCCCACCCTCTCTCCTCCACACTCACTTGCCCTGTTTCCCACTCAGTCAGTGGACCTTACTCCCCATTCAGGATGCCCCAAGTACCTGTGCCTTTTCCCTCTACAGGAGAGATGGACCGTTTCTCTAAGCCGCTGTGAGGGCTTTACTAGGCGTGGATATAGATGGGCTCCAGGGAAAGAGGGAAGGAAGGGTATGTGCATGTATTTAGGGTATTTTATTCCCCCTTGTTTCTCCTATGATTGAGCATGCATGCATGCATGTTTCTCCTGCAGATGGAATGCAGCCTTTCAAAAAGAAGTTCTCAGCAGCCGCCTGGAGACCACCCAAATGCTGGCTGGAGCCATAGCCAAGGCCCCACAACCCCCCCAAGCCTGGGTCTTAGTCACAGGTGTAGGTACGCCCCCCCACATCACCAGCCCTTAGACTAACCCGGGAAAGGAGGCAGTCCAGTGAGGGGTAGCTCAGGCTGCAGAGTGCTGGTCTTTTCCAGGCACAGGATCTACCTAGGCCCTCATTCCACGCATATTTCTCCTGACTTTTGTGTACTTTCACTGAGAAATGGGGACCTCAGAGAAAGTGAGAGGAGTGGCACTGCTCCCAGTCCCTGAGAAAGCCCCACCTACTCCCAGGTCCCTTATTTCTCATAGCAGAGAGCTTTAGGAACAGAATTGTCAGTTTTTGTATTTTGCCTCTGGGACCAAATTTACACACACACACATATGTTTAGTCACTCAGTTGTATCCCACTTTTTGTAACCCCATGGACTGTAGCCTGCCAGGTTCCTCTGTCCATGGGATTCTCCAGGCAAGAATACTGGAGTGGCCATTCCCTTCTCCAGGGCATCATCCCAATCCAGGGATTGAACCCACGTCTTGCATTACAGGCAGATTCTTTACCACTGAGCCACCAGGGTAGATATATATATATCTACACACACACATATACTATATACACTACATATACATATACGCTAGTCACTATTCTAAGTGCTTTGCACATATTCCACATAATCCTCACAAGAAACCTATGTGATAGGTATTATTCCTATTTTAAAGATGTAAAAATTCTGCACAGAGAGGTTATATAATTTGCCTAAAGTGACAATAATTTTGGAGCTGAGATTAAAACTCAGGCAGCCTGGCACCAAAGTCTTTGTTCTTAGCTTCTGCACTCTGGCAGTCTCAGCTTGGCCCTCTAATGAAAGATAAGAATGACTCCAAGGCAGGAACAAGTCAGCTCATGAAGAAGTTGTAGGGGAAAATATCCATGGCTCTCACTACCCATGGAGAGATTCCCAAGGTGCCAAGGAGGGTGAGGTAAGGGGAGCCTTGACTGCAAAGGACCAGATGGGACAAAGGACACCCAGGGCAAACCAGTGCTATTCCACCGGCAGCTTACTACCAGCCCAGCCTGACTGCGGAGTACGATGAGGACAGCCCAGGAGGGGATTTCGACTTTTTTTCCAACCTCGTAACCAAATGGGAAGCTGCAGCCAGGCTTCCTGGAGATTCTACACGCCAGGTGGTGGTGCGCTCTGGTGAGAACAAGGGGTCTGGGTATCAGACGGGGTTGGAATGTCTTCTCGGGACCAAGAGGGGCTGGGGATAAGGGAAGCTGAGCTCACAGGAGATGCCACCACTTCTGGCTGACCTGCAGGTGGGAGGACGGACATCCCAAAGAGAGCCAGAGCCCTCACCTGCCACAGAGCAGAGTCAGTATAGGTGATGAAGGGAAAGCGGAGAGGAACAGTGGGGGTGCCTGGAGGTCAAGGGGTCTCCCTGTACCATCCTTCTTGCCTGCTCTAGGGGTTGTGCTGGGCCGTGGAGGTGGTGCCATTGGTCATATGCTGTTGCCTTTCCGCCTGGGCCTGGGGGGCCCCATTGGCTCAGGCCACCAATTCTTCCCCTGGATTCACATCAGAGACTTGGCGGGAATCCTGGCCCATGCCCTTGAAACAAGCCATGTGCAGGGGATCCTAAATGGAGTGGCTCCCGCCTCCTCCACGACCAACGCTGAGTTTGCCCGGGCCTTGGGCGCAGCCCTGGGCCGCCCAGCCTTCATCCCTCTCCCCAGTGCCGTGGTACAAGCTGTCTTTGGGCAAGAACGTGCCGTCATGCTGCTGGAGGGCCAGAAGGTGATCCCACGGCGGACACTGGCTGCTGGCTACCAGTATTCTTTCCCAGAGCTGGGGGCTGCCTTGAAGGAAGTCATAGCCTAAATGGGGAGGCTCAAGGCAGGGCCTGAGGCCTGTTCCTCAGTAGGGGCTTACTGGTGAGAGACTGCATAAGCTCGGGTTCTCCTCTAGAGACTGAAAACCATCTGGTTCTTAAGCCCTCTTTCTTGCTCACTGTCCCACTGCCCCACCTTATTTAACTGAGAGATTTCCGCTATTTCAGGGTTACAGTCGCATTATGTTGGGACCTTAACTTCTTCAACTTCTTATAGATAAATATTTAAGTTTGGTCTCCTTGTGTGTCCTGTTCCTGCCCCATTTCTCCTCCTTGGTATTCAGAGAATGTTTTGCAGTTTAGGCAATAAAGACAAATTAACTGACTAGCTTCAGCTCATCTCTTTGTTCTAGATTCTCCTGATATTTATTTCAAGGAATGTCATTCAAGATGACCCTTTCCTTTACGTGGAGTTTTGAAAATGGTAACAGGCAACATCTCCCTTCTTGGTCTCTTGACTGCCAAAAGAGCTAGCAACAAATTTGAGGCACAAGGTTATAACAAAGGTAGAAGCGAGAAGGCAAGAGGAACAGTGATCCATTTCCAGTGGGCTCTGGGGTCACCCTCCACACCTCCTTGATGACACAATGCTGTTAGGATACCAGCAGAGGAAGAAACAAGGCCAAAGTCTAGGACAGCCTCTGGTCTGTTGCTGGACAGCAGTGAACTGATAAACAATCACACACCAGCCTGTTCATCAAGCTGCAGCAGGACAAAGCTGTGCAAAGCTTAGGGCTGTCAGTAGCTAAGGACCTGCCTCTCATCTCAGGCCACTTCAGTCAACCAGAGGGCAGACGTTACCTCAAGCCCACTGCACATCCACCTGCATTGAAAGTGAAAGGTACAAGGAACCTATTAAAAACTACAAACTCAAACATTTCGGGGGAAAAGAGCCCCAAGTATTCATCAAGGACCATCTCCCTCTATCAACCCTGATTTCTGCCAGAGTTTGACTAGAAGTAATTACCCTAGCCCCCAATTCAGACCATGTTAACCAATTTTGTTTCTTCTGAGGGGGCCGTGGGTTGTCTTTGAATCACTGTCACCGCCCCAACTAGTCTCCCCAGTACGACTCCCCCCAGCCCTGCTCAGTGGGGTGTACCTCATCCATGGGGCGGGGTGGCAACACTGGGCCCCAAGGACCTCCTCCATCATTCACCTCCAATGCTAGTTGCTGGTGTGAGAATCTCAGGTGATTTCAACTCCCTGTATCACTCAGGCAGCAGAAGTCAGAGCCTAAAAAGAGAGCCTTGTCCAGGGATTTGCTACAGGGCTCACACAGCACTGAAGCCAGAGGCACCTGTCCTACTTCTTTATCTGGTCTTGGACTCTAGGAAGTTGCCTGGCTCTGTACTGTTCCTGAGGGAATGACTGGCCTCAAGGAAGCATATTTAGGGCTGCGCTAAAGGAAGGGCTAACTAGTACTGGCTATGGATGAATGTGCTGCCTTGGAGGTCGTAGATTCCCTGGCACGGGAGGACCTCAAGCAGATACAGGACAATGACATGTAGGAACCAAGGTGGACAGAGAAAGTCCTGAGGTGACAGCAGTTGGTCCAACTCTGATTCTTCCGTTTCCGTCTTCCAGATTAGTTCCTCTAGGTACAACCTCTATAAACCCTTCCCATCCGCATACACGCACACACGGAGCAGAAGTGGGATTCACTTTATGCGACATATCTGTTCTGTAGATAAAATGCTAGGGTCAGGTCACGTGGTCATTGTCCTCACAGAACATGGCTTCATCAGTTTGGTGACTGCTCAGCGCTCGAGCAAGTGCGTTAACCAGAGACTGGGACTATCCAACACATTCGTTCATCTGTAAACACCTGGATGCAACAGGAGAGCTGCCATTGAGAGGAACAAACCCTGAGAGTTTACTGGTAATGCAGTCACCCTAATTACCTGTTCTGTAAATGTGGATTGGGCGGGGAGGGTTGCCCAAAAGGGACGCAGCCATTACAGGGCACATTATACTGAGGATGCAGTGTTAAAATCCAGGACACAGGCCCTGGGGACAGAGGACCCTCAGCTCTCTGAAAGTGAGGTTCTGGTTAAGAAGCCTGTGCAACCACAGACAGACACACCTGAGACTTGGTCCAAGTACCTTTCGTCCAAAGGGTTTTCCTCCACGTTCTCATCTCTCCTCCCAACAGGCGTTTTTACCCCCGACTTGTAGGCAGAAGTAAAGACCAAGATCAGTCAAGGTCACAGGCAGGCACAGCTGAGACCAGAAGCCAAGTCTCCCTCTGCCTTCTCCACCAGCTCGCTGCTGCCCCACTGTGACCCAGACCCCGGAACATGAGCCTTTCCAGGGGCCAGCATTCCCTTTGCTGCACCCAGGAGCCCAGCCAGGCCTGGGAAGCGTTCCTGTCCTCTGGCCTTCAGAGCAGCAGCCACGAGGAGGAAAGGCTCAGCTTCCCGGCCACCTGTTCTCCCTTCCCCTCCCACCTACCCTAGCCTCCACCCCCAGCTTGGCATGGAGGAGGGGCCAGCAGTCCCAGTCTCCGGCATCCACCCCTTGCAGCAGCCCCCGCTCCTTACAGAAACCCTGCGTAAGGCAAGGTTGAGAAATTAAGGCTTAGAAGAACCTCCTGAGAGCTGGTTGAGGTCCTGACTCAAGATGAGATCAGGTCACGTCACGGACCTGTCCCCAAAGTGCTCCACACAAGAGCATTCCTCACGTACGGATGCTCCTCCACGAACCTCTCTGACAGAGCACCAACTCGGGGGAGAGACTGGGGCAGGGTGTGAGCAGCAGAGGGACCCTCAGGATGAGCTGAACTGGGTAAGACTGGAGCTGAGCGGGGGGGGCGGCCACTCAGACAGGTGAGGCTCAAAAGTTGAGACTAAGCAGGGCCTCAGAGAGCTGGTTGATGTCCCGGCAGTACGGCTCACGCTGCAGGATGAAGTCCACCTTGTGATCCTGGCCCCAAAACACCTCCAGCAGTTGGCGCCGGAGCCGCTCTGTCTCCCGCGTCTTCCGAATGCCACCATTGCCTTTGTCCTCTTCTTTTCTCCCCTGCTGCTGATGACTGTGTTCTGTGACGCCCCTGGCAGGAGGCTGAGGTTTAGAAGACCCCGGTGCCCTGGGAAGAAGCAGAACAGAATGAGCTGAGAAGCATCCTAGAGTGAGCGAGCCTGAAGTTCTAGAAACTGGCCTCCGAGTGGCAGTATCAACCTACTTCTGCAGGGAGGATGCATGGTTCCTTTGGAACCGGATGGTTAATCTCGCTCTAGTCTAATAATTACTTTCTGTCCAGCAGAGGGCGCACTCAATGCAACCAGCTATGAGTAAAAGCAACCATTTACCAAGTAACTCCGTCCAACACACTGATCAGGGAAAACAGGAAGCAGGAGCTTCCTTCCCAGGCTGAAGGGTCTGCGTCAGGATTCCTTGGGCCAGAGCCCAGGCAACCTGAACTACTATAGAATAAAGCGGGCCTGGATTGAGTCATTTTTTCACCCGACTCTCCAGGCCTGCTAGGCTCCTGCAGAGCAAGAGCAGGGCTGCCTAGGAGAGTGCAGGGCATTACCTGACCGGTTTCTTCAGGAACTCATCCAAGGTGGGGCCATTTCGCCCCAGGGGGTCATCCGGCACCATGAAGAGGTTTCCCACAAAGGTGAAGGGCAGCAGGCTGGATGGGCACAGAGAATGTGTGGTCACAGAGGGGCCCTTGCCCACTGCCCGGACAGCTAAGACCAACACCATCAGAAGCTGCCGGCTACCATCCTTCACAAAGTGGTGTCAGCCCCTTCCCAGAGTCCTCACCCGGTGGCAGATCAGAGCTGGTTCTAGAGAAAGGTCTGAGTCTGTGCCCTGTTCTCAGGGGAGGGCTCCCTCACCGCTCTCTGATGATTGCCATCCACTTCTCAGACTCCTCTGCCAGGTCCCGGAACTGGTCGTTGGAGACAATGATCCCGTCGGTCTCTTCAGCCAGCTTCACCATGAACCTGTCTCAAAAACCACAGCAGCCATATTGGGATTCAACAAGGTCCCAACCCCAGAGCACTTTATCGACGCCCATGACGCACTTCTAGTGATGGAGATCTGGCCCCTCACCTTGAACCAGCCACCAGATGACTGACTGGATACAGGCGCCATGGGTTAGGAAGAAAACAAAGATGAACTCTTCCATGTCTCCCAAGAGCAACCCCTCCAGTCACCACAACCCTCCACAACACTCTGTGCCTTGTCAATATGAGACAGAAAGACCTAGCCCTTGCTCTGTCTTCTTCCCCGCTGCCCCTTGAATCAGTCACAGATCCCTCATGCGCCTCCCCTGAGGCCTTCCACTCTGCTTCCTTCATTTCCAGTCCTGCCATTACCACCTGAGCTACTTGGACAATGCAACTGAGGTACTACTGCACAGCCTCCTAATAAGGGGGTCTCCTGCCCCCAGCTATTTACCACCCTCCAGTCTCTCCTCCCCTGAGAGAACATGCTCTTCCCCTACACAAAAGTCTTCCAAACTTGCCCTTTATCCAGCAAATGTTTCCACATCCCAGGCTTGGCAGCTAAGGCCTAGCAACCAGCTCCAAGCCACTGTTAAGGCCTTATCTCCTCCCTCCCTAAGGCACTCACAGCTCCTGAAAAAATCAATGATCAGATTTCACCCTGTTCTTCAAACATGCCCTGCGCTGTCTGATTTTCATGTTTCTCAAACTGTTCCCTTTATTCCCTCCATCTGGAAGGAAACCAGACCTAACTGATGAGAGGAATCTCAAGGGGAACGTCAAAAAAACAGATGCCTGGGCCCCATTTTATAATTCTGATTCCATAGGACTGGGGTAGAACTCAAGAGATGAGTCCTTAACAGGTTTAGAAGCCAAGAGATCCAATGCATCCAATATCCTTGTCAATCAGCAAAAACTCTCAAATCCTTCCCTTCCCACAAGACCCCAGCCAGAAGGGAGATCCCTTTCCTCTGAATTCTGTAGTGTTTGATTTACAGTTTCTTTGGGCTTTTTGAAGTGACGAATCGAGTCTTCCCTGATTCCTGCCTCCTTCGGTAGGCCAGACACCTAGTACCACACAGGCAGTCAGTATCTGAAAAACAGTGTGGTATAGCCTTGGTCGTTCAGTCGTGTCCAACTCTTTGTGACCACATGGACTGTAGCCTGCCACACTCCTCTGTCAGTGGGATTCTCCCATCAAGAATACTAGAGTGGGCAGCCATTCTCTTCTCCAGGGGATCTTCCTGACTCAGGAATGGAACTCGAGTCTCCTGCATTTCAGGCAGATTCTTTACTGTCTAAGCCACCGGGGAAGCCCTAGTGTGGTATAGAGGGGACATTAATCAGGATTCAGTATGACAGATGTCTGGCTGAGCTTCTGTCTGGGAAACAAATTAAAGAGATGACATTATAAATATATATGGTATCATATAATATACAACATGTATTTTCAAATTAAAGATAATTGTACTATTATCACATTAGATCATATGTTGTTCCACAGTATTCAGTAGGTCTGTGCTACGTCACTGTGTTTTTCACTGTAACTAGGCAAAATACAAAATTTATATTGTACCTCTGCCTATCAGGACCTATACAACTGTACAGACACGTCTTCAAAATTTATTACAAGTGACTCAACCTTCAGTTTTAATTCTGTGTTAATGCTGGCATGTAAAGAAGGTTCTCTATTTCGGATAACCTGTGAAATCTAGGCATAAAACAGAACTGCATTGGGAGAATGTGAACTGTCTTTTGTAGAATACCTGTTAGGGAGTAAAAGCTAAGCATTTGAAAAAACAAAATATATAATCAGTACAGCTTGGGAACTCTTTTTTAATTTAAAACTAAGAATCCTAGAGAATAAAGAACTTACCACCTTAATTTTTTCAAATTAGTTAGCTTCTGAAATCCACCCATGGGACTTCCCTGGTGGTCCAGTGGTTAAGAATACACCTTCCAATGCAGGGAATGAGGGTTCAGTCCCTGGTTGGGGGAACTAAGACCCCACAGGCCACAACAAAGATCCAGTGTAGCCAAAGGGAGGGGGAAAAGTCTATTAAAAAATAGTAATAATAAGTAAGATCCACCTGTCTCCCACACTGTGTACATCAGGGAGGACATGTCTTGTGTTCTTCAGTTAAACCATCTAGCAGCTTTAAGTTCCCGTTCTTCCTTTGCCACGTCATAACCTTTGCCAAGAGAATTAACTACTCCAACCCGGTCTCCATTTCTGTACAATGGAGAGAAGATGTGCTGCCACACTTTATTGAGTCTGTGAAAAACTAAAGAATATCACTGTCCTCCAACAGAGCACCTTGAGTGAGGCAAGCACGTACCTTAGCTTCTTTTGACATTCACAACGAGGAGGAATGAAAAGAAGAGGAACTTGAGACAAAGAGGTTAATCCACTAAGAGAATCCACAGTGACTATGCAAGGAGACTCAGATTCAGACCTTCAAATTCTAAGACCACTGATCTTTCACTTATCTTCTTTTGAATACCATGTTTTGTACAGCCGTATTATGCATGGAATCCATTCTTTATTTATCATTATTTGGATCGTTTACTCTGGTTTTCCCAGAAGGTTGGAGAATTTCTCTATGTGTTTGGACATCTAGGTTGTAAGAGGCATTTGGCAGTTAGCTATTCCTATCACCGGCTTTCCCATATCTCCATTAAACCAGTGTTTTCTAGATGGTAAGGTACTACCATCTAGAAAACAGTACCATTAAGATGGTACTATTAATATAAATACGAAGCATCCTTTAGTTTGATAAGTGAAAAAGTGAAGGATGAAACAGAGTTGTCCACCATCCATCTCATCCTGTCTGCAGGGCAGGTTTACCTCCCCAATCATAGGGGCACATGGAGAAGTGGCCCTTTTCCCACCACTCAAGTCTTACAGTGTGAAGGGGCCAGAGTTTCTGTCTCCCCCTCAGTCTTCCACCAGGCTCCCTGAATGTCGAGTCTGTGGATAAGAGAGAAGCAAGTACCTGTCATCATAGGAGGAGATCCTCTTGCCATCCAAGACCCGGGAGGGTGTGAGGGAGAGCAGGCTGAGGGAATACAGCTTATGCAGGAAGTGACCCTCTAGAGAAACAGAGGAGCACAGTGGGGTTACCCCCGAGGTGAACGCGGGGCCCATCCCCAGACACAAGAGACCAGGCTCAACTCACCTCTGACCTTGGAGTCCTTACTGAAACGCCACTGAGGAACAAAGACAGTTATGTCGCGGTGGCCTCGGTCCCAGAAGTACTGCACGGCAATGGCAATGCCCCGGCTGGAGAAGTAGTGCTGGAGGCCGTGCCTGCAGTGGGAAGGGGTCAGCACTCAAGGGCCCTAGAGTGGAGGCCTGGCAGCCTGGCTGGACTGCCCGCCGCTTGGCACATGTCCCCAAGATGAACACAACTGCCCATCTCTACCTCATCCCCCTCCCTGGGACCCTCAGCCCCACCAGGTACTCACACCATGGCCACGTTGCTGCCATCGATGACAATATGGCGGAGGTCTGGCTTGCCCGGCACGTTAGCAAGGCACAGGGTGAAAGGGTCTTGGAGAGCCTCCTGGAAACGCTGTGTGCCAGTCACCAGGTTGCCCCCTCGGGTGCCTCGTTTCCACGGAGACCCCCGGCCTCGAGCCACAACCAGCTGCTTGTCTGCCCGGTCTCCGCGGTCCCCCCGGTCCCCACAGTGCCATGGGGGTTCAGGCGCAGGTGGGGGGCTGGGCACTCTTGGAGGTGAGGCTTCCCCATTATGGAGCCGCTGGAGGAGGGAGGCTCCCCGGAGCTGAGATGCCCTCTGATAGAGGCCCTGGGTACCAGGAGGCTGGCCCTGGACCCCAAGCCTTCCTCTTTCTTGGGGAACTCCCTCCTTCCCCAGGGCCTTCCCCTTCAGAGGCCCTGCCTGCCCGGCCTCTCCCCCTCCTGACTGTGGCCTGAAGGCCACTAGTCTCTCCCAGGCCTCTTCCCCGAGCCACTCCTTCCACCCCAAATTCATCGCCCTGGCACCACCCGGCTTTGTTCCCTCCTTCTCCACGGCATGTCTCTCTCCCCTTGACTCTTGCCACCCTGTAGGTCCCGTGTCCAGAGACACTCCACCGTCACCCAGGGGAGTCCTGACTCCCTGCTGCTGAGCACCCAGCGGACCTGGGCCGCCCCACCCCCAGGACGGGAATGCTTGGGGCCCCTGCCCCCGGGATGCCTCCTGCACCAGGCTCAGCAGCTCCTCCTGGATGGCCTGGGGCAGCTGCAGCAGGGCCTCTGTGTGGGCATCCCCCCGGGCCTGCAGCAGGGCAGAGAACTCTCTCGGCACTCCAGCACACTGAGAGGCTCCAGGGGATGGCCCCAGACGAAAGTCCCAGCTCAGCCGCTCTACCAGCTCCTCCACTCGACTCTGGACCATGACGAAGGCCTCAGTCAGCCCACTGACCATCAGGGAGCCGGGCACTCCCGGCACCAAGTGGGCAGATGTGCTCCAAGTCAGGCAATCAAGGAAGAAGCCCTGGGCTCCCAGAAAGATGCAGTGCAGTTTGGGTGGGTAGTGGATTTCATTCTGTATCTCCGGGCTACAGAGACCCTTCAGGTACTCCTGGGGGAAAAGAGAGGGAAGGGAAGTAGGAAGAAAAAGGAGATTGCTGGGATCTTAAATGGTCCGATAGCCCCTGCAGGCCCACTGCTGTCTCCTGAGCTCCAGGATGCCTGGGCAGAGAAATGGAGCCCTATAGATCCTGGAAAAGGTGGGGATTAAAAGAGGACAGAGAAACTCACTCTCTCCCTTTTCAGGTGACAACCTGTGGCTGAATTTCCATTTAGAACTCAACTTAAGATATTGTTATAAGTAGTTGGTTAAAAGGCCGTCTTTTCTAAACATTTATGTGTGTGTATGTATGTTGCATATTTCCATCATAACGATCAACACTAACTTTTACAGAAGTCATGCATTATGCCTTACGTGCTTTATCTCATTCACAGTAAGTTCGGTGAGGTGGATACTGTTATTATTCATACTTTAAAGATAAGGAAACTGAAACTAGGACTACAAGGATAGTATTCAGTGGTGGTGCCTTACTGGAAGCCCTGACTAACTCCAGAGGAAGCAATGTGGCCTCCCACCACACAGTGAATTCCTTGGTGGGGCCTGCTTGCCCAACCAGATTATCTCTGTTCTCCCAAAGAGTACAAACTGATTTGACCTGAATCACTTATTTCCAAGCCCTGGCAGAACCTGGGTCATTACAGCAGAAATGAAACCAAAAAACTATGGACAGAGAATGTGCAAGTTCCTCAAAGCTCAGGGCCAGTGAGACAAGCAAGAAGTGAAGATCCTCCCCAGCCCCTCCTCTCTCCTGCCTCCACGGGGGAGGGAGTCTGCTTCCCCGGAAGGGTCAAGGAGAGGCATTCACCTTGGCTCTGCTGGCGTTCTCTTTGGGGCCCTCCAGCTGCAGCCAGATGTGAGGGTTCTCAGGACAGTCCTTCGGAAGGACGCTCATCCCCACCCTGAAGATGCGCTCCACATGGGGCAGCTGCTCCCGCACCGTGTCCTCGGCCTCCGCAGACACCGCAAAGCGGTCAGGGGACTGGGAGCCGGCCCCCCAGGTAGGCATGGCTGCTTGGCCGCCCAACCCTGGAAAGAGGGAAAGCAGCTCAGAGCCTTGATGTCCCCTCAGCCCAAATCTTGGTCTCCTAGCCTAACCAGCTATCAACAGGTCGCACCTAGTTATCAAACCTGTAAACAACCCAGGAGGTAACAGCACTTCAGTTCAGTTGGAATAGGGAGGGAATGTCGGATTATCTGGACACGGGGGCCTTCTCCCCGGAAGCGAAGTCACGGATAAACAAGACTGTCTATCTGGGATGGCCGTGTGGCCTTTGGAAAATGACGACCACAGCCCTGAGCAGGAACGGGGAGGAGGATCCAGCTGGGTCTGGAGGCCAGAAGGAGTGGACAGGTGACGAAAGAGCCCCTCTCCTCCGGGTCTCTGCAACCTCCGGGTCCAAGACGGCCTCTTAGAGCTGAATCCTCACCAGGGCTTGAACTGGGTTCTCCTCTGGGGTCCCTCGTCGGCCATTTCCGAGGTTCTGGCCACTCCCACCCCTCCCCCTCCCTCTGCTGCCCCCCTCGGTCGCGCCACGCGCCCCACGCTGGGCCGAGGGGCCGAGCCGGGCCCCGCCCACGGCCGCTGGCGGCTGCCGCCCCCCGCCTGCGCTCGGCACTGCGCCCTCTGGCTCCCGCAGCCCGGGCGCGGGGGAGAGCGCGCCTACCCGCCTCGCCGCCCGCTGCGGCCTCGGTCCCGCCGGCGCCGCTCGGTGCCCGCCGGCCCCAGCTTCGCCCGCGCCCCCGGCCCAGGGAAGAAGGGCGGGGGGCCCGACTCGGGGCGGGCCTTTCCGATTTCTCACCCAACGGGGACCTCTCTTCCCCACATCACAAACAATTTTTTGAGTCACTTCCTGGCCGGGGGCGGAGTCAGCTGGGCCCCTCCCGGGGCTGGGCCAGCACCGAGCCGCGAAACGCGCCCCCGCCCCCGCCAGCCGCCAGCCGCCAGCCGCCAGCTGCTCCCCGCCCCCGGCCCGAGCCCCGGCCGCGGCCCCGGTCCTGGCCCCAATCGGGGCCCCGCCCCCGGCCCTGCCCCCGGCCGGCCCGCCCCGCCCCGCCCCCTCGCCCGCCGTGGCTGCAAGCCTGCCGGGTCAGCGCTACTCGCTCCTCGGAGTTTTGAGTCGCTCCGCGCAGTTGTTTCTCAGGAATGAGGAACCACTTCATGGAGAGATGGAGGTGAAGAGGGCCTTAAAGGGACGAATCCAGTCCCTTCGGATAACGATATAGAAGACCAGGGAAAGAAAAAGACTGGCCCAGGGTCCCAGGATAGTGACACCCTTGACCCAAGCACTTTCCACCAAAACAGTTAGGGGGAAAACACAAGAACATTCCCTTTCTTCCAACAGTGGAAAAGATACTGCTAAGAGGGCTGCTGACTTGTGAAGGATTTTGAAGAGGGAAGGAGTGAAGAGGAAGGGAATGTCACAGATATGCGCGCGCGCGCGCACGCACACACACACACACACACACACACACACACACACCTGCACTCACAATCTTACACAGAAACCCATGTTCTCCGTGGTCCCAGTTCCAGCCTGCAGCGCTCTCCGGAGGGGGCTGCCCTGGGGTTCTGGTTGCAGCCCTCCTGCCTGGCTGTCTCATTTCTCCTCTCCCTCCCAAAGCCCAACTGCTGTTATTTTGTGCCCGGCCAAGGAGGAGGGAACTGCAGTGACAGCAGGAGTGAGAGGCAGGACAGAGTCGTGGGGCATGCAGACGGATGGAGAGAGACGCCAAGACCAGGTGACCAGGAGTCCCAGAGAGAGCGCTGAGAAGCAGGTTGAGGGGTGGTGAGAGCCTGGGGGAGAGGCAGGAAGAACCAAGGAGAAGAAAGAGAAGGTTTGTGGGTCACAGAGCCGCTCAGCCATGCTGGGAACAAAGCGACCCTGGCCGCCAGGTCCCTCCTTCAGCCTGGGGTTGCCTTTGGCCCTCACACTTCTGGCCCTGAGGGCCGGGTGGGCCCAGGAGGGGACAGAGCCAGTCCTCCTGGAAGGCGAGTGCCTGGTGGTCTGTGAGCCCAGCAGAGCTGCTGCAGGAGGGCCAGGGGGAGCAGCCCTGGGAGAGGCGCCCCCTGGAAGAGTGGCATTTGCTGCAGTCCGCAGCCACCACCACGAGCCCGCAGGGGAGATCAGCAATGGCACCAGCGGAGCCATCTACTTCGACCAGGTAATGACCCTACCCTGCAAAGACCTGGAATCACCGTCCAAACCCACTCTGCTGCTAAGGAAATAGCCCTGCTGTGGGGCCCACTGCCCGTCTGCTTTCCCTTCACTCCCACCATACCTTCCTTCCCTTTCTCATCATTTCTTTTTCAATCTGTCCATTCTTCCTGTTTAGTCTACTTACCACCCCTTCCTTTCCTTACTCACTGCCCCTTCCCCCAATGCCGTGGCTTCTCGGAGCCCCAGGCATCCCCCAGCCCCACTCAGCAGGGTCTGCTTCCCACAGGTCCTGGTGAACGAGGGAGGTGGCTTTGACCGCACCTCTGGCTCCTTCGTGGCCCCTGTGCGGGGTGTCTACAGCTTCCGATTCCATGTGGTGAAGGTGTACAACCGCCAAACTGTCCAGGTGACCTGAACCCTAGGCCCTGTCCCATCCCTGGCTCAAGAGGGGAAGGGAGGAGGGGAGCGCAGGGGACCCCCAGGCAGACCTCCATTAATTAACCTACATCCTGGAGGGCCAGGAGCAAGTGGGGGCAGGGCCTGCTTAGCAGAGACTGTCAAGGAGGCACAGAGTCCAGTGCTGGCCACCTCTCAGCCATCCAGGAGGGCGCACTGAGCCCCAGGTTCCCAGGTTCCAGAGTGTCTCTCTGGGGCTGGAGTAAAGGAGGGAAGTGGGGTTCCTGGGACAAGGGCCAGGGAGAGGTGCTAACTGGATTCCCCTCCCCAGGTGAGCCTGATGCTGAACACATGGCCTGTCGTCTCAGCCTTTGCCAACGATCCAGATGTGACCCGGGAGGCGGCCACCAGCTCTGTGCTGCTGCCTCTGGACCCTGGAGACCGGGTATCTCTGCGCCTGCGTAGAGGGAACCTGCTGGGTGGCTGGAAATATTCAAGCTTTTCTGGCTTCCTTATTTTCCCACTCTGAGGACTCAAGCCTTTCAAGGATGGAAACCTAGCCCCTGACTTTTTTGCCCTCTGCCCTCTGCCCCAGAAGTAGTCTTTAAGGCAGGAGAGAGATGCCCTCTGGCTGCATTTTTATTCCACTTGCTTGCATGGGACCCTGTGCCAGACATCCAAGGTGAGGAGTAGAGCTCTGGCGTCTCAGGACCTGCCCTTCTTACTCCACCCCCACAATTGCGCCCCCCCAGCCTCCCACTGCATCTCCTGCCTGCAGTCCTCGGATCAGGGCAGGGTTTGGCAGGTAGGGAGACCTGTGCTACTTTGCAGACTCTGCTCTTTCTGTCCCCCACCCCGCCACCCCTGCTTCCTGCTTGGTGCTATTTGGGAACAGGTGGTTCAGGTGAGCCTGACAGGCCCCTGCATGGGACCAGATGGGCCAGCCTTAGCATACCCAGCAGGCTCCTTCCTGTGAGGAGTGCCAGCATCACAGGTCTCAGCCACTGCAGTCAGAAGCTGAGCCAGCACTGTGTGGGCCAGGGCAGGAGGAAGGCTCAGCCACTAGCAGAAGTGTAGGGAGGGCGCAGAGAGCCCGCGACTGGTGCAGCAGGAAGGGGGCGTGCACCCAGCCTGAACACAGTACACACTTGCCATGTACACTGGGGCAGCCACAAACGTTGAACCCAGGCATCTATTTGTGGCAGGTCCCAGGTGGACTCTGGCCCTCACCTCTCCACCCAAGACATGGGGTGTGTATGTTTGCTTTGGCTGAGAGCAGGTATACAGAGCTTCTTTTGGCAGCTGGAGATAGAGGTAGGTCACACACAGGCCATGGTAGGTCTCCAGGCATGGAACACATCAGTGACTGTGGCTGCCTCCTAATGTTGCTCTACCTTTATAGTCTGAAGTTCGATCACTCCATGCTCTGACCACCACCTCCTTCCTCCCAGCTCTCTCACTGACCTTCACTGTACCTAGTTCACACATCCCACAACCTTCCTTCTTTCTCCCGATTTATGGCATCTTATCCTCCTTCTCAGACTTCCTGTTACCTTGGGTTCCATGGTGCATCTCTTCAGCCACTCTCCTGCCAGTATTATAAACTTTGTCTCACCTCTCTGTCCCATTGGCCCAGCATGGATGACCCTATCATTAAAGTAATTAAAGAATGATGGTCGGTGAGATGCTATAGGATCGCTAAAGAGAGAAGATGCTGTTACAGCTAGGTTCAGGGATTACAGGATACAAGAAGGTATGTCGTAGAGACAATAAATGTAAAATTGTATGTTAGAGTCAAATAAAAAAGGATTTGGTAGTGCTTGAGTTAAATAGGAAATACCAATGTGAAGTTGTGGTTTTCCAAAAGAAATTACTTTTTCAAACTTTATCACTAAAGTAGCGTGAAACATCAGGGCAAAATCTGACGTGCATTCTTAGCACCTGGATCTTTGCCTCAAATATTATTCACCTTTAAAGGGATTCAGGCTCCCTCAGAGAATAGTTCCATGTCATGAATAACTCTAGGCCTTGAACCTATTGGTGAAGACGAAAAGCAAAGATTTTTTTTTTTTTAATGTATAGAGTAGATCTATGAAGGCAAAGGAGCCAATTTTAATAGGCTTCCACAAATTGACCTTTGTGGAATTTGTGACAATTTGATAATCAAAAGGAAAATAATATAGTTAATTGGAACAAGGTGAATTTTTAAAATCCACAACTCTGTTGTGATTTTCAAAAAGAAAAAAGCAACTATACAAGGTGCAAAAAATGTAGTTAATATACTGAGTGAAGAAGTATGACCATAATAGGATATTTTTAGTTAATTTTGATAAGTAGAAGAGTATAAATATAGCAGATATTATATTTACTCATAAGGCACATTTATTTTTCTTATCTGCATAAGTAGGGATGGGTGGATCAAGAGAGCTCTGAGTAATTCCAGAAAAAATTGGAACTGCACCAAAAATGAAAGAGATTGATTGGCACCATCTGGTCATATATTACAACTAGGAAGGAAGAAATTCCAGCAGTGTGTTACATGATGATGAATTAGTCAAACATCCAAAAGATAACTGCTCACTGCTCAAACATGATCCTTCATTTCTTGGGAAAGAAAGCCTCTATACTACCCTACTAATTATAATCAGATTACAGTAACAATAAAACCCAAAATAATACTGGCTTAAACAAAATGGTAGATTATTTCTGTCTCACATAGGAGAACCTGCAAATAAAGAGTCCCGGAGTGGATGGCAGTTTTATGATCATCACAGCCCAATTTCCTTTCTTGCTGTTCCACCTTTAGCATATCACCTTCTGACCCAAGATGGCTCTTTGATCTCCAGTCATTACATCAGCCTTACAGTCCCCAGGAAGGAGGAAGGAAGGACACACCCATTTCCTTTAAAAGAAGCTTTCTGAGAGGTACATCCAAAAATTCTGATTGCATCTCATTGGCTAGAATTTTGTCATATATATCCACATTGGGTAGGGGTGGAAAGGCTAGAAAATGAGTCCTTATTCCAGGCAGCCATGTCCAGCTAAATGTCAGGAGTTATATAATAAGAAAAAAGGGGAGATTGGATATTGGGAAAACAACAATATTGGAGGTATTGGGGGAGTTTGTAAAAATGTAAATGAGCTAAATAAATTTTTAAATGATGTCAGTAAAGTTATTGTATTAGTTTTCTATTGCCCTGTAACAACTACCACAAAGTTAGTGTCTTAACACACTTTGACTGATTTATTATCTCACCGTTTCTATAGGTCAGAAGTCCAGCAAAGCATGACTGGATTCTCTGCTCGGGATTTCATTAGGTCATGTAGGCAGGGCTGCCATCTTTACTGAACTGAAAGAATCCATTCCCAAGCTCATTTAGAATTCAGTTCCTCATAGTTGTAGGATTTAGTTTCCTACCCATCAATCTTTGGGCCAACAAGGTCAGGCCAGGTACTTCTCACAGTACTTCTCTGACCTACCCTTAGGTTATGTCTCTGACTTTAAAAATTCTCTAACTTTAATGGCTCATATGATTAGGTTGGGCCCACACAGATAATCCAGGAAATCTCTCTAAGACCTTTAACTTTAATTACATAGAAAATGTCCCTTTACCATTAAACACAGGAGGTTTGGGTGTGGACATCTTTGGGACATTTGCATGTTATAATCATTACACTTAAAGATGAAATAATTTAAAGAGAAAGTATCCAGTTACATTACACTAATTTGTGGGAAAAGTGTGGACTTGAAAAGTTCCAGTGATGTATAAGATAAACACTGGCTCATATTTTCATCATCTTAGAAGGTCAAGTAATTCCCAAGTCCCAACCAAGAATTCATAATTAATGATAATAATTAATAATTTGATTAACAATTCAAAACATCATCTCACTGAGATAATATTCTTCTATTGGATATCTAAATTCAATAATTGGTCTGAATTGAGATAATGTCCTCTTGGGTTTACAAACCCAGTTTTATAATGAGTGTAAGTGTAAAAAAGTTTATAATCCTTATACATGTGCTTTACCAAAATGTTTGAAGCGTGTAGAGAAGCTGACATATTATAATGATGATTCTATTGAAATGTGTAGGAAGATTTAAATTTGAGGTTAATGTTTAGATAATTTGATTTGCAAAATGTATAGATTTTGACTTGGTTATATAAATAGTGTTTAAATATATAGACAATTTTTGCATAAGTAGTTTTGTGAAGTAAATAAATTAGACAACAAATAAAGCACAGATGGTGGCTAGTGTTCCTCTTCAGGCACAAAAATCTCCTAGGACTTTAAGGAACCTAAGAATAGAATCCAACTGTCCACCTTCTCTACACCCACGCCCTGGCAGCTGATTGCTACAAAGAAGTCCTGCTGAAGGATATGCTGTGGTTCTAAATCCATGGTCTCTAGCTGCCCCTGGTCCTCTGTCCTCCCAGCAGTTCTTCTGTGGTTTTCTTTGCCAGCTTCTTTTCTCATCCTCCCCAGAATCCAGCTGAAGACTTCTGTTCTGTCCTTAAACCTCTTACTCCTCCAACTCTGCCCCCACCTCCCGCAGCAGACTCTTCACTCTGCTTCACTGAGAAAGCAGAAACCCCAGGAGAGACCCTCCCACCAGCATATCCAGAAACTCACCTTCCTCATCTCTCCTTCCTATCTGGCTCAGTAGAAGTCGTGTCCTTCTCTCCATCAAGGCGCTATCTCCATCCACCAGTCGTGGATTCCGTTTCCTGCAAACATAGCCTTTTCTTTTCCTCTCCTCCCTCCTGTAGGTTCGATGTCTCCCTCCCCTCTCTTCCTCCTTCTGTTTAGCTGTTAAATAGACTCAAATCTCTTAAATCTAAAACAGAAAGAGATGGATGTGGAAACAGTGGTAGACGTGTAGTTACCCTCAGCCTTATATGCTAGTGAGCGTCACCTCTCCTCCCCTTTAGAGCCAGATATCTATGCGCACAGGTTGCTCACCCCTTAAGTCAACTGTGGCCTCTGCTGCTCTATCTGAACTGCCCTCAGCTGGTCACTCAGGCCTCCCACGTCACTAATGTCACTATCGTCTAGTCCTCTGTCGCTCAGGCTCTCCCTAACATTTGACCCTGTTGGCCACCCGCTCCTTCTAGAAGCACTCCCCTGCCCCCACTTCCCTGACTGCACACGCTCTGGGCTGTCCCTCCAACTCTCTTGAGGCCTTTTTCAGGCTCCTCTACCCCGGCCCATCTCCTAAATGTCAGTTTCTCTCGAGGTTCTGTCTTAGAATTCCTTTTGTCCTGACACAATCTCAAAAGCACGAGTCTCCATCTGACTCTTTGTGGAACTTCCACATTTTTTTAATCTACGGAACCTCCCTCCTAAATCTCAGACTTGTACATTGCCTATCCCACCTTAAAGTAAACCTGCTAAAATTAGTCTTTCATCCCTAAATCTGTTTCCTCCTTTATTCTCTGTGTCCAAAAATAGACCATCCCTGTTGCCCCAAGGAAATACCAGCCACAATCTTTCCTCCCTCTCCCACAACCCCCATCCAGTCCCTCACCTCCATCAGTTGCATCCATTGTTTCCCACCCATCCTGGCTCAAACTACTGAAATCGCAGATAGAGTTCTAGGAAAGCTTCCTAACTGGCCCCTTGGCCTTCAGTGAGTCCATTCTTCACACTGGGGTTGCCATAGTGATCTAGTTAAAAGAACTTCACTGCCTTAAAGACCTTTAGGGGATTGTGGGGGGAGAGGGTCTAGGATCAAATCCATATTCCTTAATGAGATTTTTTTAGGTCCTTTGCAATCCAGATACTGCAATCTCCTTTGATTCATTTTTCGCCATCTATAGGAATGTAGAAACTTACAAAATAGCACCATTTATTAAGCTGAGGGAAAATGGCACCCCTTATGTGTTGGGGGACATGCAGCTGGTACATTAAGGATATGCAGATTATGATCTGCTAAATGAGGAGGCACAAGCCACTACATAGGATCAGCAAGTAACTCCCTCAGTTGCCCAGCTGGGGAAGTAAAAACCGGCAGTCATTTTGATTGAAGGTATAGTACAATCCACAAAGGAAGTAAAATTGAAAGACTTATTACTTACAGATCCCAGAAACCAGGACCAGGGAAAGGGAGGCGATGAGCAAGGGGAAGGGCAGTGCTCTGACCCAGTTCACATGTGAACAGGCTAGCAAGAGCGTATTATATAAAAGGTAGTTGGGGTGCAGGTCACTAACTTTACACAGGTTCAACTCGAAACGGTCATTTTCCAAGGTACCCCAGGAAAAGCAAGTGGTAATTTGGGACAGGAATCCTAAACTCAAGTCCTTATCCAAATGTCCAGACACTGGGTCATTATACTGTAAAATGCCTAAACAGCAACTCAAAATAGCTTTTTTCTCATTATGGCTCAGAAATCAAGGGCATGGCATTTGAGTCAAAATTGATCAGGGCCAAGAGAATTGTTCTTGGACCCAACTAAGTAGACCAGCTGTTTTAGTTTGTAAATTGTCTTAATCTGGACCAAACTGAAATGGAGAAATCTTAATATACATTATACTAATGTATATTAATAGAATACATTAACAAAAGACGGAGAGGCCATAGATTAGTGGGGAGAAAGTAACTCTAGCAACAAAATGAATATACTTGTGTGACAAACAGTGAACATGGTGGTGAAGGTGGTGGGCATTGGAGCCTCTCACTTAATAGCTGCACATGACCTTCAGCAAATTATTCAACTTCCCTTTGCCTTATTATCTTCCTCTACAAAACAGAGGAAACATTGTATCTATCCCACAGGATTGGAAAGCACTGACCAAGTATCTAATACATGTAAGTTACTGTTACCATACGAACTAAGAAACAAGTCAAAACTAATGCATGTCCCAAGGATTCTTGAACAATCTTTTTACAGTGGGTAGGATTTTTGTATTGTTTTATTGTTGCCATTTACCTGCTATAATGCTTCTTTCTTTCAGATGTGTTCACTTCTACCCAGAAACACAAGGATATCATAAAGAGTCCCTAGGAAAACATGATATAGCAAGGCTTAGGGGCTGCCCATCTCACCAGATAGTTATGTATTTAAAAAAAACTTTTTTTGGAGTTTAGTTGATTTACAGTGTTATGTTAGTAATTTAAGTACTTTTTAGTGTGATACAGTATAGAATGTTCTCTATATTTTGTTTATGTCTGGGACTGTCTGATGACTTTGTAATTTCTGTGGTTGAGACTTGGGAAACTCAGCTGCCAGTGCCCAAAACGAGAAAAGGAAATTATGATAGTATAAAGGAGAGAAGCGGTGACTAGTGGTCTGCAGTGTCCACAGTGGTCAACTGTGGAACCATCTTCTTTATTTGCCCCTCTAAAAATAGGGGGAATCTCAAATCAGATTCTTGTAAATTGTTCAACAGTGAAGAAGAGAAATCTCACCAACAGGAAGCTCATAAGCCAATGTGTGTAAAATAGGAGTATTACTTAAAGTTTTCTTGAATAGAAAGTAGTGATTTGGCCAAGCCCCTTCTGGATCAACTTCCTCTTAGGAGTTATGAACCTTTCTCTTGCTGCCCCGTCCTAAGAGCACATGCGTTATTTTCAGTGAAGGGGGTCGGGGAAGACATGACGCCTCTGGATCATGTGTGAGCGGAGGCTTCAGGCTCCTGTGCTGTGGGCTCCTACACCATGCTACTTCCCTTACCACTCTGCACTGTATTTGCTTGTTGAAATGCCTCCCTGACCTGACAGGGGGCCCCAAAGGGGCAGAGACCATGCCACTCCCATTACCTCCACTCACTCCACACTAGACAGGGCCTGGCACACAGTAGATGCTTTATAAATACCACATGAGCCGAGGAGTTCTCAGGAAGGATTCCTTCCTGCCCCTCGATCCCCCCACCAGTGCTGAGTGGACAAGTGAGAAAAGCAGCAAGAAGCAGACACCTGAAGTGTGGAAGCTTGGCCAGGGTTAGGAAGGTCTCTGAGCCTGAGGGGCAATAACAGCCAGTGTTCTAGGACAGGAAGAAGAGAAATATGAGCTGTGTGATTGCCTTTGTCTGTTGTGGCTGCTATAACAAAAACAACAGAAATTCAGTTTTCTCAGCTCTGGAAGCTGGACGTTCAAGATCAAGGGGCTGGCAAATCAGGTGTCTAATAAAGAGCCCACTTCCTCACTTGCAGATGACCATCTGCTCTTTGTATCCTCAAGTGGTGGAGAGAGGAGCTCCAATTTCTCTCTCTTCTTAAAAGAACACTCATCTCATCTTGGAGGCTCCACCCTTGTTATCTTATCTAAACCTTATTACCTCCTCAAAGCCCCACACCCTAATGCCATCCCACTAAGGGTTGAGATTTCAACTTACAAATCTGAGGGGACACAAACACCCAGTCCATCCCAGTGATTAAGGCTTACTCCATACCCCGCACCACAGGAGCCAATCTTTGCATGGATTATTTCATAAGATCCTTGCACCATCCGTAATTTAGGAATTGTTAGCCTGCAATAGACAGATGGGGAGACCAAGACTTCAGGAGAAGACCACATAGGTCGCAGCCATAGAGTCAGTATTCAAACCTAGTTCTACTGTGTTTCTGACACAGCCAAGTTGGTTCAGCATGGATGCCATTCTTACACCAGCCTTCATTCATCTTCATTCCCACCTGCTCAGTTGTGTCCGACTCTTTGTGACCCTGTGGACTGTAGCCTGCTAGGCTCCTCTGTCTGTGGAATTTTCCAGGCAAGAACACTGGAGTGGGTTGCCATTTCCTTCTCCAGAGGATCTTCTCCACCCAGGTCTCCTGCACTGCAAGTGGATTCTTTACCATCTGAGCCACCAGGAAGCCCATAATTGAGTCTAAAGTTAAAACAAACAAAAAATCTGGACATGAGCTCCATTTTGATCCCTTTATTGACAAATCAAATGGAAAAAAAAAAAGGTCACAAACAGGTATAATATCATAAATGTGATTAACAGGGGAATGGGTACAGCACTGGGGAGGGAGAATGAGGTTGAACAGACCATCAGAGGGAGGATGAGGAAGGGAAGAAGAGGGGGACATGCAGGGGGAGGAGCAGGGGGAGAGAGGTATCAGCTAAAAACCCCACGGCTCACCTTTCAGTGTCTCAGCTGTCACCCAATCATTCTTTCCTGGACAGAATTGACAGCTAGAAACGGTTTAAGGGCAACACCTAAGTAGTTTGTCTACAAGATT
Organism: Odocoileus virginianus; assembly: GCF_023699985.2. Classification (NCBI taxonomy): domain Eukaryota; kingdom Metazoa; phylum Chordata; class Mammalia; order Artiodactyla; family Cervidae; genus Odocoileus; species Odocoileus virginianus. Next base: position 13,802,134 of record NC_069679.1, read on the forward strand.
TGGGAGATGGGGAGTTGGAGGGAAGATGGGTACAGGATTTTAAGAGCTTCTCTCACTTGAACCCCCACCTACAGTGAACAGCGAACTAAGAAGCTTAATCCTGGTCCCAGCTCAGCCACCAACTCTGTTTGACTTTGGGCAAGTCACTTCCCCTTTCTGGGCCTCTTTCTTTGGCTGTAAAACAAGCAAATTGGACTTGATGGCAAGTACTACTCTGGCTCTAGCAATATCAAGTGTTTTGGCAACATGAGCTAGGCAAGGAGACCGGCTCAGCTTTGGAGAAATGAAACTGCACAGAGGCTCAGCCAGAGTGACAGCGCTGGCCCCCACCTCGAACCCTCTCTGTTGGCGACAGCAGCAATTCAGAGGGTGAGTGAAGGCACACACACCTGTGGGAGACGCACTCTCCCAGTGAGCGATCTCTGCAAAGAGTGGCTGGGGGGAGCCAGGATTGTCTCTACACAGAAGGCAAATCCAGGGGACTGGGGCGGGATGGGAGAACCCAGACAAAGCAGCCATACTCTGTAGGGTCCGGGAATGCAGCGCACAGGGGTGGTGGGAGGAGGGGGCTGTGGGTTTCGGGGTGGGGCTGGAATGAAGAGCCACGCCAGCACCACTCTGTGCCAGACTGCTCATTTCAGTGACCCCCCAGCAACCCAAAACAGAGGCCTGGGCCCCTTGGTCTAGTCAAAGCAGCTCTTCAGGTAGAGATGCCACACTTGGCATCGAGATCCTTGACTCCTGTAGGGTCCACGTCCTTAAACCCAGGGTCAGGGAGCGTCTCCATTGGCTGGAGTCAAATGAGGTAGGCTGACTCTCTCCCCCTTGCCCTTCCGGAGCCGACGGGCAGGACAAGCCCACCTGGCTGGCATCCTCCCACCTAGCCTCCCCTGAGGCTCTAAGCCTCGGGGCCCAGGACTCCCAGTCCTTCCCTGATCGATGGGCAGGCCTAGCCTGGCCTGAGAAGGCGGTCCATGAGCCCGAGGATGGGCGCCTCTCCTTAGACTGCATGGATTTGTCTCAGCTGTTACGGCTTCAAGGGCAAAGGTTCCCCAAATGGACAGACGGGGGAGGAGCCCGTATCCGGGGTTTCTGTTTGACAGGGAATGTGGTTTCAATTCTGAGGTCCAGAGCCACACCATTTCATGGTAAGGACAGCCAGGAATAAGATTCCGGGCTGTGCGTGTATGTGTGTGTACATTCTCACTTGGGGAGAGACATTGAACCCGGCCTACCTCGGGAAAGGAACTCTCTGCTCCCCAGGGTAGACCTGCCAGAGGCCCACATCTGAGAGCCTTCAGCAGATTCTCCCAGTACCCCATACTGGGGAGATGTTTCATAGGGATGCTGGTCCCCAGTTCAAGGCAGTTCAGCAAAGCTTTGTGAAGTAACTTCTCTATAAAAGGCACAGTGAAGAGTCCCGGGGGTAGGGGTGGGGAGGCTGTGAGAGCGTGCCTGGGGGCAGGGGGAGACCTAGCAGCAGCAGCCCAGGGCCCTGGGAGGGGGCTCCCCCACTGCTCCAGCTCACTGCTCCAAGACCTTGAAGGACAGCGGAGTGACGCTCTTGGCAAAGGGCTTCATCAGACTGCTAGGATAGATGCAGCCAAGTTTCTCTGGGGTGGGAAAGCCCCAGACCCTGTAGAAGGACGGGCTGAGCCGGTCTCCGACATAGAAGGGGCCCACCCACTTGGCACTGCTGCCATTCCTGGGGAGAGACAGCACGAGGACCTGGTCCCCCACGTTCCACTCCCTCTCCTGCCTCTCGCGCCTGAAACGCCTGTTCTCTGCCTTTTCGCTGGTCTTCTCGGCCGCCCTCCAGTGGAGCTCCAGCAGCTCCCTCGTGAGCTGTAGCAGGAATAAATCCATCTTGAGCCCTTCGATGTTCGCACTGCTCATCTCCCACCACAGGGGCTCCGTCAGCCTCTCCTCGGCCCCTGTCAGGATGTGGAAGGGCGAGGCCTGGCTGGAGGAGGCCCTGAAGGCCAGGTGCAGCAAGGGCAGGCAAGCCGCCCACTTCTTGCCATGCAAGAAGATGAACTCCTTGAGGGCCCTCTTGAATTCCCAGTAGGCCCCGGAGCTCGTCAGGCAGGGGAACTGGAGGTCCCTGCTCGGGGAGGCCACATGAACTCCCAGGGCCAGCCCACAGCTCACCAGGACGTGGCGGGCAAACTGGGGGCCCTGGGCAGCCTCCAGCCTCACGGGAATGCCCCACCTGGCGAACACATGCTGAAGCAGCAGCTGGGCCACAGCCGTGTGCGTGTAAGGCTTCAGCGGGAATGCCTCCACCCACCGGGTGTTGGGGTCAGCCACGATCAGCACGTGTTTGTGGCCCTCCTCGCTGACGGTGACCGGGCCCACCACCTCAATCTGCAGGTTGGACCAGGGGGCGGTGGACCTGAGGGGCCACAGAGACTCAATGACCTTCACCTCACTGCCTAGGAGACTCCGGGGGATGCAGAACAAGCAGCTCCTGCAGTAATGTCGCACGTGCTCCTGCATCCCTGGCCACCACCCCAGCAACCGCAGCTTCCTATAGGTCTCCTCGGGCCTCTGGTGGGCCCCCATGGGGCCATCATGCACAGAGAAAATCAGGTCCCTCCGGAGCTGCCTCGGGACCACCCAGACCCTGGGCCTCTTGTCTCCCTTGAACATAAGCAGGCCACTCTCCTTGTCGAGGCTGAGGGAGCTAAAGGCAGAACTGAAGGGTGAGGAGTTAGATACCTTCTGCCCGGCCTGCAGCTTGGCCATGATATCGGCCAGGGTGCTGTCACTCCGCTGCAACGCCAGCAAGTCGGGCCGCTTGCACAGGGTACGGGGAGTCACTACGGGGGCCGGCACGTCGTTTGGCAAATTCCAACACTGATCGCCCCCCTGGGCACCCTCCTTGGCTAGGGTGTCCACCGTCACAGCAAATAGAGAGCCCCGATAGGAGGTTCGATAGATGAACGGGAGGGATGAGAGGCCAGAGGTGAGGTCTATGATGTAGGAGAGCAGGCTTGGGTGAGGTAGTGGGGTCCCGTCAGAGGAGAGGAAGCCCCGAGCCCTCCAAAGGGGCAGGAGCTCCCAGAGGAGGCTAAAGATCCAGTTGCAGTGCGTGAGGAAAACCACGGGCATGTGGGACTGGCCAAAACGCTCCAGGCCACAGGCCACGGCCGCCAGGTGGGCATAGGTCGGGGTGTAAGGGGAGCAAGAGAAGGAGAGGGAGACAGGGGGGCTGGTGGGAGACAGCACATAGAGACCGAAGCCAGCACACCACTCATCCTCCCGATAAAAGCAGTACCCCGACATGTGGATGCAGACAAAAGTGGACAGGTCGGAAAAAGGAGGCAGAACCTGGAAAAATCGAGGCATGGAAGCCGTGGGAGTCAGCAGCCGGTTTTTCCCCAGCAGGCCCTGGAGAAGGGTCAGTTCCAGCGCTCTCTTGCCCTTGTCCTGTACCAAGAGGGCCCATCTGATCAACCACGCTTTGGCAACCCTGCGGCCGTCCCACGCCTCAGGGTCCACAGAGGTCCGAGAAGCGTAGAAAAGGTCCAGGACCACGGGGGTCTCCCCAATGTAGCGGGAGAAATGCTTGAGGGCCCAGGCCACGGCGTAGGGGCTGTCTCCCCCCGACTGCGGGCCCTCGCTGTCCTCGTCGGGGAGGAGGGGCTTCGAGGTGTAGGCTACAGGGTGCTTCCTCCCCGAGTGCTCCTGGTACACAACGGCCGTCAGGGCCACTTGGCTCACCGTCACCTCCAGGTGGAAGGGCAGCTGGGGGTTGGGGACGGACAGGCAGAGAGCGGACACCAGGGCTCGCTTCAGGGCCAGGAAGGCCTTCTCGTGCTCCAGCTCCCATCGCCAGTCCGGCTTCTGCTTGAGGAGGCTGTGCAAGGGCGCCACGAGGGCTTCATAGTCGGGGATGACGTCCCGGTGGGAGTCTGTGAACCCCATAAAGAAGGAGAGGGCGGTGAAGTTGCTGGGGATGGTCAGCTGGGCCAGCTGGGCAAGAACCTGCTGGCAGGGAGCCTTTCCATCCCAGGGGATGCCCAGCGAGGGAGAGGCCACCGCCGGCTGGAGATCAATGTCCAGGGCCTCGTCCTGGGGGTCGTGGAGGCTGAGGCACCTGAGGATTTCCTCTGAGAGGGAAGGGCACTCAGCCCCGAACACGGACATCAGCGAAGAGTCCAGGTCCTCCTCTTCCTCCTCAGCCAGCTTCTGCATCTCCTGCTCCTCTCTCTGCTCCTCGTCCTGTCTCTCATCCTCCTCCTCCTCCTCTTCCTCCTCCTCCCTGACTTCTTCCACATTCTGCAGACTCTCTGGGGGGCCAGACTCTCTCGTGTCATCCCTCAGCTCAGAGATGCTGGCCGAGCTGGGAGGAAGGGTCTTCCACACCTTCAGGAAGTTGCCAATGTCAGTGTCCAACCTACACCGAAACAGCAGGGCAGAAGGGTCTGTTGGAGGAGGTGGGGGCCAGCCTGCCTGAGAGGCCATCTGTGGTGAAACTAAATGGCTGAGTGCCCCTGCGGCCAGGTCAGCCTCCCACACAGCATGACCTGTCCACAGATACTCCCTCCAGCCCCAGCATCCACTAAACCACAATGTCAGATATTCATCTGGGCTTTGAAGGCTTATTTAATCAAAACTTCATTGACAAAGTGACATTTCCAAGCAGTTTTAAGCCAATGGTTTGATAAGAATTAGATGACTGGTCCTTCCAACCAGACTCTAGGGTGAGCAAGCCAGGGGAGCTCAAGAGAGGGAAGGAGGCCTGACAAGGGGCTTAGGCGGGCACAGCACACAGACCTTGGCCACAGCACTTTTCTTCAAAATGGGGAACAGGACTGGGGGACCTGACCCAGGAAGCAGTGCCTCGCCCAGAAGGTGCTGACCACAGTCCCCTGCTGGACCCAGGGAACTGGGAGGCTCAGAGTGGGCGGAAGCCAGAGGAACTGAGTTACTACAAATCAATTCTGCTGGCACCAGCACAGTGAACTGGGGGAAGTACTTGAGTCTCAGATTCCTTGTCTGTAAAACAAGGATGGTGATCACATGTGTCTAACTCAAGCTGTGAGGGTCAAAGGGGGAAAGACACGTGGAAAAAATTCCTCTTGATATATACTCCAGACACAGCTCCCCCTGCATGCAACGAAAGAAGAACAAGGTGGTTCACCGCAGCACGGGTGCCCACAGCATAACACGGAAACTGTCAAATGGCCTCCCATCAGACACCCCGTAAACCTGTCGGGCACTCATGCAACGGAATAGAGAATGGACGTTAAAGCCAGCCACATGAACTAACATGGTGCGCACCTGGGAAAAACAATCAAAAATGGGGACAGATGCCAGCTGGGGAAGGATACATACAGTACTAAAGCATGCGTGCAAGATTGTGAAACTGTAAAACCATACTGTAATTAGTTTATGGATGCGCAGGGGTGGGTGGAAGTACAAAGAACCTGAAAAAGTCAAATCGCTCTGCTCAGTATTAAGCACTAAACAAATGTTGGCTAGCACCACGGGGAAGCTTCCGGTCAGTCCCAGGAGGAGCTGGGAGGTGGCAGGGGGCTGGGGAGGTCCAGCCCATTACCTGTTTGGCTTCTTCAGAAACTCATCCAGGGTGGGGCCATCACGGCCCAGGGGGTCATCGGGCACCATGAAGAGATTCCCCGCAAAGGTGAAGGGCAGCAGGCTAGGCCCGGGACAGAGGAAGAAAGGTCACTACGGAGCCGTTGACCCCCCCACACCCTGTTGCCAGCTGGCATCTCCACAAGAACTGAGACCAATATATCCTCCCAGCAGGTGCTGGTGAGCACTGCTCCAAGGCCCCTCTCCCTGCCTCCAACCCCCTTGCCAGGGGCTATCTGGCACCCACGGGGAAGGAACAGCCCAATCCCATGGAAGCCACCTCACCGGTCTTTGACCATCAGTTTCTTAGAATTATTCATCAGGACGTGGAGCTGCTCATTGGTGACGATGATGCCATCTGTCTCTTCTGCCAGCTTGATCATGAACCTGCGGGGAGAGGGGGAGTTGCTGTGGACCCAGTACCCAGCCTCTCACCTCCCCAGTCCTCTGAGAAACTAAATTTGTAGCTTCCTGTTGAGAAGTGTAGGACAAAAACACTGCCCTTGACAGTCAGGGAGCCAGGGCCTGAGAGCTCACCCTCGTCTATGCAGCTAGCTGGAGGGCCACGAGCCCCCGGAAAGGCAACCTGAGATGCACATCCCCCAACTGTCTATGCAAATAAAGACCCCTATTTTACACCTAAGCATTCACATACACATGCTTAGACACACACACAGAAACCCACACCTTGTCCACATCCACACGTACCTCTTTATTGCTTCGGTTTCCATACCTGTCGGTCAAACATAAGGTACCTACCCTCGATTGCTGTGAGAATTAAACTGAATGAGACAATCCACTTAAGTGTCTAGCTCAGTGCCTGCTACACAGCAGACATTAATACCCAACACTCCATGATTATTCTTCACCAATTGACAACATTCATGTACATGCCAAGACACACTTATATACATATGTATGCATCTACACACATGTAAAAATACCTACCTGAGTAAACAAATCCATTTTTCCAAGGATCACTTCTTGAAAGAGGGCTGTGACCAGGAAAGAAAGCAAAGGCTACCTACTTCTCAGCATTTGCCGCAGCGAGCCATTCTGGCAACCCCGACCATGCAATTCCAAAAGTGCCCAGCAGAGGGCCCTTCTGCAGAAAAGCCGCGCGTGCTAAGTCGCCTGTCTTGTCTGATACTGTGCAACCCTATGGACTGGGGCCAGCCAGGCTCCTCTGTCCAGGGGATCTCCCAGGCAATAATACTGGAGTGGATTGCCATGCTCTCCTCCAGGGGATCTTCCCGACCCAGGGATCAAACCCGTGTCTCTTAAGTCTCCTGCGTTGGCAGGCAGGTTCTTTACCACTAGCGCCACCTGGGAAGCCCCACAGAAAAGCCGTCTTCCCTCAAACCCAGGCCTGAATTAAAAGGCACTTAAAGACCTTATGCAGGGGACCAGTCATTGAAGGAAGGATGCTTGAACTGGCCCACCCAAACCTGAAGGCTGAGTGGATATCATGTCTTAGGGAGGAACAGAACTTCTCCCTGCCCTGCATGGGAGATGTCTAAGTGAAGCCAAGACCTGTGCCTGCTGGGCATCAACTCCAGCCCAGGGCCAGTGAGCTGGGAAGGCCTTCTTTGCCCCCAACAGAGGCAGCATCACAGGCTCCCCTGTGCACACTGGACGTGCAGTCACAATGAGTGTGCGCCGAGGACTGACAAATAGGGAGTCATTCGGCCTTTAGCTAGGAGGCAGGGGCAGTCTGACTCCATTTTCAGAGCCAAGCTCCAGCCACACACACACCTCCTCCCAGAGCCAGGGTGGTGGGAGGAAAAGACTGCAGCAATTCCTTGAGAAAACCTGAGCTTCAACCCAAACTGGCACCTGAATCAGCTGCTAGGGGAAGCAGCTTGCTTGAAGCACCAGGAGTCACTTAGGCTAGTCCCATCCAAAGACAGTTGAGGGTTTTAGCCCATAGTTTATGGGGGAGGAAAGCCTATTAACTCAGAGAAATGGGATTGCTGAGTCCCAAATTCAGGAACACTGCCTGGATTTGAATAGAACCACCTTGGAGCCATTTCCTCTCTGTGTTCCTCCCCTCTGCCTACAGAGGGCCGGTGCACCACACTTCCCTCTCTCACATGACCCTCTGACATGTTTGCCTCCATCTCCCCAGAGCAGATGAAGCAAGACTCTACCTCCACATCAGTGCAGCCCAAGCCCGGGGCCCCGCAAGAGAAGGCCTGCAAAGCCACACACCTGTAGTCGTAGGTGGTGATCTTCTTGCCGTTCTCGAGCTGGGAGGGGGTGATTGAAAGCATCTTGAGGGAGTGTAGCTTTGTCAGAAAGTGGCTCTCTGGAGATGAAAGGCAGAAGACAGCAATGGTCAGAGGAAGTGCTAAGAGGAAAAGGCTATGATGGGAACGGAAAGGCAAGGAGAAGGAAGGCGTGCTGACACTGGAGGGGCTGGGGGGCAGGGGACAGCTCACCTCTCACCCTCCGATTCTTCTTCAGCTGCCAGGTGGGTATAAACACGGTGACCTCTCGGTGTCCCCGGTTCCAGAAATACTGCACCGCCATGGCAATGCCCCGGCAGGAGAAGAAGTGCTGGAGACCGTGCCTGGAGGTGGGGTTAGGGGTCAGGGGTACCACTGAGGGAGCAATTTTCTGCCCTAGGAATGGCCCGGCCTCTCCACTCCTCCTTCAGAGCCAGCCTGGGACAGCACAGGGCATCAGAAATGCCAAGGCACCAGCATCAGCACCAATAGCGCCCTCCCCCTTCCCTCCCTCATCAAACAGAGAGCACCTACTGGGTCCACTCACCTGCTCGTGTGTGTGTGTGTGTGTGTATGTGTGTGTGTGTGTGTGTGTGTGTGTAGGGGCCTCCAGGGCAAAAGGAAGAGGGCAACCTCTACAACCAAAGAGCTCAGTTTAGGGCTGGAAGCAAACAAACATTTGCTGACCACGACCGTGTGCTGGCAATGTTCTCAGCACAGATAATAACTATTCTATGACGTGGGCAAATGAAGACACCTTGCATGTATTTATGCTGACATATATATACAGCAGGAAGTGCTGTGCAGGGAGCTGGTCTCTACAGGTTGGCACGGTTAGGAGAATCTTCACGGAGATCAGTGCTGGGCCTTCAGGGTTGGGCTGAACACTTGAAAACTAGGGTTTACAGGCCCCCTGCTATGTGAGTGAGGCAGGCTGAAAGGGAAAGATTGTGGGCCTGGGCAGATCTGAACCCAAAGGCCGGCGGGGTCCCTTACTGGCTCTGGGAGCTTGGGCAAGATCCATCACTTCTCTGAGCCTGTTTCTGCCTCTATCAAGGAAGGACAACAGAAATTCGCCTTGGAAGGCTGCTATTGTGATTCCGCAAGCACCACCCAGCATGCAGTAGCTGCTCAACATGTGCCTTTCCCTCCCCTCTTTCCCCCACTTGAACCCCATGTCACCCATATATAGAGATCAAGAAAGGAAGCCCGCAGTCTATCACCCCAGGTATGCCTTGCCTGAGCTCCCCGGCAGTCCCAGTCCACCCCAGGCCCATGCCTACTCACACCATGGCCACGCTACTGCCGTCAATGACCACCCGCCGCAACTCCGGGTTCCCGGGTTCTTCTGACAGGTCCAGCTCGAAGGGTGTATTCAGGGCCTCGTGGTACCTCTGGAAGCTGGTCACTGTGTTGCTGGCCTGTGGGTGGCGAGTCGGCTGCCTTGGGGTCCCCTCCCAAGTCCCCAGGAGTCCCTCCACCTGAGGCTGGCGCTTGCCACTGGGAGTCGAAGTGCCACTGCATGGTGGCCCCTGACTTCCAGCCTGCCCCTGGCCCTTCAGGAAGGAAGTGCTGCCCCGGGACGGAGGCTGGCCCTCACTGATGGGTTTGCCTGCATCCAGGGTAGACCCTGGACCTGTGGGCACCTTCTGAGCTGCTGACGTTTTCGGAGTTCTGGAAGTTTGGGGGGCGGCCGGGGCTTTGGGAGCTGTAGGTCCGGTTTTAGGGGCAGGCCCAGACTGGGCTCTGGATGTCTGGGGACCTGCAGGCGATGTTTTTGCTGCCTGCCTTTTCTGGGCTGTGGGAGTGTGGGGAGCCGCAGGCGCTGGTTCACCCACAGCTGCCTTTTGTGCTGTGGGCCCCACTTGGGCTGCTGGCTTTGTTGGAGCTGAAGGCACTTTGGAGGCTGCACGTTCCTCAGGGACAGCCGCCGTCATCTGGGTTTCAGGCACTTTGGGGGCTGCAGGCAGCACTGGACTTGTGGGTGGGGTTTGAGCGGTGGGCATTGCGGCAGCCATGGGCACTTTGAGAGTTTCAGGCACTGTCTTAGAGTCAGGTCCCGACGGAGCTGTCAGCCCCCCCGGAGCAGCAGGCACGCCTTGCCCAGGGGGCGGAACTGGGACGGGCTCCTCTTCTGGCCCCTTACAATCCCATGGCACACTTTCTTGATCCCCCAGCTCACTTCTGGCTTGGAGCTGGGGTGTAGAGGGCAAAGGTGGCCCTATCTGTGGAAGTCCTGGGATGGACTTATCCTTTACCCCTGAGTCTCCTGAGACCACCAGTAAACTCATGACGTTTTTAGGGGTCTCTGGCCTTGGGCAGTTCTGTAGGGCTGCCTCTCCTCCCGGCCCGCCGTCTGGTGTACAATCTGAGCTTTCCACACTGGGCAGAGGAACCAGCTCCTTCTGTTTCCATCCCAGGTTTAAGGGCAAAGGATTCTGCCCTGGCAGCTTGAACTGAATGGGGCCCAGTGGCCTCTGCCAGAAAGGGAAACTAAAGCAGGCCTGGGACAGGAGCCAGGCCAGGTGAAGAGAATGCAGTTCATTGATCCTCCAGAAGGTAGCAGCAATAGCCCCTGGCCACAGGGGTGCAAAGGTTGGCCCTGGGGTCCAGGCCTTCCAGGGTGAGCACACACTCAGGGCCGATACTGGAGGCTGGAGGGGGAGCTTGTCTTCCCCTCTCCGGACCTGCCTCTGCTGGGACGAGGCTTGGGTGTGATCCACGGGGTCCTGGCTGCTGCCGGCTTGCACTGACCCTTCCTCGCGAGCACAGTCCATACCACCTTGGTTGTTGGAAGTGACCCTGGAGGAAACCCGAGTTTGTTGGAAAGGTGGGAAGGTGAGTTAGGTCCCAAACTCTTTCCCTAGGGTTGGGGTGCAGAAACAGGAGATAAGCCAAACTGGTTCTCCAGAACTTACCGGACCAGCTGGTTGGCTGTCTCCTGCTGGGTGTTCGAGCCTGGGGTACCCGAGATTAGGGCCCCTGTGGCTCCCAGGCTGGTTAATCTCTTTGAATTTTCTGGGCTCCCCACCTCCAGAAGGGGGCCAGGACCATCTCCCACGGCCGCCATGGTTGGACCTTCCTTTTGCTGGTGGGTTGGGCAGATCAGGAGCTCAGGGTCTGAGTGGGAGTCAGAGGTGCCGATGCGGCTGAGCCACTGGATGATGTCCTCCTTGCCTGCGGCATCCCGCACCAGGCTCAGCAGCAGCTCCTGGACTGCCGGGGGCAGCTGCAGCAGGTCCCCGGCATACTGGTCACCACGGATCCAGACCAGGGCCCCAAAGGCCCGGGTCACCTCGGCTTCCCAGATGCCACGGGGAGTGAGCAAAGGGGCCGGGCCCCAGCGCAGCCGCCCCACCAGCTCCTCCAGCCAGTTCTGGGTCATGATGAAAGACTCGGTCAGCCCGCCCACCATTAGGGAGCCAGGGGGGCCGGGCACCAGGTAGGCCAGGGTGCTCCAGCACAGGCAGTCCAGGAAGAGGCCCTGGGCCCCGAGGAAGGCGCAGTGCAGAGCTGCCGGGTAGCGGACCTCCTTCCATAGCTCCGGGTTGCACAGGCCCTTCAGATACTCCTGCAGCCAGCGGGGAGAACACGAAGGAAGCCAGCCGTCAGGGGCCGTCACTGGAGCTCACTCCCCTCACTAAGCACTTGCGCTCCCCCTGCTCACCATGAGCAAAATGACCCATCCCCGCCCCCCAATCCTGCGCAGGGCCCAGCCCTCTCTCCCTGGTCCTGCCTTCTCACACTCTCCTCTCTTTCCAGGGCGCTTTGACAGATGGGGGAGGGGAGTACCTGGGCTTGGAGTCAAGGGTTCTGGTTCTAGTTCCAACCTGACCTCAATACGTTAGGGTTACTGTGAAAAAATTATCACCTTCTCAGGGGCTCAGTCTCCTCACCTGTAAAACAGCTGGATTAAATGAGACACTCCCAAGGGCCAGTCCTACCTTGGCATTCTAGAATTGTGAAATCGCTGAGGGGAGGGAGATGGCACATGACTGAGTACCCTCCAAGTTATTAACTCTCCCTGTGCCTAGGTTTCCTCATCTGGATCCCCCCCTCATTAGGCTATCAGGAAGTTTCAGTGAGTTAACACAAAGGAAGTGCTTAGCTTGAGCCTGGTACAGACTATTCCCATTTTGCAGGCTCAGAAAGGCCATATCACTGACCCAGGGACACACAGTCAGCGGACGACTGGGTGAAGACCACAGCTGCCATCTGTCCGACTCTGAAACCAGAGCTCTTTCCACCTCCTCGGGTTGACTACAAGTGACTACGGGGTAATCCTGTGAGATTCTCGTTAATCCCTCTGCAGAAGGTCTCTGGCACAACCTGTAACTGTAACCATGGTAACTCTGTTGTTCAGAGGGGACAGAGGAGAAGATGAGTCCCTGGTCTGGTATCCAAGGGATCCCCACGGATATACACAATGGTTGAGCCGGAAGGGAGGCCTCTGGCTGTCTGGGCACCAGGTCCTCATGTTTCCAGGGCTCACACACTCAGTCTTTAGAGGGCATTGGGATGGAAGAGGTTGGGTTCTTCCACTCTGACTGAGTTCCACCAGCATGACCCCATGAGCTCCGAGGAACCATGGGAATTCCCTCTTAACCAGCCAACCCTGATGACTGCATTCATCCTCAAGCCCCTCCTCACCCCTGTGTCATTGATAGTCGTCCCTCGCCCTGTCTCCCCCTGACAGATCCATAAGGAACAAATCTCCATTTTGGACCTCCAACAGCCATCCCCAAGACCACATGGGGTTCAGGGTATTCAGACCTATAAGAGTTATCCCACCTGGTCAGGTTCACCCTTGCCAGGTGGTGGGTGAGCGAGGTTGCTCAGGTCTGAGCTTACTTCTTCCACCTGGCCCAGGCCATGGGAAGATCCCACATGCCATGGATCAACTAAGCCCATGTGCCACAACTACTGAGCTGGTGCTTTAGAGACCAGGGACCGCAACTACTGAAGCTGGCACACCTAGAGCCACCTTGTTCTCCTGTGAACAACAGAAGCTACTGCAAGGAGAAGCCCATGCACTGCAAATAGAGATTAGCCCCCACTCACCGCAACTAGAGAACAGCCTGCACATAGCATAGCCAATAAATAAATAAATAAATAAATAAAATTTAAATATATATTGGAAATGAGGTTATTTTCAAAATAATAAATCTGAACTGATATTCATTGAGTACTTGCTAGGTGCCAGGCTCTTTACATACATTAACTCATTGATTCCTCTCTCAGACCTATATGGAAATTACTATCCTCCCCGTTTTAGGTGAGCAAGAAAGGACACATGTCTGAGGTCGCACAGACAGAGGCTGGGACACTCAGGCATTCTGACTCCAAAGTCTGAGGTCTTAACCATGATGCTGTCTATATATGTGTGTGTGTTCTCAGTCATTCAGTCATGCCCAACTCTTTGCCACCCCATGGACTGGAGCCCATCAGGCTCCTCTGTCCATGGAATTTTCCAGGCAAGAATACTAGAATGGGTTGTGATTTCCTACTCCAGGGGATCTCCCTGACCCAGGGATAGAACCCGAGTCTCTTGCATCTCTTGCACTGGCAGGCGGAATCTTTACCATGGATCCACTAAGGAAGCCAATGGCGAGTTCGAGAAAAAACAGATAAAGAAAAAGGCATTTACATCCAGAAAATATCTGGAGCAAATTTCCTGCTTTAAGCCAACCCCGACCTTTTTCTCCAAGAGGAGAAGAAGTAGAGAAGATGAAGGGACAAAGTACACACAGAAAAATGTTGTGTATTTGTTAAAATATATTGCCCAGTGTCCTGTGAGTCATCGGTCAATGTGTCAGTTAAATAAAAATAATACCACCAGACAGCCTACTACTGCTGTATACTTTATCAGTCCTGACTTAGGATTCTTCTTTCTCATAAGCCAGTTGCCATTCATTGTCTGCTTTCCAGAAGCACACCAAATTACACTGCAGAATACTCAAAAAGCTAAAAATAAATAAATAAATAAAAATGGCAGCACCAAAAAACTCCAGAATTAGGAGTGAAGGAGAACATTTTTTAAAGAGTGGACTCAGGGGACTTCCCTGGTGGTCTAGTGGCTAAGACTCCATGCTCCCAATGCAGGTGGCCTGGGTTCAATCCCTGGTCAGGGAACTAGATCCCACATGCTGCAACTAAGAGTTCACGTACCACAACTAAAGACTGATGATCCCACAAGCTGCAACTAAGAACCAGTGCAGCCAAGTAAATTTTAAAAAAAAAAAAAATTTAAATAAAAGGTGGACTAAGATAAAGTTGTTTGAGGAGCAGTTAGATCTGGGAGCCCACCTACCCCACTGCACAAAGGCTGAGCAAGTACCACCCTACCCACGGAAGTTTGTTCTGCAGAAGTTGATCAGTGTACTTGAGAGTGTGGGTACCATACAAAATCATGGAGGAAGAGAGGAAGGCCAACAGTGAGGTCTACAGTGAGCAATGAGTGCAGAGAAACTCCTCTTCTCTTTCAGAGATTCAGCCTCAGTAACCAACAATGGATGAAGACAGATACCCACACAAAAGGGTCTCTCTGGGGCATTTCAGAAGAGTGAGGGAAACTACAAACTTCCAGAGAGAAAAAAACACTTCACATCAAAGGATCAGGGACCAAGAATAGCTTCAGATGTCCCCAAAGCAAGAAGTCAATAGATTAATGCCTTCTCACTTCTGAAGGAAAATAATCTTCCATGTATAATTCAATACCAGCGAAACTGTCAATCAAGTGACCTTCAGATATGCAATGGAGATACACAGATATGCAACACCAAGAATTTACTTCCTCTAAAGCCTTTCTCAGGACGCTACTGAAGAGCATTTTCCAGCAAATCAAGAAAGGAAAAACCAAGAAAGGAGACCCAACTTAGAGAAAAAGCAAAAAACAATCTCCAGAATGACTGTGGAGAGATTTCAGAATGTATTCATCCATTCAAGAAATCATTACTGAGCATCTACTATGTATCAAGCATTGTTCTGGGAGGCACAGAGGACAACTAATTCAGGTTGAAGAGTGGAATTCAAGAAACAGGAAGGTTGACCTAAGTTATCAGCATGATCTTTAGCACAGCACCATCTTTTTAACTTAATGACGCTACTGACAGACGTGCCCCACCAACCCAAGACAAAGACACAGCGTTCAGGAAACACAGCGTTTAACAAAGAAAAAGGGCGAGAGGATGCCAAGAATGACAGCAGACAGGAGTCTCAGGATGATAGCCACGCAAGCCTGACCAGACAGAAAGAAGGACACCCCCAGGAAAAAAATCTGTAACAGGCCACCTTGAATCAAAACCTTATCCTTGCAGAAAATTGTAGTGAGAAGCTATGGATAGTTATAAGAATTAGCAATCAGTGCAAAGGAAAACAAACGAACAGGAAAGGTGTTGAGCTCTTTACCTCAGAAAAATTGAAAAGTAAGATAGAAAACCTATCAGAGTACATTTCAATGTTTAGATGTGAGTGATATTTGGATGGGCATAATGTTGTGAATAATAAATACAGATTTAACAGAAAATGAAATATAGCTATATTGGGAAGAAAAAGGGATGGCAATATAAAGGAGCTAAATCCTCACCTATAATGAAAGTCGCTCAGTCGTGTCCTACTCTTTGCAATCCACGGACTATATAGTCCATGGAATTCTCCAGGCCAGAATACTGGAGTGGGTAGGCTTTCCCTTCTCCAGGGGATCTTCCCAACCTGGGGATCGAACCCAGGTCTCTTGCATTGTAGGTAGATTTTTTACCAACTGAGCCACAAGGAAGCCCAAGAATACTGGAATGGATAGCCTATCCCTTCTCCAGGGGATCTTCCCCACCCAGGAATCAAACCAGGGTCTCTGCATTGCAGGCGGATTCTTTACCAACTGAGCTATTAGGGAAACCCCACCTATAACAATAGGAAGTAAAAAGGTATCTAAAATTAATCCAAAGATACAGGATCTACATATTTTTTAGGAATGTGGAGATGTATAAATGCCAGAACAGATATTTTCCACAAGGAAGAGCACAGAAGAGAGAGTTGGCAGGACAAGGCAGGGAATCACTGCATTATCCTGTGGACTTTTAAAAATCTGCTGGACTTTTAAATTATGTATTATTCTGATAAAGAAAAATTAAGTTCAAAATAAAGGAGGGACTTCCCTGGCAGATCAGTGGTTAAGAATCTTTGCTTCCATTACAGGAGGCACGGGTTCGATCCCTGGCCAGGGAACTAAGATCCCGCATGCCTCAAAGCCAAAACCTAAATAAAAATAAATGTAAATAAGCATCTTTTTAAAATGAGAGTATAATTGCTTTACAATGTCATTTCTGATGTACAAAACATGAATCAGCTACACATATGCGGAGTGGGAGGAACTGAGAGAGTACAGACATATACACACTGCCATGTGTAAAATAGACCGCCAGTGGGAAGTTACCGTACAACACAGGGAGCTTAGCTCTGTGCTCTGTGATGACCCAGAAGGACTGAATGGGAAGGATGTGGGAGGGAAGCTAGAGAGGGAGAGAGCTAAATACATGTGCAAGCACCTTTTTAAAAAAATAAATAAAAACAAATAATTAAAGGAGAAGGATCAGGTGCTCACAACACAATTAACGCATGCTGGTAAGTTGTGGGGAGCCAGTCGTGGGGAGGGCAGTCCTGATCTGTAGCATTTTCCAACTTCCGTGATGTAACTACTCCCATCCTGGCTGACTTCAAACTCTCAATAGGACTCCGCTGGCTCAAAAACTTTCAAGACTTCTCAACAATGGGTCAGCAGGAGCCAGGTACAGCACACCCCTGGCCACCACTGCTTTCAAGGCTCACAGTCACTGTGGGACAGGACAGGCCAACTCGTACCTGACAGCCAAGCCCAGAGTTGGCAGACAACACCCTGTCCCACGGCTCCCCATCTCAGTGTCGAGCTCCCCATCACCTCATTCCATCGTCTCCAAAAAGAGTAGCCGCGAACTGTCCCCTGTCCTCTCAGCATCCAACCCTTCTTCACACCATTGTCAAGAAGGACAGAAGAGCTGAGCCGGGCTTGTCGCTGAGAGTCTGGGATCATTAACTAAAAACTCTCCTTTCTACTTGCTGATTTCACCTCAGAAAGGCCACGCCTACCCAGGGCTTGTTT